>NC_091304.1:21008346-21171333 GCF_038502225.1 Cherax quadricarinatus | reverse complement strand
AAGTAAGAAATCCGGAAAATGTAACAGCGTGTGTTTTGGGGAGGTTGGTAAGGGTTCAAGAGGTGTTGGAAGGGGAGACTGTTTTTCCATTATATAATTGGACACGAATCTGGGGAGACTTCAGTAAGTTACGGGTGAAGTCAAGGGTGAAGGAAACTATGTATAGGTTTTTACATGGGATTTTGCCAACTAAAGTACGACTGTATCAGATGGGAATTTTGCAGTCTCAATGTTGCGTTTTGTGTAGGGGGGAGGAAACGGCATATCACGTGGTGTATTTCTGTGAGCATATCGAGAGGGCACGTCTATGGTTTCGCAGTCTTGGATATGGTGGGTGGGAGTAGGTTAGTGGTATTAAGGGCACTGAGTTTGGATATAGAGGGAGTGGGAGATAGTGTGAGGAGGGCCGTCATGTATTTAGTGGCAGATTATGTCTATATATCGTGGGTGATGAGGGAGGTGGGGGAGGTGGGGGAGGTGGGGGGGAGGAACGAACAAGGGCTTTAGCAGGACATTTCTATAAAACAAAGTGTATAAATGAGGTAGTGTATGGACGTAGATGGGCTAGAGATTTTCCGGTATCGTATAGAGGTATGACTGTGAGAGGGTTGCGCGAATTAGTGTTGTAATGGCTGGGTGGACTGGTCTCTGTAAAGGGGGGAGGGAAAAACGAATTACATGGATATAGAATATCATGATTATTAAGCATTGTTTCCTGAGAAGCAAGAGGCGGCTTATCAATTCGATTAGGGGCTATAATGTTGTATTATTAACCATAGTGCGTGAAAGAGCAAGTCTAAAATTGCTCTGAAACATGTCAATAAACATCTAGAATTTGTTGAACAAGACAATACGTGTTTAATAATATACATTGGAAATATAAACACATATGCAGTATAATGTGATCCTTTATTGACTACGTTTCGACCACACAGTGGGCTTTTTCAAGTCACAAACAGTTCTGTTTGTGACTTGAAAAAGCCCACTGTGTGGGCGAAACGTAGTCAATAAAGGATCACATTATACTGCATATGTGTTTATATTTCCATTGTGTCGGTATTTTATACCATTTATTTCCAATAATATACATTCTTGGTATATGTAATACAAGTATGTATTTCAATATCCAGTGTACAGTTATCATATTGTTTGACATTGTTCACTATAGTAAAGTAGTGTTATTATACATACATTGTCATAAAGTATAATAGTTGTCAGTATTTTAAAAGTTCTTTGAATAGTTTTAAGATGTTGTGGAGTCTATATTTCATGTCAGTGTATTTCATTTCGTGTAAGTGTATTGCAAATATGTAATTTCATTTATTTCTGTGGAGGACCTGCTAAGGCTTCTTTTATTTATTAATGCATTGTAATGTTTTAAACTAAAAATAAGAATGTATGGAGTATATAAAACAGTTAAAGTACATGTTCACCATTGTGGTTTAGCGCAACTTTTTGAGTATAATAATAACAATAACGTAAATGTTGGGGGGGGGGTGAGTCACCAGTATTGTAAGTGTTTTGTGTCATTTCACATTATGAAAAAAAAAACAGTAATGGAAGCACTGTGTATTATGCAGCAGCGTGTTAGTTATGTAGTTATGTGTATATCAGAATCATTATGAATAGTGTTACTTAGTGGACCGGAACACACCCACTGATAATGCCTCTTTTTATATATATTTATATCTGTTACACCCTTTTGTTCATTTTAAGTACTGTTTCTTATCACAATGGTATACTTTTACATGTTATTTTTGCTATTTCATTTAATATTATATTCAGGAGTAATTCCATTAGTAGCTAAAATGGATTTACTCGACTTTATAATATTATCTGGTCGTATTACTTAGCTTTGTATTTAGGTAGGTCGTTTAATTAGTGTCAACTGCTGGTGACCTGGCCAAGCACCAGTAGGTGTTTCGAGCTGCTCAACCCCTGTTCCGACCGAGACAAAGTGGGCTGGTAAAGCCTCACAGAGTTCAGTTCATACCTTCCTTTGGACCAGGAAGGGTCGAGGGAAGTATCCACCTCTAAACCACCATTTGCCTCCCTAGAAAATCCCAGGAATTTTCGGGAGCTTACTGGTAAGACTTATCTCGGTTGGAGAAGGCGGTTGAGAAGCTCTTAGAGAAAGTGAAGCCAAGTGAGCAAGCCTCTGTAGTGTATGAGGACTTATTGTAAAGTGAACCCTATCATAAGAAATCTATTAATGTGTTAGAGTTTTTAGGCAACGCCTGTGCATGTGCCTATACTAATATTTCGTGACTCACTCAGAGCCATTTGTAAATACTAAACCCAGTACTGTTGTTTTAATGAGGAATGGTAAAAGTATTCTACTCATAGTGCAAAATATGAGAAGGTTAATTTAAGTGATTATGATTATTAATAAATTAAATAGAAACTAAGAAAATTCCTTTTCCTCTGAAGTGAGTACCTAGACGTACTAAGTTTTTGTTACGAAAAGCACTATAACTCAGGGACCAACTGACTATGTTCGTAACAATATCACATTTACATACGTAACTATCTATGTATATTGTATGAACTGCTTTAAATAAAATATAAAAAAAATTAGCAATAACTCATTTAAAATTAAGTCCTTTGTAAAATTTTCTCTTATACGTTTAAAGATATATTTTTTTGTAAAGTAAAAGGACACAAGTGCAACTAATGTGACATTTATTGTGGCAACGTTTCGCTCTCCAGGAGCTTTATCAAGCCATTACAAACAATACATGGACACAGAGGGTATATAAAGGCTCAGAGTGAGGTGCAATACTAGTGAGGTACCATTTCGATGTTCACTAGTGGTAGTAGTGGTAGTGACAAAAGTAATACAATATGGTAGAGCAATTAATTCGTACATGAGTAAAAGGATATAAAAGCTATTACTTGGGTAACATAAAAATAGGTTGGACAAATATATAGACTGTAAAGAGGCAGCTTGTTTCAGTGTTCACTCTCTGTAATATGCTTTGTGTAGTATAACAGGAGAGACTATGTGATGGCAGGTAAACCCTGCCATCACATAAGTCTCTCCTGTTATAGCAAAGATGTACTTCGCTTGTACTATATACAAGCTATACGCTCGCTCATTGACTACGGTGCACCGGCGTTAGCTCATCTCTTCCCGCAGAGCAGGCAAAGAGTGGAGGTCGTACAAAATCAGGCGATAAGAACTATGCTTGGGGCCCCCATCTGGACCAACACAGTATGTCTCAGATCTGAGGCCCGGCTTCCTTCCTTGGCTGACAGAGTAAGATACATAAACGCCTGCAAAGTGGCCACGATTCTGCACAGGCAGCAAGGTACCCCACTAAGGAGACGGATATTGACAACCATGGTACAAGATCCCACACTCTTCACGGACTACTCCTGGATTCGTTCGTTTTGTGCTGCTGGGCGGAAGCTGCTGCCTATACAACTACTACTTTAGAAGAAACCATACCCCCGGCCGGGATTGAACCCGCGGTCATATCGTGTCATTACGATTTCTCGAGTCACTCCTTAAGAGTTGTGACCTTCCTGTTGCTGGGTACCATCCACCAACTCCCTGGCGCCAAGATCCAGCCGATGTTTGCATCATGCAGCTACCCATCTCTAAGCGTCTCTGCAGTCAAGACACTCAGCAATCATGCTGAGACAAGCATGGCACTGGCAGAGGGAGGCAAATGTGCAGTGTATTTCACAGATGGTTCTGTCGACCCTGACAGGAAGAGAGCAGCAGCTGGACTGTACCACAATGGTCACACACAAGGCTGGCGACTCCCTGACCACTGCACGATCCTTCAAGCTGAGCTGGTGGCGATTCAGCAGGCATTGTCACATGCCCTACGACATCGACTCCGACCTGTCATACATGTTGATTCCACGTCTGCAATCAATGCCCTCTCCCATCCTCAACCACAGGACAATGTTCACCTCATCACATCGATCCTGAGCATAATGACAGCCTTAGAAGTTCAGGGTAACAGATCGACATTGAACTGGATCCCCAGCCATGCTGGCATCCGGGGAAATGAGGCGGCAGATGATGCAGCCAAGGCAGCAACAGACTATCCACATATTGGGATTACTGTCCCAATCAGCCTACGACAGACCAAACTGGTGGCTGACAGAGCCATGAAACTTATGGGGGAGGTCTTAGGTGATACCCCATCTCAGCAGTGGTACCGAGCAGCGACTCGGGGAGAACCCCCTCCATATGACAGAAGCTGGTCCAGAGCGCAGTGTACCGCCATCCATCGGCTTCGTTTGGGCTTTCTCACAGCCAAGATGATGGTAGACAAGGCTGAGGAGGAGATGTGCCAGTACTGTCAGCACGTTGTCCAGCGGCCCCTAACACACTATCTTCTGGAGTGCGAAGTTACTGAGACGCTCCGCAGGCAACTAGGAGTGATATTCCCTCCCGAAGAGGAACCAGAGATGACTGCGGCCACACTAGTGTACGATGGAGTCAACGAACCAGACAAGCTGTTACCTGTGATAACGACATATCCTCCTCCTCGCTAGTGTCCATAGTTAGGAGTACATACGGTGTTGTCGCTTATGAGATGCACCAGTTGAACTGACCAGAAGAGTGCTTGAACAGCATATGTCGCATCATTGTAGAAACCTTTCTCCCTCGGGAGCCAGAGACGGGTCATCGCAAGATTGAGACCCGTGCCAGGACTACGGTCTTGGCGAACATTATACATACATGTATTGTTTGTAATGGCTTGATAAAGCTCCTGGAGAGCGAAACGTTGCCACAATAAATGTCACATTAGTTGCACTTGTGTCCTTTTACTTTACATATTGTCGGTAATTCTACCAACTTTATTACATATATTTTTTTTCATTAATGTTGATGTAAAAATTTATAATTTTGCACCAAAAGGAACTTAGAAAACTTACCTAACCTTATAAGAAACGAAATTTATTTTAGCCTAACCCAACTAAATATATTTTAGATTTGTTTACAATAATTTAATACTAAACAAACACAGTGAAATATATTTTTTTCGTTAGGTTCAGAACGATTTTGGCGAAATTATTGCATACACAAATTTTCACTTGTCCTATATAGCAAGATGAGTGTTGATAATTAAGCCAAGATCGCAAATTCTGCCTATTCGACACGACATATATATATATATATATATATATATATATATATATATATATATATATATATATGTGTGTGTGTGTGTGTGTGTGTTCTGCCGAATAGGTAAAACTGGTCAGTTAGCAAGAACTCATTTAAAACTAAGTCATTTCGAAAATTTTCTCTTATACGTTTAACGATATATATTTTTTAATGTCAAAATTAATAATTTTCTACCAAAAGAACCTCAGAAATCTTATCTAACCTTATTATGGCAAGTGCAATATAATTTAGCCTAATCCAACAATATATATTTTAGATATGTTTACAATAATTTAATACTAAACACACACAATGAAATATATTTTTTTCGTTAGGTTCAGAATGATTTTTTGAGAAAATTTTGCATACACAAATTTTCGCTTGCCTTATTCGGCAAAGAGAGCGTTGCTATTTAAGCCAAAATTGCAAGTTTTACTTATTCGGCACGATATATATATATATATATATATATATATATATATATATATATATATATATATATATATATATATATATATATATATATATATATATATATATATATATATATATAATATATAATCACGCCGGCCGTATCCCACAGAGTCAGGGTGACCTTAAAAGAAAAACGAAAGTTTCTCTTTTTAAATTTAATAGTGTATACAGGAGAACGGGGTTACTAGTCCCTTGCTCCCAGCATTTTAGCTGCCTCTTACGACATGCATGGCTGAGAAATATCAGTTTACTCCGAGAAAGAGGAGAATAATCCATCGCTTACCTTAATATTGTCTAGTTTAAGGAACTGCTCGTAGAGTGCGACATCTTCCCCGCCCCAGGTGCGTATGTCAGGGAAGCCTCCGGAAGCCTCGTAGTCTGAATGATACATGCATGCCATCCCGAAACCGAAGGTCCGCCAGAACCCAGATTGCTCGTCCACTGCCAGCTGCTCACTCACCGGAGGCACAGCCTTGTCGAAGAGCGGGTACACCAGCTTAGGGTTGTACAGCGAGAATACCACGGGGTAGTACACCTGTAGAGGGGTTGTGGTCAGTGTACAGCATTAACACTACTCGGTAGTACACCTGTGGTAATGGTGAGTACCTCATGACCACCACTGGCTAGTACACGTAGAGGGCGGTCACCAAAATTCGTGTGTGAATGAATTTACAGCGCATGTACACCAATAACAACGGGGAAGTATACATATTATTACTTTCGTTAGAAAATATTTAATCAGCCCCAACCCCGAATATTTTCTTGCTGGATGCTTTCAACTTAAGACATCTAAAATGGAGGAAATGTGGGAAATAATGTTGTAGCAGAGATAATCCTGGGGGCAGCTCAGATGAAAATTCACACACGTGAGTTATTAAATCTCTGGAACAAATTCACCTTAAGCTACCAAATAGTGAAACCAACAAAACTGGAAAATATACTTGACCTTATCTTCACTAATAATGATGATCTGGTATGAAATATAACAGTATCAAAGACAATACACTCAAATCACAACATAACTGAGTACAGACATGTATGTGCAGGGCTCCTGACCAGTTCTGAGGGTGCTTTCACCAAATTCAACTTCAATAACAGAAACATACAGTGGGATCAAATTAACCATGTCGTAAATGAAACAAGGTAGGAAGATATCCTAAACAACACGGATCTGGACCTTTACCTAGAAAAAAATTAACTCTGTGGCACTTAGGGAAATATGTCTTGAGCACACCTCAAGAAAAAAAGAAGAGAAAATGTAAAGTAGAGAGATAGATATTCCCTCTACAGGCGAAGGAGAAGAATCACAGAGCTTCTGAAAGGGGCCAGTATATCTGAAATACAGGAGGAGGTACTGGCTAGAGAAATAGTAAATATCGAAATTTAGCTTAAGGAATCATACAGGAACCAAGAAACATAGAAAGAACTTAAAGCCATAAATGAAATTAAAAAAAAAAAATTCCTATGCCAAATCTATGGCAAAAACTACATCCAATATTGGTTCCCTGCTTAACATATCACTTACACATATGACAGCAAAGAAATAGCGTTTAGTGAGCCGTTAATCTGACTAAGGGTCGAGATTTTTTTTATGATTGAGACTCAAAATTTGGTTAATTCAAGAATTTCTGATAGAATCCTAACACTACAGGACTTTGAAAAAAAGCAATAAATGACATGCCCACGCACTCTGCCCCAAGACCAGACTCGTGGAACTCCATGTTCATCAAGAACTGCAAGAAACCCCTTTCACGTGCCTTAAATATCTTATGGAGAGGGAGCATACACACAGGGGTCATCCCACATTCACTAAAAACAAAGATACAGCTCCACTCCACAACGGCGGCAGTAAAGCAATTGCAAAGAATTACAGACTGATAGCACTAGCTGCCCACATCATAAAAATCTTTGAAAGGATTCTAAGAAGCAAGATCGCCAACCACTTGGATACCCACCAATTGCACAGCCCAGGGCAGCATGAGTTTAAAGCAGGTCGCTCCTGCCTCTCACAACTACCGAATCACTATGTGGTCTTGGATACACTGGAGAACAAACAAAATGCAGATGTAGTATACAAAGACTGCGAAAGCTTCGACAAGTGTGATCATGGTGTAATAGCACACAAAATTCATGATAAAGGAATAACAGAAAAAGTTGGTAGATGGATCTATTACTTCCTAAGAAACAGAACACAAAGAGTAACAGTAATAAGAGTAAAGTCAGAGGCAGGTACATTGAAAAGTTCTCTTCCACAAGGCACAGTACTCGGCCCCATCCTTTTTCTCATCCTCACATCTGACACAGACAGATGTGAGCCACAGCACCGTGTCCTCCTTTGCTGATGATACCAGAATTTGCATGAGCGTTATCCATCGAGGCCACTAAAAATCTCCAAGCGGACATTAACCAAATATAAATGGGCGTCAGAAAACAATATGAAATTCACTGAAGACAAATTTCAAAAAAAAAAAAAAAAAAAATCCAACCACACACAAAAGCGAAAAACTAATGTGAAGGACCTGCGAGTGATAATGTCAGAGAATCTCACTTTCAAAGATCACAACAATATCTACCACATCTGCAGGAAAATAATAGGATGGATAATGAGAACCTTCAAAACTACTGATGCTAATCCAATGATTCTCTTCAAATCGCTTGTCCTTTCTAGGTTGGATTACACTAACGGCCGCTTTCAAGACAGGTGAAACTGTAGACCTGGAAAATATACAGAGAACTTTCACTACACGTAGGAGTACTATAAAGCACCTAAATTACTGGGAATAGCTGAAATCCCTTGCCCAGTACTCCTTGGAAAGCAGGCGAGAAAGATAACAGAAATCCTAGAGGGACTAGTCCCAAATCTGCACACAGAAATCACTCCCTACGAAGCAAATCCCGACAGGTGCAACATCCCCCCCCCCCCATGAGTACGCTAAGAGACACAATAAGTATCAGGGACCGAAGACAAAAAAGGAATAGTTCATATACCCACAAGGTAACACAAATGGTTAAATAAACAAGTTACTTCCATAATAAAAAAAACATCAATTTTGTTACTAGAAACAGTGAATCATCCTTACTAAGCGGGTGATCTTATGACTAAGACCCACATCAACTGCCACATATCCTGGAGATGAAAATACCCTCACAATTAGATTACTACCACGTGGATGACTCACCTGCTGGCCTTTTCTAGTGTTGCTCCTGCAGCGGTTGAAGAAGTCTGGATGCATCAGTACATCAACGTCGCAGAAGAAAAGCAGTTCCCCCTTGTCCTTCGACACCTTGTGATGTGCTCCTACATGCAGCCCGCGCCCTCTGGAGAAGTCACGTTCCTCCAGAGCTATGAACGACCACTTGAAATTAGGAAGGCCAGAGAGCTGTCTGCTGGTGAGATCACGAGCCTCCTGCAAAAAGTCATCTTCGAAGTAGATGACGGTAAGGGAGAGGTTCTCATCATGCGGAAGGACATTCTTCACTAGATGGTCCAGGAAGGTTGCGTACTTGGTCACCCGTCCCTTCAGAGTAACGATCATGTTCACTACCTGTTAAGAAATAAATAAATGCCTGTAGGTATGGGTATGTGTGTAAACTCGCCTAATTATGTTCATGGGGTTGAGCTCCATCTCTTGGGTCACGCCTCTTCTTACTGGATCTTGCCCTGTTGTGTTGTGCAGAGGAATCACACATACCCTATCATTATCACTAGTCCCAAGGAAGCCGTTCGAAGTCACTAACAGCTTGTTTGGTCACGGAGCAGATCAGTGACTGAAATAAAGATGTTTGTTACGGGAAGTCTTTAACACGTACAAGGAACCTAAGTCCCGGATTTAAAGAAAATCTATATTTTTAAATATGGCATATTACACAACCTATTTTAATATTCACAGTATTACTCTTTATTACTGCCTCTGACAGTTTATTTACTATTAAACACACAAATTAGCCTTATTTAACTAAACATTTAAAAAAATAATTTTCCGTAATAAATTTTGAATCTGTATGGAGGTTTGACCATTATTAAGTAGCTAAAGCGAATTTTATGTTCACTCGGGTTCAACTGAGTTTCTGCTTCCAGGTGTTGTCGACGGTGTTCCCTTTACTGTGTCTACCATGGTACTGTTTACTGTGTCTACCTTGGTATTGTTTACTGTGTCTACCTTGGTACTGTTTACTGTGTCTACCATGGTACTGTTTACTGTGTCTACCTTGGTATTGTTTACTGTGTCTACCTTGGTACTGTTTACTGTCTACCTTGATATTGTTTACTGTGTCTACCTTGGTATTGCTTACTGTGTCTACCTTGGTATTGCTTACTGTGTCTACCTTGGTACTGTTTACTGTGTCTACCTTGGTACTGTTTACTGTGTCTACCTTGGTACTGTTTACTGTGTCTACCTTGGTACTGTTTACTGTGTCTACCTTGGTACTGTTTACTGTGTCTACCTTGGTATTGCTTACTGTGTCTACCTTGGTACTGTTTACTGTGTCTACCTTGGTATTGTTTACTGTGTCTACCTTGGTGCTGTTTACTGTATCTACCTTGGTACTGTTTACTGTGTCTACCTTGGTATTGTTTACTGTGTCTACCTTGGTGCTGTTTACTGTGTCTACCTTGGTATTGCTTACTGTCTACCTTGGTACTGTTTACTGTGTCTACCTTGGTGCTGTTTACTGTGTCTACCTTGGTATTGTTTACTGTGTCTACCTTGGTATTGTTTACTATGTCTACCTTGGTATTGTTTACTGTCTACCTTGGTACTGTTTACTGTGTCTACCTTGGTGCTGTTTACTGTGTCTACCTTGGTATTGTTTACTATGTCTACCTTGGTATTGTTTACTGTCTACCTTGGTACTGTTTACTGTGTCTACCTTGGTATTGTTTACTATGTCTACCTTGGTATTGTTTACTGTCTAACTTGGTACTGTTTACTGTGTCTACCTTGGTGCTGTTTACTGTGTCTACCTTGGTATTGTTTACTATGTCTACCTTGGTATTGTTTACTGTCTACCTTGGTACTGTTTACTGTGTCTACCTTGGTACTGTTTACTGTGTCTACCTTGGTATTGCTTACTGTGTCTACCTTGGTACTGTTTACTGTGTCTACCTTGGTATTGTTTACTATGTCTACCTTGGTATTGTTTACTGTCTACCTTGGTATTGTTTACTGTGTCTACCTTGGTGCTGTTTACTGTGTCTACCTTGGTACTGTTTACTGTGTCTACCTTGGTACTGTTTACTGTGTCTACCTTGGTGCTGTTTACTGTGTCTACCTTGGTATTGTTTACTGTGTCTACCTTGGTACTCTTTACTGTGTCTACCTTGGTGCTGTTTACTGTGTCTACCTTGGTACTGTTTACTGTGTCTACCTTGGTGCTGTTTACTGTCTACCTTGGTACTGTTTACTGTGTCTACCTTGGTACTGTTTACTGTGTCTACCTTGGTATTGTTTACTGTGTCTACCTTGGTACTGTTTACTGTGTCTACCTTGGTACTGTTTACTGTGTCTACCTTGGTATTGTTTACTGTGTCTACCTTGGTATTGTTTACTGTGTCAACCTTGGTATTGTTTACTGTGTCTACCTTGGTATTGTTTACTGTGTCTACCTTGGTATTGTTTACTGTGTCTACCTTGGTATTGTTTACTGTGTCTACCTTGGTGCTGTTTACTGTGTCTACCTTGGTATTGTTTACTGTGTCTACCTTGGTATTGCTTACTGTGTCTACCTTGGTATTGTTTACTGTGTCTACCTTGGTATTGTTTACTGTGTCTACCTTGGTACTGTTTACTGTGTCTACCTTGGTACTGTTTACTGTGTCTACCTTGGTATTGTTTACTGTGTCTACCTTGGTACTGTTTACTGTGTCTACCTTGGTACTGTTTACTGTGTCTACCTTGGTATTGTTTACTGTGTCTACCTTGGTATTGTTTACTGTGTCAACCTTGGTATTGTTTACTGTGTCTACCTTGGTATTGTTTACTGTGTCTACCTTGGTATTGTTTACTGTGTCTACCTTGCTATTGTTTACTGTGTCTACCTTGGTACTGTTTACTGTGTCTACCTTGGTGCTGTTTACTGTGTCTACCTTGGTATTGTTTACTGTGTCTACCTTGGTATTGTTTACTGTGTCTACCTTGGTATTGCTTACTGTGTCTACCTTGGTACTGTTTACTGTGTCTACCTTGGTATTGTTTACTGTGTCTACCTTGGCGCTGTTTACTGTGTCTACCTTGGTATTGTTTACTGTGTCTACCTTGGTGCTGTTTACTGTGTCTACCTTGGTATTGTTTACTGTGTCTACCTTGGTATTGTTTACTGTGTCTACCTTGGTGCTGTTTACTGTGTCTACCTTGGTATTGTTTACTGTGTCTACCTTGGTATTGCTTACTGTGTCTACCTTGGTATTGTTTACTGTGTCTACCTTGGTATTGTTTACTGTGTCTACCTTGGTACTGTTTACTGTGTCTACCTTGGTATTGTTTACTGTGTCTACCTTGGTATTGTTTACTGTCTACCTTGGTGCTGTTTACTGTGTCTACCTTGCTATTGTTTACTGTGTCTACCTTGGTACTGTTTACTGTGTCTACCTTGGTGCTGTTTACTGTCTACCTTGGTATTGTTTACTGTGTCTACCTTGGTATTGTTTACTGTGTCTACCTTGGTATTGTTTACTGTGTCTACCTTGGTGCTGTTTACTGTGTCTACCTTGGTACTGTTTACTGTGTCTACCTTGGTATTGTTTACTGTGTCTACCTTGGCGCTGTTTACTGTGTCTACCTTGGTATTGTTTACTGTGTCTACCTTGGTGCTGTTTACTGTGTCTACCTTGGTATTGTTTACTGTGTCTACCTTGGTATTGTTTACTGTGTCTACCTTGGTGCTGTTTACTGTGTCTACCTTGGTGCTGTTTACTGTGTCTACCTTGGTATTGCTTACTGTGTCTACCTTGGTATTGTTTACTGTGTCTACCTTGGTATTGTTTACTGTGTCTACCTTGGTACTGTTTACTGTGTCTACCTTGGTATTGTTTACTGTGTCTACCTTGGTATTGTTTACTGTGTCTACCTTGGTGCTGTTTACTGTGTCTACCTTGGTATTGTTTACTGTGTCTACCTTGGTATTGTTTACTGTGTCTACCTTGGCATTGTTTACTGTGTCTACCTTGGTATTGTTTACTGTGTCTACCTTGGTGATGTTTACTGTCTACCTTGGTATTGTTTACTGTGTCTACCTTGGTATTGTTTACTGTGTCTACCTTGGTATTGTTTACTGTGTCTACCTTGGTATTGTTTACTGTGTCTACCTTGGTATTGTTTAGTGTGTCTACCTTGATGCTGTTTACTGTGTCTACCTTGGTATTGTTTACTGTGTCTACCTTGGTATTGTTTACTGTGTCTACCTTGGTATTGTTTACTGTGTCTACCTTGGTACTGTTTACTGTGTCTACCTTGGTATTGTTTACTGTGTCTACCTTGGTATTGTTTACTGTGTCTACCTTGGTACTGTTTACTGTGTCTACCTTGGTGCTGTTTACTGTGTCTACCTTGGTATTGTTTACTGTGTCTACCTTGGTACTGTTTACTGTGTCTACCTTGGTGCTGTTTACTGTGTCTACCTTCGTACTGTTTACTGTGTCTACCTTGGTACTGTTTACTGTGTCTACCTTGGTGCTGTTTACTGTCTACCTTGGTATTCTTTACTGTCTACCTTGGTACTGTTTACTGTGTCTACCTTGGTATTGTTTACTGTATCTACCTTTGCATTGTTTACTGTGTCTACCTTGGTACTGTTTACTGTGTCTACCTTGGTATTGTTTACTGTCTACCTTGGTATTCTTCACTGTGTCTACCTTGGTACTGTTTACTGTGTCTACCTTGGCACTGTTTACTGTCTACCTTGGTATTGTTTACTGTGTCTACCTTGGTACTGTTTATTGTGTCTACCTTGGTACTGTTTATTGTGTCTACCTTGGTACTGTTTACTGTGTCTACCTTGGTACTGTTTACTGTGTCTACCTTGGTATTGTTTACTGTCTACCTTGGTATTGTTTACTGTGTCTACCTTGGTACTGTTTACTGTGTCTACCTTGGTATTGTTTACTGTGTCTACCTTGGAACTGTTTACTGTGTCTACCTTGGTATTGTTTACTGTCTACCTTGGTACTGTTTACTGTCTACCTTGGTATTGTTTACTGTGTCTACCTTGGTATTGTTTACTGTGTCTACCTTGGTACTGTTTACTGTGTCTACCTTGGTACTGTTTACTGTGTCTACCTTGGTATTGTTTACTGTGTCTACCTTGGAACTGTTTACTGTGTCTACCTTGGTATTGTTTACTGTGTCTACCTTGGTGCTGTTTACTGTGTCTACCTTGCTATTGTTTACTGTGTCTACCTTGGTACTGTTTACTGTGTCTACCTTGGTGCTGTTTACTGTGTCTACCTTGGTATTGTTTACTGTGTCTACCTTGGTGCTGTTTACTGTGTCTACCTTGGTACTGTTTACTGTGTCTACCTTGGTATTGTTTACTGTGTCTACCTTGGCGCTGTTTACTGTGTCTACCTTGGTATTGTTTACTGTGTCTACCTTGGTGCTGTTTACTGTGTCTACCTTGGTATTGTTTACTGTGTCTACCTTGGTATTGTTTACTGTGTCTACCTTGGTGCTGTTTACTGTGTCTACCTTGGTACTGTTTACTGTGTCTACCTTGGTATTGCTTACTGTGTCTACCTTGGTATTGTTTACTGTGTCTACCTTGTATTGTTTACTGTGTCTACCTTGGTACTGTTTACTGTGTCTACCTTGGTATTGTTTACTGTGTCTACCTTGGTATTGTTTACTGTCTACCTTGGTGCTGTTTACTGTCTACCTTGCTATTGTTTACTGTGTCTACCTTGGTACTATTTACTGTGTCTACCTTGGTGCTGTTTACTGTGTCTACCTTGGTATTGTTTACTGTGTCTACCTTGGTATTGTTTACTGTGTCTACCTTGGTATTGTTTACTGTGTCTACCTTGGTGCTGTTTACTGTGTCTACCTTGGTACTGTTTACTGTGTCTACCTTGGTATTGTTTACTGTGTCTACCTTGGCGCTGTTTACTGTGTCTACCTTGGTATTGTTTACTGTGTCTACCTTGGTGCTGTTTACTGTGTCTACCTTGGTATTGTTTACTGTGTCTACCTTGGTATTGTTTACTGTGTCTACCTTGGTGCTGTTTACTGTGTCTACCTTGGTGCTGTTTACTGTGTCTACCTTGGTATTGCTTACTGTGTCTACCTTGGTATTGTTTACTGTGTCTACCTTGGTATTGTTTACTGTGTCTACCTTGGTACTGTTTACTGTGTCTACCTTGGTATTGTTTACTGTGTCTACCTTGGTGCTGTTTACTGTGTCTACCTTGGTATTGTTTACTGTGTCTACCTTGGTATTGTTTACTGTGTCTCCCTTGGCATTGTTTACTGTGTCTACCTTGGTATTGTTTACTGTGTCTACCTTGGTGCTGTTTACTGTCTACCTTGGTATTGTTTACTGTGTCTACCTTGGTATTGTTTACTGTCTACCTTGGTATTGTTTACTGTGTCTACCTTGGTATTGTTTGCTGTGTCTACCTTGGTATTGTTTACTGTGTCTACCTTGGTATTGTTTACTGTGTCTACCTTGATGCTGTTTACTGTGTCTACCTTGGTATTGTTTACTGTGTCTACCTTGGTATTGTTTACTGTGTCTACCTTGGTATTGTTTACTGTGTCTACCTTGGTACTGTTTACTGTGTCTACCTTGGTATTGTTTACTGTGTCTACCTTGGTATTGTTTACTGTGTCTACCTTGGTATTGTTTACTGTGTCTACCTTGGTATTGTTTACTGTGTCTACCTTGGTACTGTTTACTGTGTCTACCTTGGTGCTGTTTACTGTGTCTACCTTGGTATTGTTTACTGTGTCTACCTTGGTACTGTTTACTGTGTCTACCTTGGTGCTGTTTACTGTGTCTACCTTCGTACTGTTTACTGTGTCTACCTTGGTACTGTTTACTGTGTCTACCTTGGTGCTGTTTACTGTCTACCTTGGTATTCTTTACTGTCTACCTTGGTACTGTTTACTGTGTCTACCTTGGTATTGTTTACTGTATCTACCTTTGCATTGTTTACTGTGTCTACCTTGGTACTGTTTACTGTGTCTACCTTGGTATTGTTTACTGTCTACCTTGGTATTCTTCACTGTGTCTACCTTGGTACTGTTTACTGTGTCTACCTTGGCACTGTTTACTGTCTACCTTGGTATTGTTTACTGTGTCTACCTTGGTACTGTTTATTGTGTCTACCTTGGTACTGTTTATTGTGTCTACCTTGGTACTGTTTACTGTGTCTACCTTGGTACTGTTTACTGTGTCTACCTTGGTATTGTTTACTGTCTACCTTGGTATTGTTTACTGTGTCTACCTTGGTACTGTTTACTGTGTCTACCTTGGTATTGTTTACTGTGTCTACCTTGGAACTGTTTACTGTGTCTACCTTGGTATTGTTTACTGTCTACCTTGGTACTGTTTACTGTCTACCTTGGTATTGTTTACTGTGTCTACCTTGGTATTGTTTACTGTGTCTACCTTGGTACTGTTTACTGTGTCTACCTTGGTACTGTTTACTGTGTCTACCTTGGTATTGTTTACTGTGTCTACCTTGGAACTGTTTACTGTGTCTACCTTGGAACTGTTTACTGTGTCTACCTTGGTATTCTTTACTGTGTCTACCTTGGTACTGTTTACTGTGTCTACCTTGGTACTGTTTACTGTCTACCTTGGTATTGTTTACTGTGTCTACCTTGGTATTTACTGTGTCTACCTTGGTATTGTTTACTGTGTCTACCTTGGTATTGTTTACTGTCTACCTTGGTATTGTTTACTGTGTCTACCTTGGTACTGTTTACTGTGTCTACCTTGGTATTGTTTACTGTCTACCTTGGTACTGTTTACTGTGTCTACCTTGGTATTTACTGTATCTTCCTTTGTATTGTTTACTGTGTCTACCTTGGTACTGTTTACTGTGTCTACCTTGGTGCTGTTTACTGTCTACCTTGGTATTCTTTACTGTTTCTACCTTGGTACTGTTTACTGTGTCTACCTTGGTGCTGTTTACTGTCTACCTTGGTATTGTTTACTGTGTCTACCTTGGTACTGTTTACTGTGTCTACCTTGGTGCTGTTTACTGTCTACCTTGGTATTCTTTACTGTGTCTACCTTGGTACTGTTTACTGTGTCTACCTTGGTGCTGTTTACTGTCTACCTTGGTACTGTTTACTGTCTACCTTGGTACTGTTTACTGTGTCTACCTTGGTACTGTTTACTGTGTCTACCTTGGTACTGTTTACTGTGTCTACCTTGGTATTGTTTACTGTGTCTACCTTGGTACTGTTTACTGTCTACCTTGGTACTGTTTACTGTGTCTACCTTGGTACTGTTTACTGTGTCTACCTTGGTACTGTTTACTGTGTCTACCTTGGTGCTGTTTACTGTCTACCTTGGTACTGTTTACTGTCTACCTTGGTACTGTTTACTGTGTCTACCTTGGTACTGTTTACTGTGTCTACCTTGGTACTGTTTACTGTCTACCTTGGTACTGTTTACTGTGTCTACCTTGGTACTGTTTACTGTGTCTACCTTGGTACTGTTTACTGTGTCTACCTTGGTACTGTTTACTGTGTCTACCGTGGTATTGTTTACTTCATGTGCACGTGTAAACATGTTCCTTAATACTGTTTTGTATTAGTTTTGCTGGTCAATGTTACTATAATTATCACTGGCATTCTTACCAGGGAAGCGTTAAACCTGTAGGGGTCACACTGGGCCTGGGAAGGGCAGATCCACTTCCTTGGATCAAAAACCCCTCATTAGTCTAACTGGTCAATTTATTAACCCCGCTGCTCGATACTTGTTAGGATATTAATTTTACTGGTCAATACACTAATCTTAGAACATAAAAAAAAATACGTAACGGTTACATTAGATTTACTGGTCAGTCTTATTGGCTAATACAAGTAGTAATGAACGACTATCAATAAACAGCAGGGATATAGTTGGTGGCCGTTGATACAACCACATCACAGAATTGATTCCTAGGCCTGCTAGAGGCCTTCTTTGTAATTAATGTTTTATAATATGTAAACCCCACATTGTAATCCTTAGAGAGAAATAAACATTTCAACTTCAAATTTCAAAATCATTCTATTTAGAACCCACTAGGATGAATGGTTACAGCGTTACGTCTGCTACTCTAATGCACTACGGCTCGAGTCCTCGTCCATTATTCTATTCTTTTTCTCACAAAACCTTACATGTTATCATCACGTTCTTACTGTCTTCTGGTCGACTATCATGGATCTGATGACCTTGGTGGCGTCCAGTTTCTGGAAAAGAGTGACCCGGCTGCTGACGTCTGTGGCCTCATCCTTGTAGAGAAGGTCGTACTCTACGCCATCTGGCAGCCAGCGGTACCTGTGAGTACAAGTGTGAGAGCGTCAGGGTACAAGTACCGTTAGTGCCCTTGTCCTTGAAGATGAGGTCGTACTCGACGCCAGACATTCAGGGGTGTCCAAACACAAGTGAGAGTATCAGTACACAGTTGCCATGAAGGGGCTGGAGAATAGGGGAGCCAGGTATGAGGGTACTAATAACTTGAATGAAACGGCTATAAGGTACAACTATCATGATCCATTGCAATATTTAAAAAATCACTATAACTTTCAACTTTGCTGAAGAGTGTATACACCCAACGGTGTGCATATCTCAGTATATATGCTGAGAATTTAATCCCTTTCGACAGATATACGTGTGAGAGTCGTTGGGTGGGTACTACTTTGGTATGCGATCTACAACACGAAAATTAATAACCTAACCTAACATGTAGATCGCATACCAAAGTAGATGTTGACTCTTGTAGATCACGTTGGCTATGTAATTCGCATACCAAAGTAGCATCGTTGGGTGTTAGACCTGTCTAGCATGGGCCATTATGCCTACTGTAGCACTATTTTTATGTTGTTAATAACAAGAATGTATTTGACTTAGTAAAAACTTTTTCGACACTAGGTATAATTTTTTCTCGTGCAACTACAGTACTATGGAGTTAGGAGTAAACAAACACCGTTCAATACAGTGGACCCAGGGAATCTTTTAACAAAATATTACGATTCCCAAACAAACGGTCAACTCGTATTGGATCGTTTCCTTCCCAACTCACTTGCCGCTAACGAAGGCGGTGTTGGGATGCAGCTGAGTCAGGTACCGGGCTGCAGTGTCCTTGGCAGTGGAGAGCAGAGCATGTTCGTGCTGCGTGAGGACGCGACCAGCAACACCTTCTGTCTGGAAGGTCGAGTCCACGTCGAAATAACGAAAATACAGACCTTCGTATCTGTAGATTAGAAGCCAGCGTGAGGTGTAAGTTTTTCAACCAACAACAAGAGAATGTTGGTACATGTGTAAACATAAATAAGCTGAAGAGAATGTTGATAACTGAAAAAGAATGTAAACACGAAGCCTTAATAAAAAGATTTCTATCATGCTGGCTTCGCTTTAAGCAGGAGATATAAGGAAAGTAGGAAGAGGTCAGGCTACAACAAGAAGAGCAGTTGATTAAGACAAGAAGAGGAGACAAATAATTTAATATACAGTAAATGAATCCAAAGAAAATGCACTCACAGTGTCTCTGCTGGGTGCGGATAATTGAGAGGCTGGGAAGGTTGGTCAGCGTCAGGTAGGTCCTCTTGCTGCTGCTGCTCCGTCAGGGAAGCACCCGTGCCCTCGGCGCTCCCACTAGACACTGTAAATACACCAAAAATATACTCCAGGTACAATGGCATTACACGGAAAATGAAGCAAAAACTTTTTTGTAAATCTGGAAAGAATTACAAATGCAGCTCAGTGGTAGCGTGTTCATCACGCACACACACACACACACACACACACACACACACACACAAAAAAAAAAGAAACTAAGGGGTATGTCCTACGAGGAGAGGTTAAGGGAAATCGACCTGACGACACTGGAGGACAGGAGAGATAAGGGGGACATGATAACGACATACAAAATACTGAGAGGAATTGACAAGGTGGACAAAGACAGGATGTTCCAGAGATGGGACACGGTAACAAGGGGACACAGTTGGAAGTTGAAGACAGATGAATCACAGGGATGTTAGGAAGTATTTCTTCAGCCACAGAGTAGTCAAGAAGTGGAACAGTTTGGGAAGCGATGTAGTGGACGCAGGATCCATACATAGCTTTAAGCAGAGGTATGATAAAGCTCACGGTTCAGGGAGAGTGACTTAGTAGCTACCAGTGAAGAGGCGGGGCCAGGAGCTAGGACTCGACCCCTGCAACCTCAACTAGGTAAGTACACACACGCACCGAGTGTCCGTGGTTCGAGTCCCGATATGGGTGGAAACGTTGGGCGTGTCCCTTTATACCAGCTGCTCCTGTTCACGTAGTAGTGAGTAGGTAACTAGGCGTTAGCCGACTGGTGTGGGTCGCATCTGGAGTATACCTGGAGAGAGTTCCGGGGGTCAACGACCCCGCGGCCCGGTTTGTGACCAGGCCACATGGTGGACCAGGCCCTGATCACCCAGGCTGTTACTGCTATCCACACGCAGTCCAACGTACGACCCACAGCCCAGCTGGTCAGGTACTGACTTTAGGTGCCTGTCCAGTGCCTGCTTGAAGACAGCCAGGGATCTATTGGTAATCCCCCTTATGTATGCTGGGAGGCAGTTGAACAGTCTTGGGGCCCCTCACACTTATCGTGTTGTCTCTTATCATGCTAATGGCACCCCTGCTTTTCATTTTGGGGATGTTGCATCGTCTGCCGAGTCTTTTGCTTTCATAGGGAGTGATTTTTCGTGTGCAAGTTTGGTATTAATCCCTCTAGGATTTACCAAATGTATACAATCATGTATCTCTCCCGCCTGCATTCTAGGGAGTACAGGTTTAGGAACTTCAAGCGTTCTCTGTAACTGAGGCGTTTTATCGCAGTTGTGCGCGCTGTGAAGGTTCTCCGTACATTTTCTATGTCAGCAATTTCACCTGACTTGAAAGGTGCTGTTAGTGTGCAGCAATATTCCAGCCTAGATAGAACAAGTGACCTGAAGAGTATCATGGGCTTGGCATCCCTGGTTTTGAAGGTTCTCATTATCCATCCTGTCATTTTTCTAGCAGATGCGATTGATACAATGTTATGGTCCTTGAAGGTGAGATCCTCCGACATGATCACTCCCAGGTCTTTGACATTAGTTTTTCGCTCCATTGTGCGGTTGGAATTTGTTTTATACTCCGATGTGGTTTTAATTTCCTCACGTTTTTCATATCGGAGCAATTGAAATTTCTCATCATTGAACTTCATACTGCTTTCTGAAGCCCATTTAAAGATTTGGTTAATGTCCGCCTGGAATCTTGCAGTGTCTTCAATGGAGGACACTGTCATGCAAATTCGGGTGTCATCTGCAAAGGAAGACACGGCGCTGTGGTTAATATCCCTGTCTATGTCCGATATGAGGATGAGGAACAAGGTGGGAGCGAGTACTGTGCCTTGTGGAACAGAGCTTTTCACCGTAGCTGCCTCAGACTTTACTCTGTTGAATACTACTGTGTTCTATTTGTTAGGAAATTATAGTTCCATCTACCAACTTTTCCTGTTATTTCTTTATCACGCATTTTGTGCGCTATTACACCATGGTCACACATGTCAAAGGCTTTTGCAAAGTTTGTGTATATTACATCTGCATTCTGTTTGTCTTCTAAAGCATCCTGGACCTTGTCGTAGTGGTCCAGTAGTTGGGACAAACAGGAGAGTCCTGCTCTAAACCCATTGTTGCCCTGGGTTGTGTAACTGATAGGTATCTAGATGGGTGGTGATCTTGCTTCTTAGAACCCTTTCAAAGGTTTTTATATGAGACGTAAGCGCTATCGGTCTGTAGTTCTTTGCTATTGCTTTACTGCCCCCTTTGTGGAGTGGGGCTATGTTGCTTTTAGTAAATGTGGGACAACTCCAGTGTCCATGCTCCCTCTCCAAAGGATGTTAAGAGCACGTGATAGGGGCTTCTTGCAGTACTTGATGAACACGGAGTTCCATAATTCTGGGCCTGGGGCAGCGTGCCATGGGATTTGTAGTTTACCTAAGATAAGACTGGTCTTTGAAATTAGTTAAGGCAGGATAACAGTTCTTAGTCTGTAAAAAAGATTTGTGAAAAAAAAATAATTCCAGGGATGAGTGACGCATGGCAGGTTTTCTTACACCGGATGCCCCTTATCACCCAGCAGTACAGCGCACTATGACCCTTGCGGGTTTATCGCTTAGTTTTGATGATGATATTTATTACTATTATCGGTAAAAAGGTACTTGGGTGTTCAATTAAAAAAAAGCACGAAATGTGTAATTGCCAATAAGGAGTTTCCTAAATTGCACTTTTGTGCCTTTTTATTAAAAATCCGCGTTTGCTTACTATTACTGTTGTACAGGTACCATATAAAAATAAAGCATTTAGCATGACTGATACGTAAACATTTACTGGAAAACGCATAAAATATAATTATACACTAGTCAACTCGAGGACTGTATAATAATTAAGGAGTATTGAAGACTGTCGAAGATATGAACCCGCTGGCTTATCGCAGCTAGGCTTTCTACCTTATACAAATAATCATCACTGCACATGCGTATCCTAAGGTAAGATGATGATAGCCTTATGTGGTGACCATGTTATTACAATTTCTAACCTTCTGACACAATACACCAGTCTCGAGTTCTGACACCTAGGTACTAACACCTCACAGCAGCCTCAGGTAATGACACTAGGGCGTTAACACCAGACATCTATGGGGTAATGACAACATGCGGGTGGACGTGATGGAAATGTCAGGCAAAAGTCAGCAGACCATCACTTGTACTCTTGGCCACATAGCCAAGGTTCCCGTCAGTACTGGGGCCAAATGTGCTGGTGAGTGGCCAAGTCCATGTTATAAACACTTGGTGCAGAGTAAACCTCCATTACATTCGGAGTTTCGCTAAGGGTTGAACGAAACGTAATCTAGAGAAAAGATCTGCTCTGCACCAAATGTCTTGCTACCTTCTAAGTCCTTCTTAACAGTTAAGATTCATTTAGCTTAGTGTGTGCTTATGTATCACACACACACACACAACAGGCCAAGTGTTTTAGTGACAAGTGCCTTGGAGAAAATGGTAACACACACACTCACACACACACACACACACACATGCACGCACGTACACACACACACACACACACACACACACACACACACACACACTAGGAGCTAGGACTCGACCCCTGCAACCACAAATAGGTGAGCACACACACACACGCACACGCACACGCACACACATACACACACACACACACACACAACAGGCTAAGTGTCTAATCGACAAGTGCCTATGACAAAATGGTAACTATCACGCACACATGCACGCACGCATGCACGCTCGCACACACACACACACACACACACACACACACACACACACACACACACACACACACACACACACACGAAAGGCCCCTAGGCGCTGGTGATCACGTTGTCGTGGGTTTCCAATGCATAGCAGAGTTAACAATGGAGAGCGAAGCAGCACGAGAAGGACGGGAGAAGCCAAACTTCCATACAGGGGACTACACACGTATGAGGCAATTCCTACATGAGGTGCAGTGGGTAAGCAAAGCGAAATGATGAAACACGTGACCACAAAGTGCAGAGAGAGGCAGTGGAGAAGTTCGTACCAATGGCAACAGAAACAACGAGATCAGAGTGAGCCCATGGTTTACCAGGAGGTTTGGAGAGGCCAAAGCCAAGTATGCTAGAGTAGGGATAAAGTATAGAAGGCAATGGACCCATGCAAACAGGGAGCTGAGCCGAAGAGCCAGAAATGAATATGCATGGATAAGGAGAGAAGCCCAGCGTCAATACGTGAATCACATAACATCAAAAGCCAGATCTGGCCCAAAGTTGTTAAACAGCCACATCAGGAAAACAACAGTCCAGGACTAGGTAATCAGGCTGAGGAAGGACCAGAAATCAGTCAGGGAACGACCAGAAAGTATGTGAACAGCTCAGCTCGTGAGTGGAGAGCTTCCATCAAACCAAGGTGATAGGGTGCACCAGCTAGTGCTAGACGCGATGCACACAACTGACTAGCAGGTGAAGAAACTACCAGGGGAACTAGATACCTCGAAGGCAGTGGGCCCAGATAATATCTCTCCATGGGTCTTGAGAGAGGGCGCAGATGCACTCTGTGTGCCATGAACAACAATCTTCAATAAATCTACTGAAATATGGTAACTGCCTGTAGTGTGGAAGACAGCAAATGTAGTCCCGATTTTTAAGAAAGCAGACAGACAGTCTGCATTAAATTACAGACCAGTGTCACTGACATGTATGTAAAGTTATGGAGAAGATTATCAGGAACAAGAGTAATGGAGGACCTAGAAAAGAATGGTCTCATACATGACAATCAGCACGGCTTCAGGGAAGGGAAATCCTGTATCACAAACCTATTTGGAATTCTATGACAAGGTAACAGAAGTAAGACGGGAGAAAGAGGGATGAGTTGACTGCATCTTCTTAGACTGTAAGAAGGCTTTCGACACAGTACCGCACAAGAGACTGGTTGAAAAGCTAGAGGAGCAGTCAGGAATAGGAGAGAAAGTATTGCAATGGATCAGGGAAACAACGTGTGTCGTCGGTACGAGATGAGGCGTCAAAGTGGGTGCATATATCGACTGGGTTCCACAAGGGTCATTCCTAGGGCCGGTGCTGTTTCTTGGATATGTAAATGACATGACAGAAGGAATAGAGTCAGGTGTGTCCCTGTTCGCAGGCTATGTGAAACTAATGAGGAGAATACAAGCGGGCGAGGATCAGGTATGCCTACAAGGGGATCTGGACGAGCTGTAATCCTGGTCCGACAAATGGCTTCTGGAGTTTAATCCCAGCAAGTGCAAAGTTATGAAGCCTGAGGAAGGACAAAGGAGACCGCAGATGGAGTACAGCTTAAGAGGTCAGAGGCTGCAAAACGCACTCAAGGAAAAGGATCTTGGGGTAAGCATCATACCGAGCACATCTCCTGAGGCACACATCAACCAAAAAACTGCTGCAGCATACGGGCGCTCGGCAAACCTGAGAACAGTGTATCGACATCTAAGTAAAAAGTCATTCACGACACTGTACACCGTGTACGTCAAGCTCATACTGGAGGATGCAGAACCAGTATGGAACCCACACCTGGAAGGTACAAGGGTTGGCAACAAGACTAGTCCCGGAGGTGAGGGGTTTGTCCTACGAGAAGAGGTTAAGAGAACTCAACCCGACAACAATGGAGGATAGGAGAGATAGGGGGACATGATAACAGCATAAAAATACTGAGAGGAATTGACACCTAATTCATTCTAGTGAGGACATTAGAGCACTCCAGGAAGATTTGAATAGACTAATGCAGTGGTCGGAGAAGTGGCAGATGCAGTTTAATATAGACAAATGCAAAATTATGAACATTGGACAAGAAAATAACCATGCCACATATAAACTAAATAAAGTAGATCTTAGTATTACTGATTGCGAAAAGAATTTGGGGAGGTCTGGTTAACAGTAATCTAAAACCAAGACAACAGTGCATAAGTGTTCGCAATAAAACGAACAGAATCCTTGGCTTCATATTAAGGAGCATAAATAATAGAAGTCCTCAGGTTGTTCTTCAACTCTATACATATCTTTGGTTAGGCCTCATTTAGATTATGCTGTACAGTTCTGGTCACCGTATTAGAGAATGGATATAAATGCTCTGGAAAACGTACAGAGGAGGATGACAAAGTTGATCCCATGTATCAGAAGTCTTCCCTATGATAGAGAAAAGACTGAGGGCCTGAATCTGCACTCTCTAGGAAGGCGTAGAATTAGGGGGGATATGATCGAGGTGTATAAATGGAAAACAGGAATAAATAAAGGGAATGTAAATGGTGTGCTAAAATTAACTAGCCATGACAGGACTCGCAGCAATGGTTTTAATTTGGAAAAAAATCAGATTCAGGAAGAATACAGGAAAGCACTGGTTTAGTAATAGAGTTGTGGATGAGTGGAACAAACTCCCGAGTACCGTCATAGAAGCTAAGACGTTGTGTAGTTTTAAAAATAGATTGGATAAATACATGAGTGAGTGTGGGTGTGAGTTAGACCTGACTAGCTTGTGCTATTAGGTCGGATGCTGTGCTCCTTCCATGAGTGGATGTGAGCTGACCTGACTAGGTGGGCAATTGGACCTGCCTCTCATGGGCCAGTAGGCTTGCTGCAGTGTTCCTTATTTCTTATGTTCTCATGACAAAGTGGATAAGGAGAGAATGTTTCAGAGATATGATACAGGGACAAGAGGTTACAACTGAAGTTGAAAACTCACATGAATCACAGGGATGTCAATCATAGAGCTATCGGAAAGTGGAACAGTCTGGAGAGTGATGTTGTGAAGGTAGGATCCATACGTAGCTTTAAGAAGAGATATGATGAAGCGTATGGAGCAGGGAGAGAGTGAACCTAGTAGCGACAGGGAAAGAGGCGGGGCCAGGAGCTATAAATCGACCCCTGCAACCACAATTAGGCGAGTACATACACACACACACACACACACAGGATGTTCCAGAGATGGGACACAGAAACAAGAGGTCACAATTGGAAGCTGAAGACTCAGATGAGTCAAAGGGATGTTAGGAAGTATTTCTTCAGCCACAGAGTTGTTAGGAAGTGGAACAGTCTGGCAAGCGATGCAGTGGAGGCAGGAACCATACATAGTTTGAAGACGAGGTATGATAAAGCTCATGGAGCAGGGAGAGGGAGGACCTAGTAGCGGTCAGGGAAGAGGCAGGGCCAGGAGCTGAGTCTCGACCCCAGCAACCATAATTAGGTGAGTAATTAGGTGAGTAATTAGGTGAGGTGAGTACACACATACACGCACACACATCCATACATACATCCATCATTACCGCAAAGCGATGTCGGCAAAGTTCTGCTTATACAGCATGACATGTGTATTTTTTTTTTTTTCATATATCTAAGAACTTACGTGGCCAAGTTCCCGTGGCGACGTAGAGCAAGCAGAAAACGAGAGCGAGGGCAACACCATAGCAGGTTCCTCTCTTCATCCTGGCTACCATCACCCGTGGAACCACCACCCTCCCTACAACACGTCTCGGAACCACCACGTACACTGTTTCTGAAGCATACTCCGAGCTGCAACCATAGCCCAAATTCAGAGTCACTTATTGGTAGTTCTCTTCGCTGTTTAAACCAGCGAAAGGTAATGTCACTTAGGGAAATGACCAGGCTTTGAAATATCATACAAGTCACCACCAAGCTTGGATTTTTTTTTTATAGCTGAGGGAGGTGTGGTGTTCGCGAAGGCAGGAAGTGTTAGAAATCCACCACTGAAAACATGTGAACACTGAGGGTCTGACACACGATCATCACACGCTGAAGGGAAGTAATGGGGGAGGAGGCATCATGACTGTCTCCTTATTATCTGCATCGTCTTCTGATACTGCGGGAAATGTCCGCCAGGATCCTGCAGACAGAAAATATTAGTTAAGAAATTGACTTACATTAATATTAATAATAATAACTGAATGACCTCTATGTGCTTAGTTTGTACATTTACACCTCCATAATTTATAAGTGTTAGCAACCTGACGTAATTTTACATTAATTACCACTCAAGGGAGGTTCCTTGAAGCAGGTTAGGGGCTCCTGATCCAAGGAACTGGACCTTCTCTATTCTTACTTGGATCGAACCTGAATACATACCATTCCCCAGGCGCTGTATGACCCCCTACAGGTTTCGTACTCTCCTCCTAAATATATTAATAATAATAATAATAATAATAATAATAATAATAATAATAATAATAATAATAATAATTCACATTAATTACAAATCATCTGGACTTCCTCCCATCATGAATTTTGAAATAATTTAAGATCCTGGAAAGTTATTAATAAAAAAAAAAACCCACATCAGGCTCAAGTGCCGCAGCATCCAGAGCTGAGAAGAAACTTAATGTGATAATTTACGAAATCAATATTCAGAAGTTTGGCCACATTCTCATAGTGTGGTACTATATGTCAACCAAGTTCTGTCCGGACGAACCAAAACGTCGTCTTGAGGCGCCTCTGAGTGTGAGTAATCTGTAAATTGTTAATAAATCTGTAAATGTTGGAACTTTGTACAATAAGTGGAGAACCTAACTTGGGGTCAGTGATGTCAGTATATCTGGTCGGCTTCAAATTTCTAGGACTCGTTTTTCTTCTCAGGGGAAACTGTCATTGATTTTCTGTTGTGTAAGTCTTAATTTAATTTCATTAAACGAATTAATGTCTGCGTAATAATTAACTAATGTCTCTACTGTTCGACTTTTAACCTTAAAAATAATACATCTTACTTTGTGTAAGGTTGGGACTGATGTTTCCGGCGTGTACCTGCTAATTTACAATTTTTAAAAGAAACTGGCAAACTTTAAATACTAGTTTTAATGCAATAATTTGTAAATGTTTCTTCAGATTGGTTTCAAACCTTCGATGACGATATCATGACTAGCCTCGGACTCAAAGTTCCGTTATATTTCGGACTTTCGTCTCTGTGCGATAACAAGAACATAACTCTTCCGCTCGGCTTGAAATTTTCAAAGCTGATGTGTGAAAGGGGACAGTTCGAATTTAGGTCTAGGTCCGTATTTTTTTTTGGGGGGGGGGTACTTGGGATATTTGTTTCCAAATATCAGTTTGTGATTTTTTCTTTCGATTGATTTTAAAAATCTTCATTGTTGATATTTAAATAAAAAGACATTTATGCTACACTCTGTGGGAGAGTACATGATGGACGCTGGATTACTCTGGGAGAGTGCAATATGGACGCTGGATTACACTGGGAGAGTACAGGATGGACGCTGGATTACTCTGGGAGAGTACATGATGGACGCTGGATTACTCTGGGAGAGTGCAATATGGACGCTGGATTACTCTGGGAGAGTACAGGATGGACGCTGGATTACTCTGGGAGAGTACATGATGGACACTGGATTACTCTGGGAGAGTACAAGATGGACCCTGGATTACTCTGGAAGAGTACATGATGGACGCTGGATTACTCTGGGAGAGTGCAAGATGGACGCTGGATTACTCTGGGAGAGTACAGGATGGACGCTGGATTACTCTGGGAGAGTACATGATGGACGCTGGATTACTCTGGGAGAGTTCAAGATGGACGCTGGATTACTCTAGGAGAGTACAAGATGGACGCTGGATTACTCTGGGAGAGTACAAGATGGACGCTGGATTACTCTGGGAGAGTATATGATGGACGCTGGATTACTCTGGGAGAGTGCAAGATGGACGCTGGATTACTCTGGGAGAGTATATGATGGACGATGGATTACTCTGGGAGAGTGCAAGATGGACGCTGGATTACTCTGGGAGAGTACAAGATGGACGCTGGATTACTCTAGGAGAGTGCAAGATGGACGCTGGATTACTCTGGGAGAGTACAAGATGGACGCTGGATTACTCTGGGAGAGTACATGTTGGACGCTGGATAACTCTGGGAGCGTACAAGATGGACGCTGGATTACTCTGGGAGAGTACATGATGGACGCTGGATTACTCTGGGAGAGTGCAAGATGGACGCTGGATTACTCTGGGAGAGTACAAGATGGACGCTGGATTACTCTGGGAGAGTACAGGATGGACGCTGGATTACTCTGGGAGTACATGATGGACGCTGGATTACTCTGAGAGAGTACAGGTTGGACGCTGGATTACTCTGGGAGTACAGGATGGACGCTGGATTACTCTAGGAGAGTACAGTATGGACGCTGGATTACTCTGGGAGAGTACAGGATGGACGCTGGATTACTCTGGGAGTACAGGATGGACGCAGGATTACTCTGGGAGAGTACAGGATGGACGCTGGATTACTCTAGGAGAGTACAGGATGGACGCTGGATTACTCTGGGAGAGTACAGGATGGACGCTGGAGTGCTCTGGGAGAATACAGGATGGACGCTGGATTACTCTGGGAGAGTACAGGATGGACGCTGGATTACTCTGGGAGAGTACAGGATGGACGCTGGTTTACTCTGGGAGAGTACAGGATGGACGCTGGAGTGCTCTGGGAGAGTACAGGATGGACGCTGGATTACTCTGGGAGAGTACAGGTTGGACGCTGGATTACTCTGGGAGAGTACAGGATGGACGCTGGATTACTCTGGGAGAGTACAGTATGGACGCTGGATTACTCTGGGAGAGTACAGGATGATCGCTGGATTACTCTAGGAGAGTACAGGATGGACGCTGGATTACTCTGGGAGAGTACAAAATGGACGCTGGAGTGCTCTGGAAGAGTACAGGATGGACGTTGGATTACTCTGGGAGAGTACAGGATGGACGCTGGATTACTCTGGGAGAGTACAGGATGGACGCTGGATTACTCTGGGAGAGTAGAGGATAGACGCTGGATTACTCTGGGAGAGTACAGGATGGAAGCTGGAGTGCTCTGTGAGAATACAGGATGGACGCTGGATTACTCTGCGAGAGTACAGGATGGACGCTGGATTACTCTGGGAGAGTACAGGATGGACGCTGGAGTGCTCTGTGAGAATACAGGATGGACGCTGGATTACTCTGGGAGTACAGGATGGACGCTGGAGTGCTCTGGGAGAGTACAGGATGGACGCTGGATTACTCTGGGAGAGTACAGGATGGACGTTGGATTACTCTGGGAGAGTACAGGATGGACGCTGGATTACTCTGGGAGAGTACAGGATGGACGCTGGATTACTCTGGGAGAGTAGAGGATAGACGCTGGATTACTCTGGGAGAGTACAGGATGGAAGCTGGAGTGCTCTGTGAGAATACAGGATGGACGCTGGATTACTCTGCGAGAGTACAGGATGGACGCTGGATTACTCTGGGAGAGTACAGGATGGACGCTGGAGTGCTCTGTGAGAATACAGGATGGACGCTGGATTACTCTGGGAGTACAGGATGGACGCTGGAGTGCTCTGGGAGAGTACAGGATGGACGCTGGATTACTCTGGGAGAGTACAGGATGGACGCTGGATTACTCTGGGAGAGTACAAGATGGACGCTGGATTACTCTGGGAGTACAGGATGGACGCTGTAGTGCTCTGGGAGAGTACAGGATGGACGCTGGATTACTCTGGGAGAGTACAGGATGGACGCTGGAGTGCTCTGGGAGAGTACAGGATGGACGTTGGATTACTCTGGGAGAGTGCAGGATGTACGCTTTATTACTCTGGGAGAGTACAGGATGGACGCTGGAGTGCTCTGGGAGAGTACAGGATGGACGCTGGATTACTCTGGGAGTACAGGATGGACGCTGGATTACTCTGAGAGAGTACAGGATGGACGCTGGATTACTCTGGGAGAGTACAAGATGGACGCTGGATTACTCTGGGAGAGTATAGGATGGACCCTGGAGTGCTCATGGAGAGTACAGGATGGACGATGGATTACTCTGGGAGAGTACAGGATGGACGCTGGATTACTCTGGGAGAGTACAGGATGAACGTTTGAGTGCTCTGGGAGAGTACAGGATGGACGCTGGATTACTCTGGGAGAGTACAGGATGGACGCTGGATTACTCTGGGAGAGTACAGGATGGACGCTGGATTACTCTGGGAGAGTACACGATGGACGCTGGAGTTCTCTGGGAGAGTACAGGATGGACGCTGGATTACTCTGGGAGAGTACAGGATGGACGCTGGAGTGCTCTGGGAGAGTACATGATGGATGCTGGATTACTCTGGGAGAGTACAAGATGGACGCTGGATTACTCTGGGAGAGTACAGGATGGATGCTGGAGTGCTCTGGGAGAGTGCAGGATGGACGCTGGATTGCTCTGGGAGAGTACAGGATGGACGCTGGATTACTCTGGGAAAGTACAGGATGGACGCTGGAGTGCTCTGGGAGAGTACAGGACGAACGCTGGATTACTCTGGGAGAGTACAGGATGGACGATGGAGTACTCTGGGAGAGTACAGGATGGACGCTGGATTACTCTGGGAGAGTACAGGATGGACGCTGGAGTGCTCTGGGAGAGTACAGGATGGACGGTGGAGTGCTCTGGGAGAGTACAGGATGGACGCTGGATTACTCTGGGAGAGTACAGGATGGACGCTGGAGTGCTCTGGGAGAATACAGGATGGACGCTGGATTACTCTGGGAGAGTACAGGATGGACGCTGGATTACTCTGGGAGAGTACAGGATGGACGCTGGTTTACTCTGGGAGAGTACAGGATGGACGCTGGAGTGCTCTGGGAGAGTACAGGATGGACGCTGGATTACTCTGGGAGAGTACAGGTTGGACGCTGGATTACTCTGGGACAGTACAGGATGGACGCTGGATTACTCTGGGAGAGTACAGTATGGACGCTGGATTACTCTGGGAGAGTACAGGATGATCGCTGGATTACTCTAGGAGAGTACAGGATGGACGCTGGATTACTCTGGGAGAGTACAAAATGGACGCTGGAGTGCTCTGGAAGAGTACAGGATGGACGTTGGATTACTCTGGGAGAGTACAGGATGGACGCTGGATTACTCTGGGAGAGTACAGGATGGACGCTGGATTACTCTGGGAGAGTAGAGGATAGACGCTGGATTACTCTGGGAGAGTACAGGATGGATGCTGGAGTGCTCTGTGAGAATACAGGATGGACGCTGGATTACTCTGCGAGAGTACAGGATGGACGCTGGATTACTCTGGGAGAGTACAGGATGGACGCTGGAGTGCTCTGTGAGAATACAGGATGGACGCTGGATTACTCTGGGAGTACAGGATGGACGCTGGAGTGCTCTGGGAGAGTACAGGATGGACGCTGGAGTGCTCTGGGAGAGTACAGGATGGACGCTGGATTACTCTGGGAGAGTACAGGATGGACGCTGGAGTGCTCTGGGAGAGTACATGATGGATGCTGGATTACTCTGGGAGAGTACAGGATGGACGCTGGAGTGCTCTGGGAGAGTACAGGACGAACGCTGGATTACTCTGGGAGAGTACAGGATTGACGATGGAGTGCCCCGGGAGAGTACAGGATGGACGCTGGATTACTCTGGGAGTACAGGATGGACGGTGGAGTTCTCTGGGAGAGTACAGGATGGACGGTGGAGTGCTCTGGGAGAGTACAGGATGGACGCTGGATTACTCTGGGAGAGTACAGGATGGAGGCTGGATTTCTCTGGGAGAGTACAGGATGGACGCTGGAGTGCTCTGTGAGAATACAGGATGGACGCTGGATTACTCTGGGAGAGTACAGGATGGACGCTGGAGTGCTCTGGGAGAGTACAGGATGGACGCTGGATTACTCTGGGAGAGTACAGGATGGACGCAGGAGTGCTCTGGGAGAATACAGGATGGGTGTTGGTGCACTCTGGGAGAGTACAGGATGGGTGTTGGTGTACTCTGGGAGAGTACAGGATGGGTGTTGGTGTACTCTGGGAGAGTACAGAATGGACGCTGGATTACTCTGGGAGAGTACAGGATGGACGCTGGATTACTCTGGGAGAGTACAGGATGGGTGTTGGTGTAAGAGTACAGGATCTCTGGGAGAGTACAGGATGGGTGTTGGTGTACTCTGGGAGAAGGATGGACGCAGGATTACTCTGGGATACAGGATGTGGATTACTCTGGGAGAGTACAGGATAACTCTGGGAGAGTACAGGATGGGTGTTGGTGTACTCTGGGAGAGTACATGATGAGTGTTGATTACTCTGGGAGAGTACAGGATGAGTGTTGGAGTACTGTGGGTGAGTACAGGATGGGTGTTGGAGTGCTCTGGGAGAGTACAGGATGGGTGTTGGAGTACTCTGGGAGAGTACAGGATGGATGTTGGAGTGCTCTGGGAGAGTACAGGATGGGTGTTGGAGTACTCTGGGAGAGAGTACAGGATGGGTGTTGGAGTACTCTGGGAGAGTACAGGATGGGTGATGGAGTACTTTGGGAGAGTACAGGATGGGTGTTGGAGTACTCTGGGAGAGTACAGGATGGGTATTGGAGTACTCTGGGAGAGTACAGGATGGGTGTTGGAGTACTCTGAGAGAGTACAAGATGGGTGTTGGAGTACTCTGGGAGAGTACAGGATGGGTGTTGGAGTGTTCTGGGAGAGTACAGGATGGGTGATGGAGTACTCTGTGAGAGTACAGGATGGGTGGAGTGCTCTGGGAAAGTGCAGGATGGACGCTGGATTACTCTGGGAGAGTAGAGGATGGACGCTGGATTACTCTGGGAGAGTACAGGATGGACGCTGGAGTGCTCTGTGAGAATACAGGATGGACGCTGGATTACTCTGGGAGAGTACATGATTGACGCTGGATTACTCTGGGAGAGTACAGGATGGACGCTGGAGTGCTCTTGGAGAATACAGGATGAGTGTTGGTGTACTCTGGGAGAGTACAGGATGGGTGTTGGTGTACTCTGGGAGAGTACAGGATGGGTGTTGGTGTACTCTGGGAGAGTACAGAATGGACGCTGGATTACTTTGGGAGAGTACAGGATGGACGCTGGATTACTCTGGGAGAGTACAGGATCGGTGTTGGTGTACTCTGGGAGAGTACAGGATGGGTGTTGGTGTTCTCTGGGAGAGTACAGGATGGGTGTTGGTGTACTCTGGGAGACTGCAGGATGGACGCAGGATTACTCTGGGAGAGTACAGGATGGATGCTGGATTACTCTGGGAGAGTACAGGATGATCGCTGGATTACTCTAGGAGAGTACAGGATGGACGCTGGATTACTCTGGGAGAGTACAAAATGGACGCTGGAGTGCTCTGGAAGAGTACAGGATGGACGTTGGATTACTCTGGGAGAGTACAGGATGGACGCTGGATTACTCTGGGAGAGTACAGGATGGACGCTGGATTACTCTGGGAGAGTAGAGGATAGACGCTGGATTACTCTGGGAGAGTACAGGATGGATGCTGGAGTGCTCTGTGAGAATACAGGATGGACGCTGGATTACTCTGCGAGAGTACAGGATGGACGCTGGATTACTCTGGGAGAGTACAGGATGGACGCTGGAGTGCTCTGTGAGAATACAGGTTGGACGCTGGATTACTCTGGGAGTACAGGATGGACGCTGGAGTGCTCTGGGAGAGTACAGGATGGACGCTGGAGTGCTCTGGGAGAGTACAGGATGGACGCTGGATTACTCTGGGAGAGTACAGGATGGACGCTGGAGTGCTCTGGGAGAGTACATGATGGATGCTGGATTACTCTGGGAGAGTACAGGATGGACGCTGGAGTGCTCTGGGAGAGTACAGGACGAACGCTGGATTACTCTGGGAGAGTACAGGATTGACGATGGAGTGCCCCGGGAGAGTACAGGATGGACGCTGGATTACTCTGGGAGTACAGGATGGACGGTGGAGTTCTCTGGGAGAGTACAGGATGGACGGTGGAGTGCTCTGGGAGAGTACAGGATGGACGCTGGATTACTCTGGGAGAGTACAGGATGGAGGCTGGATTTCTCTGGGAGAGTACAGGATGGACGCTGGAGTGCTCTGTGAGAATACAGGATGGACGCTGGATTACTCTGGGAGAGTACAGGATGGACGCTGGAGTGCTCTGGGAGAGTACAGGATGGACGCTGGATTACTCTGGGAGAGTACAGGATGGACGCAGGAGTGCTCTGGGAGAATACAGGATGGGTGTTGGTGCACTCTGGGAGAGTACAGGATGGGTGTTGGTGTACTCTGGGAGAGTACAGGATGGGTGTTGGTGTACTCTGGGAGAGTACAGAATGGACGCTGGATTACTCTGGGAGAGTACAGGATGGACGCTGGATTACTCTGGGAGAGTACAGGATGGGTGTTGGTGTACTCTGGGAGAGTACAGGATGGGTGTTGGTGTTCTCTGGGAGAGTACAGGATGGGTGTTGGTGTACTCTGGGAGACTGCAGGATGGACGAAGGATTACTCTGGGAGAGTACAGGATGGATGCTGGATTACTCTGGGAGAGTACAGGATGGGTGTTGGTGAACTCTGGGAGAGTACAGGATGGGTGTTGGTGTACTCTGGGAGAGTACATGATGAGTGTTGGATTACTCTGGGAGAGTACAGGATGAGTGTTGGAGTACTGTGGGTGAGTACAGGATGGGTGTTGGAGTGCTCTGGGAGAGTACAGGATGGGTGTTGGAGTACTCTGGGAGAGTACAGGATGGATGTTGGAGTGCTCTGGGAGAGTACAGGATGGGTGTTGGAGTACTCTGGGAGAGAGTACAGGATGGGTGTTGGAGTACTCTGGGAGAGTACAGGATGGGTGATGGAGTACTTTGGGAGAGTACAGGATGGGTGTTGGAGTACTCTGGGAGAGTACAGGATGGGTATTGGAGTACTCTGGGAGAGTACAGGATGGGTGTTGGAGTACTCTGAGAGAGTACAAGATGGGTGTTGGAGTACTCTGGGAGAGTACAGGATGGGTGTTGGAGTGTTCTGGGAGAGTACAGGATGGGTGATGGAGTACTCTGTGAGAGTACAGGATGGGTGGAGTGCTCTGGGAAAGTGCAGGATGGACGCTGGATTACTCTGGGAGAGTAGAGGATGGACGCTGGATTACTCTGGGAGAGTACAGGATGGACGCTGGAGTGCTCTGTGAGAATACAGGATGGACGCTGGATTACTCTGGGAGAGTACATGATGGACGCTGGATTACTCTGGGAGAGTACAGGATGGACGCTGGAGTGCTCTTGGAGAATACAGGATGAGTGTTGGTGTACTCTGGGAGAGTACAGGATGGGTGTTGGTGTACTCTGGGAGAGTACAGGATGGGTGTTGGTGTACTCTGGGAGAGTACAGAATGGACGCTGGATTACTTTGGGAGAGTACAGGATGGACGCTGGATTACTCTGGGAGTGTACAGGATCGGTGTTGGTGTACTCTGGGAGAGTACAGGATGGGTGTTGGTGTTCTCTGGGAGAGTACAGGATGGGTGTTGGTGTACTCTGGGAGACTGCAGGATGGACGCAGGATTACTCTGGGAGAGTACAGGATGGATGCTGGATTACTCTGGGAGAGTACAGGATGATCGCTGGATTACTCTAGGAGAGTACAGGATGGACGCTGGATTACTCTGGGAGAGTACAAAATGGACGCTGGAGTGCTCTGGAAGAGTACAGGATGGACGTTGGATTACTCTGGGAGAGTACAGGATGGACGCTGGATTACTCTGGGAGAGTACAGGATGGACGCTGGATTACTCTGGGAGAGTAGAGGATAGACGCTGGATTACTCTGGGAGAGTACAGGATGGATGCTGGAGTGCTCTGTGAGAATACAGGATGGACGCTGGATTACTCTGCGAGAGTACAGGATGGACGCTGGATTACTCTGGGAGAGTACAGGATGGACGCTGGAGTGCTCTGTGAGAATACAGGATGGACGCTGGATTACTCTGGGAGTACAGGATGGACGCTGGAGTGCTCTGGGAGAGTACAGGATGGACGCTGGAGTGCTCTGGGAGAGTACAGGATGGACGCTGGATTACTCTGGGAGAGTACAGGATGGACGCTGGAGTGCTCTGGGAGAGTACATGATGGATGCTGGATTACTCTGGGAGAGTACAGGATGGACGCTGGAGTGCTCTGGGAGAGTACAGGACGAACGCTGGATTACTCTGGGAGAGTACAGGATTGACGATGGAGTGCCCCGGGAGAGTACAGGATGGACGCTGGATTACTCTGGGAGTACAGGATGGACGGTGGAGTTCTCTGGGAGAGTACAGGATGGACGGTGGAGTGCTCTGGGAGAGTACAGGATGGACGCTGGATTACTCTGGGAGAGTACAGGATGGAGGCTGGATTTCTCTGGGAGAGTACAGGATGGACGCTGGAGTGCTCTGTGAGAATACAGGATGGACGCTGGATTACTCTGGGAGAGTACAGGATGGACGCTGGAGTGCTCTGGGAGAGTACAGGATGGACGCTGGATTACTCTGGGAGAGTACAGGATGGACGCAGGAGTGCTCTGGGAGAATACAGGATGGGTGTTGGTGCACTCTGGGAGAGTACAGGATGGGTGTTGGTGTACTCTGGGAGAGTACAGGATGGGTGTTGGTGTACTCTGGGAGAGTACAGAATGGACGCTGGATTACTCTGGGAGAGTACAGGATGGACGCTGGATTACTCTGGGAGAGTACAGGATGGGTGTTGGTGTACTCTGGGAGAGTACAGGATGGGTGTTGGTGTTCTCTGGGAGAGTACAGGATGGGTGTTGGTGTACTCTGGGAGACTGCAGGATGGACGCAGGATTACTCTGGGAGAGTACAGGATGGACGCTGGATTACTCTGGGAGAGTACAGGATGGGTGTTGGTGAACTCTGGGAGAGTACAGGATGGGTGTTGGTGTACTCTGGGAGAGTACATGATGAGTGTTGGATTACTCTGGGAGAGTACAGGATGAGTGTTGGAGTACTGTGGGTGAGTACAGGATGGGTGTTGGAGTGCTCTGGGAGAGTACAGGATGGGTGTTGGAGTACTCTGGGAGAGTACAGGATGGATGTTGGAGTGCTCTGGGAGAGTACAGGATGGGTGTTGGAGTACTCTGGGAGAGAGTACAGGATGGGTGTTGGAGTACTCTGGGAGAGTACAGGATGGGTGATGGAGTACTTTGGGAGAGTACAGGATGGGTGTTGGAGTACTCTGGGAGAGTACAGGATGGGTATTGGAGTACTCTGGGAGAGTACAGGATGGGTGTTGGAGTACTCTGAGAGAGTACAAGATGGGTGTTGGAGTACTCTGGGAGAGTACAGGATGGGTGTTGGAGTGTTCTGGGAGAGTACAGGATGGGTGATGGAGTACTCTGTGAGAGTACAGGATGGGTGGAGTGCTCTGGGAAAGTGCAGGATGGACGCTGGATTACTCTGGGAGAGTAGAGGATGGACGCTGGATTACTCTGGGAGAGTACAGGATGGACGCTGGAGTGCTCTGTGAGAATACAGGATGGACGCTGGATTACTCTGGGAGAGTACATGATGGACGCTGGATTACTCTGGGAGAGTACAGGATGGACGCTGGAGTGCTCTTGGAGAATACAGGATGAGTGTTGGTGTACTCTGGGAGAGTACAGGATGGGTGTTGGTGTACTCTGGGAGAGTACAGGATGGGTGTTGGTGTACTCTGGGAGAGTACAGAATGGACGCTGGATTACTTTGGGAGAGTACAGGATGGACGCTGGATTACTCTGGGAGAGTACAGGATCGGTGTTGGTGTACTCTGGGAGAGTACAGGATGGGTGTTGGTGTTCTCTGGGAGAGTACAGGATGGGTGTTGGTGTACTCTGGGAGACTGCAGGATGGACGCAGGATTACTCTGGGAGAGTACAGGATGGATGCTGGATTACTCTGGGAGAGTACAGGATAGGTGTTGGTGAACTCTGGGAGAGTACAGGATGGGTGTTGGTGTACTCTGGGAGAGTACATGATGGGTGTTGGATTACTCTGGGAGAGTAAAGGATGAGTGTTGGAGTACTCTGGGTGAGTACAGGATGGGTGTTGGAGTGCTCTGGGAGAGTACAGGATGGGTGTTGGAGTACTCTGGGAGAGTACAGGATGGATGTTGGAGTGCTCTGGGAGAGTACAGGATGGGTGTTGGAGTACTCTGGGAGAGTACAGGATGGGTGATGGAGTGCTCTGGGAGAGTACAGGATGGGTGATGGAGTACTCTGGGAGAGTACAGGATGGGTGTTGAATTGCTCTTTGAGAGTACAGGATGGGTGATGGAGTACTCTGGGAGAGTACAGGATGGGTGATGGAGTGCTCTGGGAGAGTACAGGATGGGCGATGGAGTGCTCTGTGAGAGTACAGGATGGGTATTAGAGTGCTCTGGGAGAGTACAGGATGGGTGATGGAGTGCTCTGGGAGAGTACAGGATGGGTGTTAGAGTGCTCTGGGAGACTACAGGATTGGTGATGGAGTGCTCTGGAAGAGTACAGGATGGAGAATGGGTGATGGAGTGCTCTGGTAGAGTACAAGATGGGTGTTAGAGTGCTCTGGGAGAGTACAGGATGGGTGTTAGAGTGCTCTGGGAGAGTACAGGATTGGTGTTGGAGTACTCTGGGAGTACAGGATAGACGTTAGTGCTCTGGGAGAGTACAGGATGTGTGATGGAGTGCTCTGGGAGAGTACAGGATGGAGGATGGGTGATGGAGTACTCTGGGAGAGTACAGGATGGGTGATGGAGTGCTCTGGGAGAGTATAGGATGGGTGATGGAGTGCTCTGGGAGAGTACAGGATGGAGGATGGGTGATGGATTGCTCTGGGAGAGTACAGGATGGGTGATGGAGTACTTTGGGAGAGTACAGGATGGAGCATAGGTGATGGAGTGCTCTGTGAGAGTACAGGATGGGTGATGGAGTACTCGGTGAGAGGACAGGATGGGTGATGGAGTGCTCTGGGAGAGTACAGGATGGGTGTTAGAGTGCTCTGAGAGAGTACAGGATGGGTGTTAGAGTGCTCTGAGAGAGTACAGGATGGGTGTTAGGGTGCTTTGGGAGAGTACAGGATGGGTGTTGTAGTGCTCTGGGAGAGTACAGGATGGGTCTTAGACTGCTCTGGGAGAGTACATGATGGGTGTTGGACTACTCTGGGAGTACAGGATGGGTGTTAGAGTGCTCTGGGAGACTACAGGATGGGTGATGGAGTGCTCTGGAAGAGTACAGGATGGGTGATGGAGTGCTCTGGGAGAGTACAGGATGGGTGATGCTCTGGGAGTACATCTGGGTGTACACTCTGGATACAGGATGGGTGTTAGAGTGCTCTGGGAGAGTACAGGATGGGTGATGGAGTGCTCTGGGAGAGTACAGGATGGAGGATGGGTGTTGGAGTTCTCTGGGAGAGTACAGGATGGGTGATGGAGTACTCTGGGAGAGTACAGGATGGGTGATGGAGTGCTCTGGGAGAGTACAGGATGGGTGATGGAGTGCTCTGGGAGAGTACAGGATGGGTGATGGAGTACTCTGGGAGAGTACAGGATGGGTGATGGAGTGCTCTGGGAGAGTACAGGATGGGTGATGGAGTGCTCTGAGAGAGTACAGGATGGGTGATGGAGTACTCTGGGGGAGTACAGGATACTCTGGGTACAGGATGGGTGTTAGAGTGCTCTGGGAGACTACAGGATGGGTGATGGAGTACTCTGGAAGAGTACAGGATGGAGGATGGGTGATGGAGTGCTCTGGGAGAGTACAGGATGGGTGATGGAGTGCTCTGGAAGAGTACAGGATGGGTGATGGAGTACTCTGGGAGAGTACAGGATGGGTGATGGAGTACTCTGGGAGAGTACAGGATGGGTGATGGAGTGCTCTGGGAGAGTACAGGATGGAGGATGGGTGATGGAGTGCTCTGTGAGAGTACAGGATGGAGGATGGGTGATGGAGCGCTCTGGGAGAGTACAGGATGGGTGATGGAGTACTTTGGGAGAGTACAGGATGGAGCATGGGTGATGGAGTGCTCTGGGAGAGTACAGGATGGGTGATGGAGTACTCTGTGAGAGTACAGGATGGGCGATGGAGTGCTCTGGGAGAGTACAGCATGGGTGATGGAGTACTCTGGGGGAGTACAGGATGGGTGTTCTAGTACTCTGGGGGAGTACAGGATGGGTGATGGAGTACTCTGGGAGAGTATAGGATGGGTGATGGAGTACTCTGGGAGAGTACAGGATGGACGCTGGAGTGCTCTGGGAGAGTACAGGATGGGTTTTGGAGTACTCTGGGAGAGTACAGGATGGGTGATGGAGTGCTCTGGGAGAGTACAGGATGGGTGATGGAGTGCTCTGGGAGAGTACAGGATGGGTGTTGGAGTACTCTGGGAGAGTACAGGATGAGTGATGGAGTGCTCTGAGAGAGTACAGGACGGGCGTTGGAGTACTATGGGAGAGTACAGGATGGGTGTTGGAGTACTCTGGGTGAGTACAGGATGGGTGATGAAGTGCTCTGGGAGAGTACAGGATGGGTGTTGGAGTGCTCTGGGAGAGTACAGGATGGGTGTTGGAGTACTCTGGGAGAGTACAGGATGGGTGTTGGAGTACTCTGGGAGAGTACAGGATGGGTGTTGGAGTGCTCTGGGAGAGTACAGGTTGGGTGATGGAGTACTCTGGGAGAGTACAGGATGGGTAATATAGTGCTCTGGGAGAGTACAGGATGGGTGATGGAGTACTCTTGGAGAGTACAGGATGGGTGATGGAGTGCTCTGGGAGAGTACAGGATGGGTGATGGAGTGCTCTGGGAGAGTGCAGTATGGGTGATGGAGTGATGGAGTGCTCTGGGAGAGTACTGGGTGATGGAGTGCTGGAGAGTACAGGATGGGTGTGATACTCAGGGAGAGTACAGGAGTGCTCTGTGAGAGTACAGGAGTATAGGATGGGTGATGGATTGCTCTGGGAGAGTATAGGATGGGTGATGGATTGCTCTGGGAGAGTATAGGATGGGTGATGGATTGCTCTGGGAGAGTATAGGATGGGTGATGGAGTGCTCTGGGAGAGTACAGGATGGGTGATGGAGTACTCTGGGAGAGTACAGGATGGGTGTTGGAGTACTCTGGGAGAGTACAGGATGGGTGATGGAGTGCTCTTGTGATGTAGTCCAGCTGGGCTTGTGAGGTCTCTGGGGAGACCTAATTTAACCAATTATATGGTCACACCTTGCCTTGGCAAACGTCTGTAGCCACGCCCACGTCTGAGGTCTTTTGTTCTTGACGCCTCAGACCTAGGCGTCAGGTCGTACACGTGGTTGTGGAGGGTGCTTGGACCACCATAAAAGCCCAAGGAAGACCTGAGTAGGGAGATTCGAGCGGAGCTGCTGCTGGGGTGCAGAGCTCCTGAGCAGAGACTTCGAGCGGAGCTGCTGCTGGGGTGCAGGGCTCGGGAGAAGGCTGCTGAAGTCTCTGGAGGAGATTGTTGGAGGCATTGGGCAGAGTACTGGCTTGGTGCATTACTCGTGCTGTATAGGTCTTGGGACCTGTGGCTTAGTTCCTGTAGTGAACTGTCCTCTGTGCTATATTGTAAGTTATATTCATTTTGGTCAAGTTGATTGTATTTCCCTGTCTCACTGCTTATGTGTACCATCCCATTTATCTAAACCACAATAATGCTCTGTTCCCAAATATATTATTGTACAAAGACTTAATAATAAACTGTGTTTGAGTAGAATAGTAATATTCACTGCCCACCGTTATTTATTCTTTTTTCTTATATTTTATTATGTTTATATGAGTGAAGAATGGGCGAGGCATATGTTAGTGAGTAGTGTAGAGTTAATGAGAGTGTCGTGGTGGTCACCACTGACCTGTCATTACCTACCTACCTCCGCTAATCATCTCACTCCTACCACCTCGCCTGCCTCTCCCCTGCCTACATAATCCCTTACTCCCATATTCCCCACTTATATCCTATTCAATCATTACCCCCCTACATGACATGGTGTCTAAGCGGTGGTGGTTCTTCTTATTTTTATAGTAGGAACCAGTCCCATGTGCCTTATTTTTGACTGCTCGGTTACGCTTGTTATGCTACCATTTGCTACCAATTTTTTTTTTCTTGTGTGTGTAAAATCTAAAGTGAATATCTGTATGATATTATAATCCTAGTGACCTTAACTGTCCTTTTTTGACGGTGGGTCTAAATAATTGTTTGGGTGTAATATTATATTTGGTGGAGTTTGTTGTTGGTTAGAGGTAAATGGTGGAGAATATCAGTATTTGGGTGAGACTTTTGGGGGAAGCAATTACTGGCCGAAATTGAATATTTACAGAGGAATGAGAAGTCACCCAGCCCGCCTTGGAAGACTTACCCACAACTGTCACCCATTGAAGAGTTGCCTATGATTGCTGTCCACCTGATGTGCCCAGTCACCCAGCTGATATGCCCAGTCACCCAGCTGATGTGCCCCAGTAGATGTATTGCTGCCCTGGTCTGTCATCCAGTGTAGTGGGTGTCTGTCTGCGTCACCCAGCCTCTGTGACCATCACCCACGGACCGCCAGTTACCCGCAGTTGCCAGGGATGGGTGACCGCACCTGCTGTTGATGACCTGAAGTGACCTCACCTCACCCCGAGCAACTGACCATTGCCTGCTACTGCTGATGTCGGCTGCTGTGATGCTGTCTACTATGCTGCGGCCTTGCTATGATGTTGAGATGCTGCGGCCGTGCTGTGATGCTGGGACCGTGCTGCGATGCTGTGGCCGGGCCGTGTGCTGCTGTGATACGGCCGTGCTGTGATGCTGCGATGCTGCCTAGCTCAAGAGGAGGAGATGGCGGTGATGCTGCAGTGGTGTGTGAGGGATTCTGGCTGGTGTGCCAGGACAGGAGAATTTACTATGAAGGAGTTGCCATCCTCGGAGATGTGGAAGGAAGTGAGCTGCGAAGATGGACTCCAGCTGCTGGGACCAGCCTGCTTTCAAGGGCGGTATGGAGGCGTATCCTGCCTTGCTGGTCGACCTGTACGACCGGTATGCGGGGATGCCCTGCCAGCCATGAGAGACAATTGAGAGTGTGAGATGTCCCCAGCCTACTTTGACTTGCCAGAAGTGTTAGTGTTACCAGTGTGAAATAAGGTGACCTTGAATACGGTCCAGTGATTATGGCCGCCTTGTTTTATGAGGCCAGTGAATCCTAGTAGTGGCATAGGATAATGGAGGGTCTTAGCTGCGATGCCTGCCCTGTCTCGATTTTCAGATGTTGTAGTGTGCATGTGAAGTGTGCCGAAAATGCGACCTTGGTGGTCGTGAAGTGGTCCAGTTGCAGTTACTTGAAAGAATGCAACCCGTTGGAGCAGTTTTCCACGCCATAGAAGCCTAGAGAGGTTTGGCCCAATGGTTAACGTGCGAGGGTGACTAGCATTGGCTAGTGCATTTCTAGTAGAAGTAGGGAAGGCACTGGAGCCCGATATTTATGTTTAAGGAGAAATGACGGGTAAGGAGGCTTTGCACCAGAGAGCGACAATTATGCTGGCCAACTGCCAGGTGTACTGATTATGCTGCCTTGTGGTAGTTGAGGAGGTTGAGGGAAATATAATTGTATTATGTATAATTTTGTCTTTGTATTGTAATAGATTTAAGGTATTAGGATTAAAATAGTCTAATAACTAGGACAAATTGTTCTAGTTCTCAGATATTTTAAATTGGGGGAGAAAGGGGGATGTGATGTAGTCCAGCTGGGCTTGTGAGGTCTCTGGGGAGACCTAATTTAACCAATTATATGGTCACACCTTGCCTTGGCAAACGTCTGTAGCCACGCCCACGTCTGAGGTCTTTTGTTCTTGACGCCTCAGACCTAGGCGTCAGGTCGTACACGTGGTTGTGGAGGGTGCTTGGACCACCATAAAAGCCCAAGGAAGAGCTGAGTAGGGAGATTCGAGCGGAGTTGCTGCTGGGGTGCAGAGCTCCTGAGCAGAGACTTCGAGCGGAGCTGCTGCTGGGGTGCAGGGCTCGGGAGAAGGCTGCTGAAGTCTCTGGAGGAGACTGTTGGAGGCATTGGGGAGAGTACTGGCTTGGCGCATTACTCGTGCTGTATAGGTCTTGGGACCTGTGGCTTAGTTCCTGTAGTGAACTGTCCTCTGTGCTATATTGTAAGTTATATTCATTTTCGTCAAGTTGATTGTATTTCCCTGTTTCACTGCTTATGTGTACCACCCCATTTATCTAAACCACAATAATGCTCTGTTCCCAAATATATTATTGTACAAAGACTTAATAATAAACTGTGTTTGAGTAGAATAGTAATATTCACTGCCCACCGTTATTTATTCTTTTTTCTTATATTTTATTATGTTTATATGAGTGAAGAATGGGCGAGGCATATGTTAGTGAGTAGTGTAGAGTTAATGAGAGTGTCGTGGTGGTCACCACTGACCTGTCATTACCTACCTACCTCCGCTAATCATCTCACTCCTACCACCTCGCCTGCCTCTCCCCTGCCTACATAATCCCTTACTCCCATATTCCCCACTTATATCCTATTCAATCATTACCCCCCTACATGACACTCTGGGAGAGTACAGGATTGGTGATGGAGTGCTCTGGGAGAGTACAGGATGGGTATTGGAGTACTCTGGGAGAGTACAGGATGGGTGATGGAGTGCTCTGAGAGTACAGGATGGGCGTTGGAGTACTCTGGGAGAGTACAGGATGGGTGTTGGAGTACTCTGGGAGAGTACAGGATGGGTGATGGAGTGCTCTGGGAGAGTACAGGATGGGTGATGGAGTGCTCTGGGAGAGTACAGGATGGGTGTTGGAGTACTCTGGGAGAGTACAGGATGGGTGATGGAGTACTCTGGGAGAGTACAGGATGGGTGTTGGAGTACTCTGGGGAGTACAGGATGGGTGATGGAGTACTCTGGGAGAGTACAGGATGGGTGATGGAGTGCTCTGGGAGAGTACAGGATGGGTGTTGGAGTACTCTGGGAGAGTACAGGATGGGTGATGGAGTGCTCTGAGAGAGTACAGGATGGGGGTTGGAGTACTCTGGGAGAGTACAGGATGGGTGTTGGAGTACTCTGGGGAGTACAGGATGGGTGATGGAGTGCTATGGGAGAGTACAGGATGGGTGATGGAGTGCTCTGGGAGAATACAGGATGGGTTTTGGAGTGCTCTGGGAGAGTACAGGATGGGTGTTGGAGTACTCTGGGAGAGTACAGGATGGGTGTTGGAGTACTCTGGGAGAGTACAGGATGGGTGTTGGAGTGCTCTGGGAGAGTACAGGATGGGTGATGGAGTACTCTGTGAGAGTACAGGATGGGTGATGGAGTGCTCTGGGAGAGTGCAGGATGGGTGATGGAGTACTCTTGGAGAGTACAGGATGGGTGATGGAGTGCTCTGGGAGAGTATAGGATGGGTGTTGAAGTGCTCTGGGAGAGTACAGGATGTGTGATGGAGTACTCTGGGAGAGTACAGGATGGGTGATGGAGTACTCTGGGAGAGTACAGGATGGGCGATGGAGTGCTCTGGGAGAGTACAGGATGGGTGTTAGAGTGCTCTGTGAGAGTACAGGATGGGTGTTAGAGTGCTCTGAGAGAGTACAGGATGGGTGTTAGGGTGCTTTGGGAGAGTACAGGATGGGTGTTGTAGTGCTCTGGGAGAGTACAGGATGGGTCTTAGACTGCTCTGGGAAAGTACATGATGGGTGTTGGAGTACTTTGGGAGTACAGGATGGGTGTTAGAGTGCTCTGGGAGAGTACAGGATGGGTGTTAGAGTGCTCTGGGAGACTACAGGATGGGTGATGGAGTACTTTGGGAGTACAGGATGGGTGTTAGAGTGCTCTGGGAGAGTACAGGATGGGTGTTAGAGTGCTCTGGGAGACTACAGGATGGGTGATGGAGTGCTCTGGAAGAGTACAGGATGGAGGATGGGTGATGGAGTGCTCTGGTAGAGTACAGGATGGGTGTTAGAGTGCTCTGGGAGAGTACAGGATGGGTGTTAGAGTGCTCTGGGAGAGTACAGGATGGGTGTTGGAGTACTCTGGGAGTACAGGATGGATGTTAGTGCTCTGGGAGAGTACAGGATGGGTGCTGGAGTGCTCTGGGAGAGTACAGGATGGAGGATGGGTGATGGAGTACTCTGGGAGAGTACAGGATGGGTGATGGAGTGCTCTGGGAGAGTACAGGATGGGTGATGGAGTGCTCTGGGAGAGTACAGGATGGAGGATGGGTGATGGAGTACTCTGGGAGAGTACAGGATGGGTGATGGAGTACTCTGGGAGAGTACAGGATGGGTGAAGGAGTGCTCTGGGAGAGTACAGGATGGAGGATGGGTGATGGAGTACTCTGGGAGAGTACAGGATGGGTGATGGAGTGCTCTGGGAGAGTACAGGATGGGTGATGGAGTGCTCTGGGAGAGTACAGGATGGAGGATGGGTGATGGAGTGCTCTGGGAGAGTACAGGATGGAGGATGGGTGATGGAGTGCTCTGGGAGAGTACAGGATGGGTGATGGAGTGCTCTGGGAGAGTACAGGATGGGTGATGGAGTGCTCTGGGAGAGTACAGGATGGGTGATGGAGTGCTCTGGGAGAGTACAGGATGGAGGATGGGTGATGGAGTGCTCTGGGAGAGTACAGGATGGAGGATGGGTGATGGAGTGCTCTGGGAGAGTACAGGATGGGTGATGGAGTACTCTGGGAGAGTACAGGATGGGTGTTGGAGTACTCTGGGAGAGTACAGGATGGGTGTTGGAGTACTCTGGGAGTACAGGATGGAGGATGGGTGATGGAGTGCTCTGAGAGAGTACAGGATGGGTGATGGAGTGCTCTGGGAGAGTACAGGATGGGTGATGGAGTGCTCTGGGAGAGTACAGGATGGGTGATGGAGTACTCTGGGAGAGTACAGGATGGGTGATGGAGTGCTCTGGGAGAGTACAGGATGGAGGATGGGTGATGGAGTGCTCTGGGAGAGTACAGGATGGAGGATGGGTGATGGAGTGCTCTGGGAGAGTACAGGATGGGTGATGGAGTACTCTGGGAGAGTACAGGATGGGTGTTGGAGTACTCTGGGAGAGTACAGGATGGGTGTTGGAGTACTCTGGGAGAGTACAGGATGGGTGTTGGAGTACTCTGGGAGAGTACAGGATGGGTGATGGAGTACTCTGGGAGAGTACAGGATGGGTGTTGGAGTACTCTGGGAGAGTACAGGATGGGTGTTGGAGTACTCTGGGAGTACAGGATGGAGGATGGGTGATGGAGCGCTGTGGGAGAGTACAGGATGGGTGATGGAGTGCTCTGGGAGAGTACAGGATGGGTGATGGAGTGCTCTGGGAGAGTACAGGATGGGTGATGGAGTACTCTGGGAGAGTACAGGATGGGTGATGGAGTGCTCTGGGAGAGTACAGGATGGAGGATGGGTGATGGAGTGCTCTGGGAGAGTACAGGATGGAGGATGGGTGATGGAGTGCTCTGGGAGAGTACAGGATGGGTGATGGAGTACTCTGGGAGAGTACAGGATGGGTGTTGGAGTACTCTGGGAGAGTACAGGATGGGTGTTGGAGTACTCTGGGAGTACAGGATGGAGGATGGGTGATGGAGCGCTGTGGGAGAGTACAGGATGGGTGATGGAGTGCTCTGGGAGAGTACAGGATGGGTGATGGAGTGCTCTGGGAGAGTACAGGATGGGTGATGGAGTACTCTGGGAGAGTACAGGATGGGTGATGGAGTACTCTGGGAGAGTACAGGATGGGTGATGGAGTACTCTGGGAGAGTACAGGATGGGTGATGGAGTACTCTGGGAGAGTACAGGATGGGTGATGGAGTACTCTGGGAGAGTACAGGATGGGTGATGGAGTACTCTGGGAGAGTACAGGATGGGTGATGGAGTACTCTGGGAGAGTACAGGATGGGTGATGGAGTACTCTGGGAGAGTACAGGATGGGTGATGGAGTACTCTGGGAGAGTACAGGATGGGTGATGGGTCTGGCAGCGACCGACACACCTGTAGTTTCCATCACGTAAGATGCTCGTGTCTCCAAGTGTCAGTCTGGCATATTCTTTCCCTGTGATTTATGACAGTACTCATCAAATTATGATATTCATTAAACTATGGTACTGTACTCATTATACCATAATACTCGTTAAACCATATCACTCGTTTAACAGTCTACTTCAGCTCCTGTACAGGGAGCTGAAGAAGACAGTATATACAGTATATATAGTGTGTACAGTATATATAGTGCATACAGTATATACAGTATATATAGTGTGTACAATATATATAGTGTGTACAGTATATATAGTGCATACAGTATACGTACTATATATAGTGCATACAGTATACGTACTATATATAGTGCATACAGTATATACAGTGCATACAGTATATATAGTGTACAGTATATACAGTGCGTACAGTATATACAATGGGTACAGTATATATAGTATGTACAGTATATACAGTGCGTACAGTATACATAGTGCTTACAGTATATATAGTGTATACAGTATATATAGTGTATACAGTATGTACAGTGCATACATTATATATAGTGTGTACATTATATACAGTGCGTACAGTATATATAGTGTGTACAGTATATATAGTGTACAGTATATATAGTGTGTACAGTATATAATGTGTACAGTATATAGAGTGCGTACAGTGTATATAGTGCGTACAGTATATATAGTGTGTACAGTATATACAGTGCGTACAGTATATACAGTGTGTACAATATATATAGTGTGTACAGTATATACAGTGCGTACAGTATATACAGTGTGTACAATATATACAGTGTGTACAATATATATAGTGTACAGTATATACAATGCGTACAGTATATATAGTAGGTACATGTTTGAGCGGCTGCGGTGATGACTGTCAGGTTTGGGCAGGATGAACCTGACGCAAACAAACCACAATCTGACAGAATTTTGTTTCATGTTGTTGGTCTTAGCAATATGAGATTCTGAACGGTGCCTATGATGCTGGTCAGTGTCTCAGATGGTTAAATTGGTATCTTTGAACTTAAGATACTTGTAGCATGAGATGGTTGTGGGGGAAAGATTTAAATGTATAATACACACGTTGTTTAAAGTATTTCTTTGGCATTCGTACAGTATATACAGTGTGTACAGTATATACAGTGCGTACAGTATATATAGTGTGTTCAGTATATACAGTGCGTACAGTGTGTAGTCCCAAATTTTTAAATCTTCCCCATGTATAATTTGTGGAATATTATGGATGCCAGTACTTCTTTTAGTTACCAAGCTCTTGACATTGCTGGATGTGATATTGGCTGTGCTTATTTTACTTTTAACAAGAAAATTGGAGAGGTGACCTGGAATTCGCTGACTGGAAGTATTAAGAATCAGTCGGGTGACTGTTTTTATCTGATAGTGATGATGATACTCTCCGGTTTTCTCTCGCAATTGTTAATGAAGTATATTGGTCATTGTAATCTAGTAGTAAAGTTTATTTTATATATGTAGTTATATTTCTTCTTGTTCTTATGGGCTTCCTATAGACCCTGTAAAGTAGCACGTCAAAATAATGATGGCAATCATCATATTCATTCTTCAAGGTGAACTTGAAGTTTCACAGAGTTGATTTTATTAAGTTCGCTGGCGTCAAGTCGTCTGGACACGATACCTGGGATGTTGTCCGAGTAATGCAGCCACGTTACTGATGATGTCAGGGCTCAGTCTTTCCTCCAGGTGTTTCGTGTACAGGTTAGCCAGGACCACACTAAGAGTGAACCAGTAGCCACCCCAAACGATTGCCTGTAAATAGTCACAGACAGGAAGCAGTTCAAGTTATGTACGGGTCAATAATGTCGACGAAATCCTTGGTTGCAAGAGGAAGGTTCAGGGTTTCAGCGACTTTGGCCTGTGTAGTAGGAACCCAAATGGGAGAGGAAACCCACACTGAGACAGAAACACAGTGTTTGAAATAAGAGATTATATTTCGATCTTTGGTTGAGAGCTTTGTCTGAGACATCAGACTCAGGTCGAAATATAGTTTCTTTTTTCCACACAGTGTTTCTGTCTCCATGTGGGTTTCCTCAGTTCATACTAATGTTTCATTAAGGGCACGAGGATTACTGCAGTACTCCTCATTCTTGTGTTCTTGTTATATTGAGTTACAATGCACATTACAAAAGTTTATACTTTCAGTTTGCATGTCAAGAGGCTGGTGCAACATCACAAGGTTAATCCACTACTCTACATACAACTCACGCTAAGGTTAACTTAAAACTTGACATACACCTCATGCACGAGGCTACAATGTAAGCAGCTGGTTATGACACTGTCAACACGTGAGTATAGTACTAAATCCACAACACTAGTTAACCATCTACCCTATTCAACCCCATCACTTGGTTTAAAGTGCTTTTACAAACAGCAATAATTTGGCCTTTTCTCAAGCTAGCGACTAAGAAAATAATTTGACCTCAAACTAGCAACTACGAAAGTAACAGTTTGACCTCTAAGGGTAACGACTAGGACAGTTAACAGCTTGACCTTTCAAACTAACGACTAGGAGAGTAAGTTTGACCTGTCAAGTTAACAACAAGGACAACAACAGTTTGAGTGATCCAGCCAGCGTCTAGCCAACTTTGGTTCACGATCGTTTGGCTGTATCACCAGATGGTGTACGACTTCATTCTTCTGTTTAATAATTCACCCTATTAGGTTTACTAGCAAGACTGTATATATTTATTTTATTTCTTACCTTTAAATATGAGTCATTCTTCTATCACCATATTCGAAGGTATCTCCGTGTATATACACAGAGGTTAACATCTGTCTATAACATTAAGAGTTTCCTTTAATTTCACTTTTAAGCAATAAGGTATCCTTGATGTTCGTGTACAAGCGAACTAAATCCTGTGACCTCAAGTACTTTCGATAAATTTTGCAACAAAAACACAAACTAAACGGTACTGCATTCTTGATCAACTGTGTATGTGCAGCTACTGGATTAAGTGATGTTTACCAAGCTAAAATATACAGCACTTATCCTGTCTTGTTTTTCTTTGTTTCTTGTTTGTGACTTATGTTTGTTCCATTGATCACTGTTTCTTACACATTTCTTTCTTTTAAGAACATAACATAAGAAAAAAGGAACACTGCAACATGCCTACTGACCCATGCGGAGCAGGTCCATGTGCATCCCCCCCGGATTAGCCCAATGACCAACCCAGTCTGGTCACCTCCACTCAAGGAAGGAGCACGGCACCAGACCCAGCAGCACAAGCTAGTCAGGTCCAACTCACACCCATCCACACCCATTCTTGTATTTATCTAACCTATTTTTAAAACTACACAACGTTTTAGCCTCAATAACTGTACTCGGGAGTTTGTTCCATTCATCCACAACTCTATTACCAAACCAGTGCTTTCCTATATCCTTCCTGAATCTGAATTTTTCCAACTTGAAACCATTGCTGCGAGTCCTGTCTTGGCTGGAAATTTTCAGCACGCCATTTACATCCCCTTTATTTATTTATGTTTTCCATTTATAAAGCTTGATCATATCCCCCCTAATTCTACGCCTTTCGAGAGAGTGCAGATTCAGGGCTCTCAGTCTATCCTCATAGGGAAGATTTCTGATACATGGGATCACCTTTGTCATCCTCCTCTGTACATTTTCCAGAGCATTTATATCCATTCTGTAATACGGTGACCAGAACTGAGCAGCATAGTCTAAATGAGGCCTAACCAAGGATATATAGAGTTGAAGAACAACTTGAGGACTTCTATTATTTATACTTCTAGATATGAAGCCAAGAATTCTGTTACATATATATATATATATATATATATATATATATATATATATATATATATATATATATATATATATATATATATATATATATATATATATATATATATATATATATATATGTCGTGCCGAATAGGCAGAACTTGCGATCTTGGCTTAAATAGCAACGTTCATCTTGCCATATAGGACAAGTGAAAATTTGTGTATGCAATAATTTCGCCAAAATCATTCTGAACTTATCGAAAAAAATATATTTGATTGTGTTTGTTTAGTACTAAATTATTGTAAACGTATTTAAAATATATTTAGTTGGGTTAGGCTAAAATAAATTGCTCTTCTTATAATAAGGTTAGGTAAGTTATCTAAGATTCTTTTGGTGCAAAATTAAAATTTTGTACATTAACAGGCAAAAGGGGGGGGTTGGCCTGTACATTGCAGAGTCACTTGTTTGCACAGAACTGCTTAATGCCTCAAATGACGTAGTGGAAGTTTTAGCAGTAAAGGTCGAGAACCAAAACCTAGTCATTGTGGTAGTCTACAAGCCTCCGGATGCAACATCCCAGCAATTCCAGGAACAGCTGTTAAAAATTGACCACTGTCTGGAAAATCTTCCAGCTCCTGCACCCAACATCTTGCTCCTGGGGGATTTCAACTTAAGGCACCTAAAATGGAGGAATATAGCAAATAATATTGTTGCAGTAATAACACCAGGAGGCAGCTCTGATGAAAACTCACACTCACACGAGCTTTTAAATCTCTGCACAAAATTCAATTTAAACCAGCAAATAATAGAGCCTACTAGACTGGAGAATACACTAGACCTCATCTTCACTAACAATGATGATCTGATAAGAAATGTCACCATATCAAAAACAATATACTCAGATCACAACATAATTGAGGTTCAGACATGTATGCGTGGAGCCTCAGACCGACAAAATGAGACTAGTCACGAGGGAGCATTCACCAAATTCAACTTCAATAACAAAAACATAAAGTGGGACCAAGTAAACCAAGTCCTAACCGATATAAGCTGGGAAGATATACTAAGCAACACAGACCCAAACTTATGCCTAGAACAGATTAACTCGGTGGCACTCGATGTATGCACAAGGCTTATTCCTCTAAGAAAAAGGAGGAGTAGATGTAAAATAGAAAGAGACAGGCGCTCCCTTTACAGGCGACGGAAAAGAATAACAGAGCGGCTAAAAGAGGTCAATATATCAGAAATGCGCAGGGAGACACTGGTCAGAGAAATAGCAAGCATCGAACTTTTAAGCTAAAAGAATCCTTTAGGAGTCAGGAATCGCGGGAAGAACTAAAAGCCATAAATGAAATCGAAAGAAACCCAAAGTATTTCTTCTCCTATGCCAAATCAAAATCGAGAACAACGTCCAGTATTGGGCCCCTACTTAAACAAGATGGGTCCTACACAGATGACAGCAAGGAAATGAGTGAGCTACTCAAGTCCCAATATGACTCAGTTTTTAGCAAGCCGCTAACCAGACTGAGAGTCGAAGATCAAAATGAATTTTTTATGAGAGAGCCACAAAATTTGATTAACACAAGCCTATCCGATGTTATCCTGACGCCAAATGACTTCGAACAGGCGATAAATGACATGCCCATGCACTCTGCCCCAGGGCCAGACTCATGGAACTCTGTGTTCATCAAGAACTGCAAGAAGCCCCTATCACGAGCCTTTTCCATCCTATGGAGAGGGAGCATGGACACGGGGGTCGTCCCTCAGTTACTAAAAACAACAGACATAGCCCCACTCCACAAAGGGGGCAGTAAAGCAACAGCAAAGAACTACAGACCAATAGCACTAACATCCCATATCATAAAAATCTTTGAAAGGGTCCTAAGAAGCAAGATCACCACCCATCTAGAAACCCATCAGTTACACAACCCAGGGCAACATGGGTTTAGAACAGGTCGCTCCTGTCTGTCTCAACTACTGGATCACTACGACAAGGTCCTAAATGCACTAGAAGACAAAAAGAATGCAGATGTAATATATACAGACTTTGCAAAAGCCTTCGACAAGTGTGACCATGGCGTAATAGCGCACAAAATGCGCGCTAAAGGAATAACAGGAAAAGTTGGTCGATGGATCTATAATTTCCTCACTAACAGAACACAGAGAGTAGTCGTCAACAGAGTAAAGTCCGAGGCAGCTACGGTGAAAAGCTCTGTTCCACAAGGCACAGTACTAGCTCCCATCTTGTTCCTCATCCTCATATCCGACATAGACAAGGATGTCAGCCACAGCACCGTGTCTTCCTTTGCAGATGACACCCGAATCTGCATGACAGTGTCTTCCATTGCAGACACTGCAAGGCTCCAGGCGGACATCAACCAAATCTTTCAGTGGGCTGCAGAAAACAATATGAAGTTCAACGATGAGAAATTTCAATTACTCAGATATGGTAAACATGAGGAAATTAAATCTTCATCAGAGTACAAAACAAATTCTGGCCACAAAATAGAGCGAAACACCAACGTCAAAGACCTGGGAGTGATTATGTCGGAGGATCTCACCTTCAAGGACCATAACATTGTATCAATCGCATCTGCTAGAAAAATGACAGGATGGATAATGAGAACCTTCAAAACTAGGGAGGCCAAGCCCATGATGACACTCTTCAGGTCACTTGTTCTATCTAGGCTGGAATATTGCTGCACTCTAACAGCACCTTTCAAGGCAGGTGAAATTGCCGACCTAGAAAATGTACAGAGAACTTTCACGGCGCGCATAACGGAGATAAAACACCTCAATTACTGGGAGCGCTTGAGGTTTCTAAACCTGTATTCCCTGGAACGCAGGAGGGAGAGATACATGATTATATACACCTGGAAAATCCTAGAGGGACTAGTACCGAACTTGCACACGAAAATCACTCACTACGAAAGCAAAAGACTTGGCAGACGATGCACCATCCCCCCAATGAAAAGCAGGGGTGTCACTAGCACGTTAAGAGACCATACAATAAGTGTCAGGGGACCGAGACTGTTCAACTGCCTCCCAGCACACATAAGGGGGATTACCAACAGACCCCTGGCAGTCTTCAAGCTGGCACTGGACAAGCACCTAAAGGCAGTTCCTGATCAGCCGGGCTGTGGCTCGTACGTTGGTTTGCGTGCAGCCAGCAGCAACAGCCTGGTTGATCAGGCGCTGATCCACCAGGAGGCCTGGTCACAGACCGGGCCGCGGGGGCGTTGACCCCCGAAACTCTCTCCAGGTAAACTCCAGGTAATGAAAAAAAATATATCTTTAAAGGTATAAGAGAAAATTTCAGAAAGGACTTTAATTTTAAATGAGTTCTTGCTAATTGACCAGTTTTACATATTCGGCACGACATATATATATATATATATATATATATATATATATATATATATATATATATATATATATATATATATATATATATATATATATATATATATATATATATTATTACACACTGGCCGATTCCCACCAAGGCAGGGTGGCCCGAAAAAGAAAAACTTTCACCATCACTCACTCCATCACTGTCTTGCCAGAAGGGTGCTTTACACTACAGTTTTTAAACTGCAACATTAACACCCCTCCTTCAGAGTGCAGGCACTGTACTTCCCATCTCCAGGATTCAAGTCCGGCCTGCCGGTTTCCCTGAATCCTTTCATAAATGCTACTTTGCTCACACTCCAACAGCACGTCAAGTATTAAAAACCATTTGTCTCCATTCACTCCTATCAAACACGCTCACGCATGCCCGCTGGAAGTCCAAGCCCCTCGCACACAAAACCTCCTTTACCCCCTCCCTCCAACCTTTCCTAGGCCGACCCCTACCCCGCCTTCCTTCCACTACAGGCTGATACACTCTTGAAGTCATTCTGTTTCGCTCCATTCTCTCTACATGTCCGAACCACCTCAACAACCCTTCCTCAGCCCTCTGGACAACAGTTTTGGCAATCCCGCACCTCCTCCTAACTTCCAAACTACGAATTCTTTGCATTATATTCACACCACACATTGCCCTCAGACATGACATCTCCACTGCCTCCAGCCTTCTCCTCGCTGCAGCATTCATCACCCATGCTTCACGCCCATATAAGAGCGTTGGTAAAACTATACTCTCATACATTCCCCTCTTTGCCTCCAAGGACAAAGTTCTTTGTCTCCACAGACTCCTAAGTGCACCGCTCGTCCTTTTCCCCTCATCAATTCTATGATTCACCTCATCTTTCATAGACCCATCCTCTGACACGTCCACTCCCAAATATCTGAATACATTCACCTCCTCCATACTCTCTCCCTCCAATCTGATATCCAATCTTTCATCACCTAATATTTTTGTTATCCTCATAACCTTACTCTTTCCTGTATTCACTTTTAATTTTCTTCTCTTACATACCCTACCAAAGTCATCCACCAACCTCTGCAACTTCTCTTCAGAATCTCCCAAGAGCACAGTGTCATCAGCAAAGAGCAACTGTGACAACTCCCACTTTATGTGTGATTATCTTTTAACTCCACGCCTCTTGCCAAGACCCTCACATTTACTTCTCTTATAACCCCATCTATAAATATATTAAACAACCACGGTGACATCACACATCCTTGTCTAAGGCCTACTTTTCTGGGAAATAATCTCCCTTTTTCCTACATACTCTAACTTGAGCCTCACTATCCTCGTAAAAACTCTTCACTGCTTTCAGTAACATCTGCTACATTGCCCCCCTATCCACCCTGTCATACACCTTTTCCAAATCCATAAATGCTACAAAAACCTCTTTAGCCTTATCTAAATACTGTTCACTTATATGTTTCACTCTAAACACCTGGTCCACACACCCCTTACCTTTCCTAAAGCCTCCTTGTTCATCTGCTATCCTATTCTCCGTCTTGCTCTTAATTCTTTCAATAATAACTCTACCATACACTTTACCAGGTATACTCAACAGACTTATCCCCCTATAGTTTTTGCACTCTCTTTTGTCCCCTTTGCCTTTATACAAAGGAACTATGCATGCTCTCTGCCAATCCCTAGGTACCTTACCCTCTTCCATACATTTATTAAATAATAGCACCAACCACTCCAAAACTATATCCCCACCTGCTTTTAACATTTCCATCTTTATCCCATCAATCCCAGCTGCCTTACCCACTTTCATTTTACCTACTGCCTCACGAACTTCCCCACTCACAACTGGCTCTTCCTCACTCCTACAAGATGTTATTCCTCCTTGCCCTATACACGAAATCACAGCTTCCCTATCTTCATCAACATTTAACAATTCCTCAAAATATTCCCTCCATCTTCCCAATACCTCTAACTCTCCATTTAATAACTCTCCTCTCCTATTTTTAACTGACAAATCCATTTGTTCTCTAGGCTTCCTTAACTTGTTAATCTCACTCTAAATCTTTTTCTTATTTTCAACAAAATTTATTGATAACATCTCACCCACTCTCTCATTTGCTCTCTTTTTACATTGCTTCACCACTCTCTTAACCTCTCTCCATATACTCTTCCCTCCTTGCATCACTTCTACTTTGTAAAAACTTCTCATTACTACTCTCCCTTACTACTCTCTTTACATCATCATTCCACCAATCGCTCCTCTTCCCTCCCGCACCCACTTTCCTGTAACCGCAAACTTCTTCTGAACACTCTAACACTACATTTTTAAAACTACCCCATACCTCTTCGAACCCATTGCCTATGCTCTCATTAGCCCATCTATCCTCCAAAAGCTGTTTATATCTTACCCTAACTGTCTCCTCTTTTAGTTTATAAACCTTCACCTCTCTCTTCCCTGATGCAGGCCAAAGCAGCATGGGTTCGAGTCCTTGGCTAGTGCAGTGTTGTTATTGATCAATACCACTCGTTCGTGGTCACAATAATATAAAATACTGCTCGCTGAACTAGTACACCAAACAGGGACTTGAATGAAATTAGCCTTGAGTCATCCACACCATCGTGTGTATTGGGTAGGGAGTGCCACATCCAGTTCCGCTGGATGCCCTACTCTTAAGGATCGTATGGTTCAGTGGATTAGGGCGTCATGCGTTTTTGCCCACCATGAGGCAGGCCAAAGCAGCATGGGTTCGAGTCCTTGGCTAGCGCAGTGTTGTTATTGATCAGTACCACTCGTTCGTGGTCACAATAATATATATATATATATATATATATATATATATATATATATATATATATATATATATATATATATATATATATATATCAACAAGTCGGCCGTCTCCCACCTAGGTAGGGTAACCCAAAAAGAAAGAAAATCCCCAAAACGAAAATACTTTCAACATCATTCAACACTTTCACCTCACTCACACATAATCACTCTTTTTACAGAGGTGCCCAGATACAACAATTTAGAAGCATATATAAAGATACAATATAAAAAGTGACCTGAAATAATATAATAAACTTCCTATAGAATATAATATCAGGGCCCCAATTATATATATACCGTCCTGTTACACACAAGACAAGAGATGCTAAGCCAATGATGATCCTTTTTAAATCACTTATTCTTTCTAGGCTGGAATACTGCTGTACATTAACATCCCCATTCAAGGCAGGTGAAATTGCAGAACTAGAGAATGTACAGAGAACCTTTACTGCACGTATAAGTTCCATCAAACACCTTAACTACTGGGAGCGCCTGGAAGCACTTGACTTGTACTCACTAGAGCGCAGGCGAGAGAGATATATCATAATCTACACCTGGAAGATTCTGGAGGGACTAGTCCCTAATATGCACACAGCAATCACTCCATACGAAAGCAAAAGACTTGGCAGGCGATGCAACATACCCCCAGTGAAAAGTAGGGGCGTCACTGGTACACTAAGAGAAAACACAATAAGTGTCTAGGGCCCAAGACTGTTCAACAGCCTCCCACCAGCAATAAGGGGCATTACGGGAAGACCCCTGGTTGTCTTCAAGAGGGAGCTGGACAGATACCTAAAGACGGTGTCGGATCAGCCGGGCTGTGGTTCGTACATTGGATTACGTGCGGCCAGCAGTAACAGCCTCGTTGATCAGGCCCTGATCCACCGGGAGGCCTGGTCGTGGACCGGGCCGCGGGGACGTTGATCCCCGGAATGCCCTCCAGGTAGACTCCAGGTAGATCCCTCCAAACTGCCAATATCCTAAACCCCTCTTTTAAAGTGCAGGCACTGTACTTCCCATTTCCAGGACTCAAGTCCAGCTATATAAAAATAACCTGTTTCCCTGAAACCCTTCACTAAATATTACCCTGCTCACGCTGCAACAGCTCGTCAGGTCCCAAAAACCATTCGTCTCCATTCACTCCTATCTAACACGTTCACGCACGCTTGCTGGAAGTCCAAGCCCCTCGCCCACAAAACCTCCTTTACCCCCTCCCTCCAACCTTTTCGAGGACGACCCCTACCCCGCCTTCCTTCCCCTACTGATTTATACGCTCTTCATGTCATTCTACTTTGATCCATTCTCTCTAAATGACCAAACCACCTCAACAACCCCTCTTCAGCTCTCTGACTAATACTTTTATTAGCTCCACACCTTCTCCTAATTTCCACACTTCGAATTCTCTGCATAACATTTGCACCACACATTGCCCTTAGACAATACATCTGCACTGCCTCCAACCGCCTCCTCACTGCAACATTTACAACCCAAGCTTCACACCCATATAAGAGTGTTATATATATATGTATATATATATATATATATATATATATATATATATATATATATATATATATATATATATATATATATATATATATATGTATGTATGTATCTTTCAACACACTGGCTGTATCCCACCGAGGCAGGGTGGCCCAAAAGGAAAAACGAAAGTTTCTCCTTTTACATTTAGTAATATATACAGGAGAAGGGGTTACTAGCCCCTTGCTCCCGACATTTTAGTTGCCTCTTACAACACGCATGGCTTACGGAGAAAGAATTCTGTTCCACTTCCCCATGGAGGTAAGAGGAAATAAACAAGAACAAGAACTAGAAAGAAAATAGAAGAAAACCCAAAGGGGTGTGTGTATATATATGCTTGTACATGTATGTGTAGTGTGACCTAAGTGTAAGTAGAAGTAGCAAGATGTACCTGAAATCTTGCATGTTTATGAGACAAAAACAAAGACACCAGCAATCCTACCATCATGTAAAACAATTACAGGCTTCAATTTTACACTCACCTGGCAGGACGGTAGTACCTCCCTGGGCGGTACTACCTCCAGCTTGTTCTTTCTCAGAATATATAGAAGCTGTGTCTGACTGGTCCTTGACTACCTAGCTACATCATCATATAAAGGTCAGGTGTCGTAATTGACCGTGAGGTGTAATCTCGTTTGATGAGTCTCTGGTAATATACTAGGCACCATGCTCACCCGAAAGTCTTTCTGAGTGAGGCCTGCATCCTCTGTTCCTCGAGTCTGCATTCCGTGTCAGGTCTTCTTGCCCAACCTCTGTGTGTATTTTACTCTTATATTTGAATGTTTTGTCATCTTTTTTATCATACGCTGTTGTTACTTTTGTTGCGCACTCAACACTACATTCTTAAATCCACTTCCTACCTCATCAACCCCCCCCCTCCTCATTTAACCCATCATCTTAAGAAACAGGTCGAATTCTAACTGTTTGTAAACAGTCAATTTGTATTTTCTTCCCAAATACTGTGTACAACTTTAGTCCCTTTGAATCCCGTAAAAGTCTAAATTTTAGGAATTTTGATATCTTATCCTTGTTTATCCTGCTGTTTATATTATGGTCAATATTTTGGAATCCTACACAAATAACCGGCACATAGGACAGAGGAACTTACGATGTTTCGGTCCGACTTGGACCGAAACGTCGTCGTAAGCTCCTCTCTCCTGTGTGCGTGTTCTCTGTGTTGTTTCAGTCAAGGTATTGTGCCGTTTTGTTGTTCTTTTTGGAATCTGTTACTCTCTATCATCAAATTTAAAAAGTTCCTTAACGCCACACTTTGTGGATTCCGTTAATGTCACACTTTTGTATTCCCTTAAGCCCCACATATTTGCATTCTCTTAACCCCCACACTTTTTGTATTATTTTAACCCCCACACTTTTTGCATTATTTTAACCCCCACACTTTTTGTATTACCCCCACACTTTTTGCATTATTTTAACCCCCACACTTTTTGTATTATTTTAACCCCCACACTTTTTGTATTATTTTAACCCCCACACTTTTTGTATTATTTTAACCCCCACACTTTTTGTATTATTTTAATCCCACATCTTTAAAAAATAACAGCATTAACATTATCATTTTTGATACCGTTAAACATTCTTTACTTACTACTAATTCTCAGAACCGAATTACCCACACGGTTTTATTGTTTTTTTTTAATAATAACTGCGACTCTTCACACTAGGCACTTAAAATTCAGTTTTCAAAACCCACAAGAGTAAACAATAGGCTACGTAGTCTCAGTCCAGAGACTGATCCCTTATAACTGTTGGTCCCAGGACCGAAACGTTTTCTGATATACCCGGAGAAGGTTTCGAGGATCAACGCCCCCGCGGCCCAGTCTGTTACAAGGCCTCGTGGTGGATCAGAGCCTGATGAACCAGGTTGTTACTGTTGGCCGCGCGCAAACTGACGTGCGAACCACAGCCCGGCTGGTCAGGTACCGACTTTAGGTGGCTGTCCAGCGCCTTCTTGAAGACAGCCAGGGGTTTATTAGTAATCCCTCTTACGTATGCCGGGAGGCAGTTGAATTATCTTGAATCCCTGACACTTATTGTGTTGTCTCTTAGTGTACCTGTGGCGCCCCTGCTGTTCATTAGGGTGAGATACCGCATCTCCTGCCCAGTCTTTTGCTTTCGTAGCGTTTGTTTACGAGTCTTATTTAAAGCAAGGTTTATACTACTACACACGTGTTTCTCAGTCACGTTACTCCCCTTTCCCAACTTCAAAAGAGAGATAATTTTAGTGAAATTTTGATAAAGCTTCCTGTAGTGTGATAGCAGGGTTTCCGTTCACTGGGTGCTGCGCAGTGGTCTAAACAGATAAGTGGTCCTAAGCAAAGTTCACTTGCCATTAATAATATTCCACTGTCCGGTAAGTAACATCTGAGCGGCATTCCTCATACTAGTGCTTCTGTTTTTGATAGACTGCTTAAGACAGAGGGTGTGTTACCATGGAGCCAATGTTGGTGACATATAGTAGTTAGGAGGTTAAATTATATATCAGGCAAAGGGAACAACTCCATTATCTGTCTCAGTGCTGGTGGAAATATTTGAAATGGAGAAGGCAGGAGAAATTAGTAAATTACAGGACAGATATGGCTTGATATGGCATAGCTTGATTAATGATACTCAGCATGGATTCACAAGAGGCCGGTCTTGTCTAACTAATTTATTAACTTTCTTCAGTAAAGCTTTTGAGGCTGTTGATCACGATAAAGAATTTGATATTATTTACTTAGATTTTAGTAAGGCTTTTGATAGAGTTCCGCACCATAGATTGTTAAATAAAGTGGCAGCTCATGGCATTGGGCGAAAAGTGCTCTCGTGGATCGAGTCATGGCTCACTGACAGGAAGCAGAGAGTGTCCATAAATGGGGTTAAATCCGAGTGAGGATCTGTAACAAGTGGCGTTCCACAGGGATCAGTCTTGGGCCCGTTGTTGTTTATAATATATATCAATGATCTTGATAAGGGAATTACTAGTGATATGAGCAAATTCGCCGATGACACAAAGATAGGTAGGATAATTGATTCAAACGTAGATGTTATGGAACTTCAGGAGGATTTAAACAAGCTCTATTCTTGGTCAGAAAAGTGGCAGATGCAGTTCAATGTAGATAAATGCAAGGTTCTGAAGCTTGGGAGTGCCCATAACCCTAGTACTTATAAGTTAAATGATGTAGAACTTAGCCATACAGATTGCGAAAAGGACTTGGGGGTTATGGTGAGCAGCAACCTTAAACCAAGACAGCAATGCCTAAGCGTACGTAATACGGCAAATAGATTACTGGGATTTATATCAAGAAGTGTGTGTAATGAATGGTTTGAAAAACCGACAAGTTGAAGATTGAGACACTTATGCAGCATATGGGAATCTTTATTCAGGAAACGTTTCGCCACACAGTGGCTTCATCACTCCAATACAAAGAGGAAGGCGTAAGGAGAGGAGGAGAATGAGGTAATCAGTCCCTCAGCCTGAAGTCGATGTGTTCAGTCCATCAATCTTGTATTGAACACATCGACTTCAGGCTGAGGGACTGATTACCTCATTCTCCTCCTCTCCTTACGCCTTCCTCTTTGTGGGTAAGACACATATGCAACAGTTAGACAACTTTATTCCGAAACGTTTCGCCTACACAGTAGGCTTCTTCAGTCGAATACAGAAAGTAGGCAGGAACAGTAGAGATGTGAAGACGATGTAATCAGTCCATCACCCTTAAAGTCGTAGAATTTGAGGTTGTCAGTCCCTCGGCCTGGAGAAGTTCAGTTCCATAGTCAGGAACTATCTGAAGATCAAGCGACAGTGCGGAGACTTAAATACTGTCGGAAGGAGAGGTGCAGGGTAGTAGTAGTAGTAGTAGTAGTAGTAGTGAGAGGCAACTGAGAGGTCATGTCCCTCTCAGAACCAACCCTTCTCACTTGAAAAGTTTGTCCAAGGTGTTTTCTGTACCAAGATGCCATGTGTTGCAGTGTCGCTTGATCTTCAGATAGTTCCTGACTATGGAACTGAACTTCTCCAGGCCGAGGGACTGACAACCTCAAATTCTACGACTTTAAGGGTGATGGACTGATTACATCGTCTTCACATCTCTACTGTTCCTGCCTACTTTCTGTATTCGACTGAAGAAGCCTACTGTGTAGGCGAAACGTTTCGGAATAAAGTTGTCTAACTGTTGCATATGTGTCTTACCTAACAACCTGTCGGTATTGTATACCATTTTGATGTTCATCTTGTCAGACACTGCAACACGTGGCATCTTGGTACAGAAAACACCTTGGACAAACTTTTCAAGTGAGAAGGGTTGGTTCTGAGAGGGACATGACCTCTCAGTTGCCTCTCACTACTACTACTACTACTACTACTACTACCCTGCACCTCTCCTTCCGACAGTATTTAAGTCTCCGCACTGTCGCTTGATCTTCAGATAGTTCCTGACTATGGAACTGAACTTCTCCAGGCCGAGGGACTGACAACCTCAAATTCTACGACTTTAAGGGTGATGGACTGATTACATCGTCTTCACATCTCTACTGTTCCTGCCTACTTTCTGTATTCGACTGAAGAAGCCTACTGTGTAGGCGAAACGTTTCGGAATAAAGTTGTCTAACTGTTGCATATGTGTCTTACCTAACAACCTGTCGGTATTGTATACCATTTTGATGTTCATCTTGTCAGACACTGCAACACGTGGCATCTTGGTACAGAAAACACCTTGGACAAACTTTTCAAGTGAGAAGGGTTGGTTCTGAGAGGGACATGACCTCTCAGTTGCCTCTCACTACTACTACTACTACTACTACTACTACCCTGCACCTCTCCTTCCGACAGTATTTAAGTCTCCGCACTGTCGCTTGATCTTCAGATAGTTCCTGACTATGGAACTGAACTTCTCCAGGCCGAGGGACTGACAACCTCAAATTCTACGACTTTAAGGGTGATGGACTGATTACATCGTCTTCACATCTCTACTGTTCCTGCCTACTTTCTGTATTCGACTGAAGAAGCCTACTGTGTAGGCGAAACGTTTCGGAATAAAGTTGTCTAACTGTTGCATATGTGTCTTACCTAACAACCTGTCGGTATTGTATACCATTTTGATGTTCATCTTGTCAGACACTGCAACACGTGGCATCTTGGTACAGAAAACACCTTGGACAAACTTTTCAAGTGAGAAGGGTTGGTTCTGAGAGGGACATGACCTCTCAGTTGCCTCTCACTACTACTACTACTACTACTACTACTACTACCCTGCACCTCTCCTTCCGACAGTATTTAAGTCTCCGCACTGTCGCTTGATCTTCAGATAGTTCCTGACTATGGAACTGAACTTCTCCAGGCCGAGGGACTGACAACCTCAAATTCTACGACTTTAAGGGTGATGGACTGATTACATCGTCTTCACATCTCTACTGTTCCTGCCTACTTTCTGTATTCGACTGAAGAAGCCTACTGTGTAGGCGAAACGTTTCGGAATAAAGTTGTCTAACTGTTGCATATGTGTCTTACCTAACAACCTGTCGGTATTGTATACCATTTTGATGTTCATCTTCCTCTTTGTATTGGACTGATGAAGCCACTGTGTGGCGAAACGTTTCCTGAATAAAGATTCCCATATGCTGCATAAGTGTCTCAATCTTCAACATATCAAGAAGTGTGGAAAAAGACACTTATGTACAGTTCAGGACATTTATTAAAGGAAACGTTTCGCCACGAGTGGCTTCTTCAGTCCTAATACAGAGAAAACTAAGAAAACACACATATATATAGTGGCGGGAGTCAGGTGAGGTGATGCGTGGGTAGAGGTGGTAGTAGTAGTAGTAGTAGTAGTAGTAGTAGTAGTAGTAGTAGTAGTAGTAGTAGTAGTAGTAATGGAACTAAGGAGGTGAGGCAAGAGAGGGACCTGCTGGCATCAAGTAACACCAGTTCCCAGGATGGGTAATATCCTCTTGCTTAGTAATTTTGAAACACTGTAACTACCGGATTTTTGCTTTATAGTGTTACTGACAGAAATTAGTGCAGCTTCAATGCATTTTCTCCGTCTTAAGTCGTCTTCTTTAATAACTAGTTTAGCTTCATTGAATTTCATGAGGTGTCCAACATCGTCTCTATGTTGAACACATGCGTTTTTGCGGTCATCATTTCTGCAAGCATTTTTGTGTTCTGCTATCCTAATGTCCAGAGTTCTGGCTGTTTCCCCTACATATACTTTGTCACACCCCCCACATGGTATAGTGTAGATTCCTGCACTTGTGCCAGAATCATGCTTGGGTTTTTGTATCAGGTTCCTAATAGTAGTTGAAGAGCTGGTAGATATTTTAGCCAGTTTTCTGTAAGACCAACACCTATCAAATTGAAGAAAAGCCTCCAAGCTACATCGTTTTACCGGTCAGCAACGTTGCCACTAATGTTTCAAAAATGTTTGACAGAAAACTGGCTAAAATATCTACCAGCTCTTCAACTACTATTAGGAACCTGATACAAAAACCCAAGCATGATTCTGGCACAAGTGCAGGAATCTACACTATACCATGTGGGGGGTGTGACAAAGTATATGTAGGGGAAACAGCCAGAACTCTGGACATTAGGATAGCAGAACACAAAAATGCTTGCAGAAATGATGACCGCAAAAACGCATGTGTTCAACATAGAGACGATGTTGGACACCTCATGAAATTCAATGAAGCTAAACTAGTTATTAAAGAAGACGACTTAAGACGGAGAAAATGCATTGAAGCTGCACTAATTTCTGTCAGTAACACTATAAAGCAAAAATCCGGTAGTTACAGTGTTTCAAAATTACTAAGCAAGAGGATATTACCCATCCTGGGAACTGGTGTTACTTGATGCCAGCAGGTCCCTCTCTTGCCTCACCTCCTTAGTTCCATTACTACTACTACTACTACTACTACTACTACTACTACTACTACTACTACTACTACCACCTCTACCCACGCATCACCTCACCTGACTCCCGCCACTATATATATGTGTGTTTTCTTAGTTTTCTCTGTATTAGGACTGAAGAAGCCACTCGTGGCGAAACGTTTCCTTTAATAAATGTCCTGAACTGTACATAAGTGTCTTTTTCCACATCTTGTCGGTATCACCATACCATTTCCTCATATCAAGAAGTGTAAGCAACAGAAGTCCAGAGGTCATACTGCAGCTTTATACATCATTAGTAAGGCCTCACCTAGATTATGCAGCTCAGTTCTGGTCTCCATATTACAGAATGGACATAAATTCGTTAGAAAACATTCAGCGTAGGATGACTAAAATAATACATAGCATTAGAAATCTTCCTTATGAAGAAAGATTGAAGACTCTTAAGTTACATTCACTTGTTAGACGAAGAATGAGGGGAGACCTGATCGAAGTGTATAAGTGGAAGATAGGTATTAATAAAGGGGATATTAATAAGGTCTTGAGGATGTCTCTCCAAGAGAGAACCCGCAGTAATGGATTTAAATTAGATAAGTTTAGATTTAGAAAGGACATAGGAAAGTATTGGTTTGGAAATAGGGTAGTTGATGAGTGGAACAGTCTACCTAGTTGGGTTATTGAGGCTGGGACTTTGGGTAGTTTCAAATTTAGGTTGGATAAGTACATGAGTGGAAGGGGTTGGATTTGAGTGGGACTTTCACATCAGAGCTTATTTCTTGGGTGGCATTGAAAATTGGGTTGGGCAAATGTTTTGTTAGTGGGATGAATTGTAAAGGACCTGCCTAGTATGGGCCAACAGGCCTCCTGCAGTGTTCCTCCTTTCTTATGTTCTTATGTTCTGCTTAGAATATTAGTGGGCAATGAATGGATGTCTTGGGTAATTGGTGTAAATTTCTAGACCAGACAAGTACTGTAAATAACTTTGATTTTCATTAATTAATATCTGGGATAAATTGAATGGGAAACATAATATGTATGGAAGTGATGGGGAACATCTCTCTGATGGAGAGGTTAGACTAGAGCATTGCCTGGTTCAGTCGAGTTATAAAGAAGACAGAAGCATGGGTGTGTGTTTGTGTGTATGCTCACCTATTTATGGTTGCAGGAATCGAGACATAGCTCCTGGCCCCGCCTCTTCACTAATCGCTACTAGGTCCTCTCTCCCTGCTCCATGAGCTTTATCAAACCTCGTCTTAAAACTATGTATGGTTCCTGCCTCCACTACGTCACTTGCCAGATTATTCCACTTCCTAACAACTATGACTAAAGAAATATTTCCTAACATCTCTTTGACTCATCAGAGTCTTCATCTTCCAATTGTGACCCCCGTTTCTGTGTCCCATCTTTGGAACATCCTGTCTCTGTCCACCTTGTCAATTCCTCGCAGTATTTTGTATGTAGTTATCATGTCTTCCCTAACTCTCCTGTCCTCCAGTGTCGTCAAGCCGATTTCCCTTAACCTTTCTTTGTAGGACATTCCCCTTAGCTCTGGAATTTGCCTTATTGCAAGCCTTTGCACTTTCTCTAATTTCTTGACATGCTTGACTAGGTGTGGATTTCAAACTGGTGCTGCATACTCCAGTATGGGCCTGACGTATACGACTTTCCCTGGGCTCTGCTGTGGTCTGTTAGGACCTCCACATATAGCTTAGCTCTTTCATTTACTACAGTCCCCTCTGACAGGACATCTACATGCAGTTTTGCTCCTTCGTCCCCTACAGTCCCCTTGATTGTGACTGAGGTAGCAGTCTCTGATGTCATTCCCAAATTGCTTTTTAGTTCTTTCGGCTGTTTCAGATTTTTCAGTTCCTCTTCTAATCGCTGTATCCTAGCCTCTGCTGCTATGACTTGCATCTCCCACCTCTTGCTTTCCATATCTATCCTCTCTTCCATTCCCATGCTAAGTTCTAGTTTCTTTCCCCATTCATGTTCCCTTTTCATGAGCTCTGCTGTCCAATCTTCCTTTGCAGATTCATCCTCCTGTCCCTTGGTTTTCCTTCCTGCTCTCTGGCAACCTATTTTATTCTTATTGCCTCAGAATGGAAAACTTACGTAATTCTGTGTTAGGTTTGTGGTGTGTTTGTCCGAGTGTGGGGGGGAGGTAGAGGAGGAACTGTAGACAGTGGCTATATGGGAGAGGGGTGGGGAGGGGGATTGAGGGGAAGTGAGGAGGAGGGAGAAGCAAGGGCGGAAGAATGGGAGAGGGAGAGGTGGGGAGAAGGAGGGTGAAAGAGAGAGGGGGGGATCAGGGAAAGGAGTGAGAGATTCGAGGGGGAGGGGGAGGGGGCGGGGGGAGTGTATGTGCGAGTCTGTATATGTGGGAGAGTGTGTGTGTGTGGAACTATTTGTGGGCTTATTGTCTGAAAAGTAGGTGGAATTATGCATTGGAGTGTTATGTGGAGTCTCAGTGGTCCCTTACCTGACCACACCCTCCTGTGACCTGACCCACACCCTCCTGTGACCTGACCCACACCCTCCTGTGACTTTTACAACCACCTAGGCTTATAGAAACCTGTCTCCTTATTGAGTACTTGATTGCCTATTCTTTATCGTACTAGGAGAGTTGGACCGTTCACAATCAGCTTGGTGGTTAATTGGAACCCAAAACCCACACCCAAACAACCACCCATAGGTGAATACAGAACTTGCAATGCAGTTGTAGCAGCCTGTAGATTGTCCAGCTCGATGTGACGTCCTGGCGTAGATCCACCTCCGTTTCTTCTCGTTATATAATGTACCCTATTCGCTGTATTTCTTTCACTGGTCACACATTTGTTTCACTTTATTATCTTTCTTGGGTGACACGTGGCAACATCGCCTGAGTACACTACTGCCCACTCTGAATGCGCCACCAAGTATCACTTTCTAGATCATTTATAAAATTATGGCTCTCCCCACACTTATGTGGCTCAGGCAGATTGTAAATCGTTCCAAGGATTGATCACTACCCTGACACACTTAACAACCCTTGCAGTACACTTGGGTAGCCCTCAAAAACACTTTTATTCGCGAAGCACGGAAGGCGTGACTCGAGCACGCGGTGTGTGTGTGTGTGTGTGTGTGTGTGTGTGTGTGTGTGTGTGTGTGTGTGTGTGTGTGTGTGTGTGTGTGTGTGTGTGTGTGTGTGTGTGTATGTATGTGTTAGTTACCATTTTGTCTTAGACACATATCGATTAGACACAAGGCCTGTTTTATATACATACATGTGTGTGTGTGTGTAGAAGAAAGAAAACCCAAAGGAGAAAGAGGAAAGAGGAAAGGGGAAGAGGAAGAAGAGGAAAAAAGAATCAACTTCAGTCATGGGTCTTCTGAAGTTTGGAGCATTTTACCATGTAATAGGAAAGGAAGGCGTCTAGAGAGACAAAGTCAGGACTAAGATTCATACAATGAATGTTTTGTATAAGGGAGGATTCAACCAGACGGCGACTGTGAAAGTTGGAAGTAGGGTAGACAGTTTTAGCAGAAGACCAGTCAATAGGATGGCTATGATCCCTGACATGACAGTATAGAGCATTGTTGGTGTCGGCAAGCCTAACATTACTCCGTGTGCGTGTGTGTGTGTGTTTGTTTGTGTGTGTGCGTGTGTGTGTGTGTGTGTGTGTGTGTGTGTGTGTGTGTGTGTGTGTGTGTGTGTGTGTGTGTGTGTGTGTGTGTGTGTGTGTGTACTCACCTATTTGTGGTTGCAGGGGTCGAGTCATAGCTCCTGGCCCCGCCTCTTCACTGATTGCTACTAGGTCCTCTCTCTTCCTGCCCCATGAGCTTTATCATACCTCGCCTTAAAACTATGTATGGTTCCCGCCTCCACTACTTCACTTTCTAGGCCATTCCACGGCCTGACCACTCTATGACTGAAGAAATACTTTCTAACATCCCTTTGATTCATCTGAGTCTTCAACTTCCTATTGTGACCTCTTGTGTCTGTGTCCCATCTCTGGAACATCCCGTCTTTGTCCACCTTGTCTATTCCGCGCAGTATTTTATATGTCGTTATCATGTCCCCCCTGACCCTCCAGTGTCGTCAGGCCGATTTCCCTCAACCTCTCTTCGTAGGACAATCCCCGTAGCTCTGGGACTAATCTTGTTGCAAACCTTTGCACCTTCTCTAATTTCTTGACGTGCTTGACTAGGTGTGGATTCCAAACTGGTGCTGCATACTCCAGTATGGGCCTGACGTAAATGGTATACAGAGTCTTGAACGAATCCTTGCTGAGGTATCGGAACGCAATCAGTAGGTTTGCCAGGCGCCCGTATGCTGCAGCAGTTATCTGATTGATGTGCGCCTCAGGAGATATGCTCGGTGTTATACTCACCCCCAGATCTTTTTCCTTGAGTGAAGTTTGCAGTCTTTGGCCATCTAAACTATATTGTGTCTGCGGTCTTCTTTGCCCTTCCCCAATCTTCATGACTTTGCATTTGGCAGGGTTAAACTCAAGGAGCCAGTTACTGGACCAGGCTTGTAGCCTGTCCAGGTCTCTTTGTAGTCCTGCCTGATCCTCATCCCATTTGATTCTTCTCATTAACTTCACATCATCTGCAAACAAGGACTCTTCTGAGTCTATCCTTTCCGTTATGTCGTTCACATATACCAAGAACAGCACAGGTCCTAGGACTGACCCCTGTGGAACCCCGCTTGTCACAGGCGCCCACTCTGACACCTCGTCACGTACCATGACTCGTTGTTGCCTCCCTGTCAGGTATTCTCTGATCCATTGCAGTGCCTTTCCTGTTATTTTCAAAACAGGTGACAGGTCCTTAGCTTCGAACTATAGACCAATAAGCCTAACCTCCATAGTGGGAAAATTTATGGAATCAATAATTGCCGAGGCAGTTCGTAGCCACCTTGAAAAGCATAAATTAATCAACGAATCTCAGCATGGTTTTACAAAGGGGCGTTCCTGCCTTACGAATTTATTAACTTTTTTCACTAAGGTATTTGAGGAGGTAGATCATGGTAATGAATATGATATTGTGTATATGGACTTCAGTAAGGCTTTTGACAGGGTCCCACATCAGAGACTATTGAGGAAAATTAAAGCACATGGAATAGGAGGAGAAATTTTTTCCTGGATAGAGGCATGGTTGACAAATAGGCAGCAGAGAGTTTGCATAAATGGGGAGAAATCAGAGTGGGGAAGCGTTACGAGCGGTGTTCCACAGGGGTCAGTGTTGGGCCCCCTGCTGTTCACAATCTACATAAACGACATAGATGAGGGCATAAAGAGCGACATCGGCAAGTTTGCCGATGACACCAAAATAGGCCGTCGAATTCATTCTGACGAGGACATTCGAGCACTCCAGGAAGATTTGAATAGACTGATGCAGTGGTCGGAGAAGTGGCAGATGCAGTTTAATATAGACACATGCAAAGTTCTAAATGTTGGACAGGACAATAACCATGCCACATATAAACTAAATAATGTAGATCTTAATATTACGGATTGCGAAAAAGATTTAGGAGTTCTGGTTAGCAGTAATCTGAAACCAAGACAACAGTGCATAAGTGTTCGCAATAAAGCTAATAGAATCCTTGGCTTCATATCAAGAAGCATAAATAATAGGAGTCCTCAGGTTGTTCTTCAACTCTATACATCCTTGGTTAGGCCTCATTTAGATTATGCTGCACAGTTTTGGTCACCGTATTACAGGATGGATATAAATTCTCTGGAAAATGTACAAAGGAGGATGACAAAGTTGATCCCATGTATCAGAAACCTTCCCTATGAGGATAGACTAAGGGCCCTGAATCTGCACTCTCTAGAAAGACGTAGAATTAGGGGGGATATGATTGAGGTGTATAAATGGAAGACAGGAATAAATAAAGGGGATGTAAATAGTGTGCTGAAAATATCTAGCCTAGACAGGACTCGCAGCAATGGTTTTAAGTTGGAAAAATTCAGATTCAGGAAGGATATAGGAAAGTACTGGTTTGGTAATAGAGTTGTGGATGAGTGGAACAAACTCCCGAGTACAGTTATAGAGGCCAGAACGTTGTGTAGCTTTAAAAATAGGTTGGATAAATACATGAGTGGATGTGGGTGGGTGTGAGTTGAACCTGATAGCTTGTGCTACCAGGTTCAACTCACCTTAAGTCAATGTGACCTGACCTGACTAGGTTGGGTGCATTGGCTTAAGCCGGTAGGAGACTTGGACCTGCCTCGCATGGGCCAGTAGGCCTTCTGCAGTGTTCCTTCGTTCTTATGTTCTTATGTTCTTATGTTATGTGTGCCTGATCCTCTAGCTTTTGCAGTAACCTCTTGTGAGGAACTGTGTCGAAGGCCTTCTTGCAGTCCAAAAAAATGCAGTCGATCCACCCCTCTCTCTCTCTCTCTTGTCTTACTTCTGTCACCCTATCATAAAGCTCTAGTAGGTTTGTGACACAGGATTTTCCTTCCCTGAAACCGTGCTGGTTGTCAGTTATACACTTGTTTCTTTCCAGGTGCTCTACCACTCTCCTCCTGATGATCTTCTCCATGACCTTGCATACTATTCACGTTAGTGATACAGGTCTGTAGTTTAGTGCCTCATGTCTGTCTCCCTTTTTAAAAATTGGGACTACATTTGCCATCTTCCATACCTCGGGGAGTTGCCCAGTTTCAAATGATGTGTTGAAGATCTTTGTTAATGGTACACACAATATCTCTGCTCCCTCTTTAAGGACCCACGGAGAGATGTTGTCTGGTCCCACCGCCTTTGAGGTGTCAAGTTCACACAGCAGCTTCTTCACCTCCTCCTTGGTTATATGTACCTCATCCAGCACTTGCTGGTGTGCCCCCCTGTTCTGATTTCCTGGAGTCCTACTGGTTTCCACTGTAAATACTTCTTTAAATCTCGTGTTGAGCTCCTGACATACCTCCCGGTCGTTTCTTGTGAATTCCCCATCACCCTTCCTCAGTCTGATTACCTGGTCCTTGACTGTTGTTTTCCTCCTGATGTGGCTTCGGGTCAGTCTTGACTTTTGATGCTATGTCATTTTCATATTGTCGCTGAGCCTCCCTTCTTATCTGTGCATATTCGTTTCTGGCTCTTCGGCTAATCTCTTTATTTTCCTGAGTTCTTTGTCTTCTGTACCTTTTCCATTCTCTAGTACACCTAGTTTTTGCCTCCCTACACCTTTGGGTGAACCAAGGACTCGTTCTGTTCTTCCCATTATTTCTGTTTCCCTTGGGAACAAACCTCTCCTCTGCCTCCTTGCATTTTGTTGCCACATAGTCCATCATTTCTTGTACAGGTTTTCCTGTCAGTTCGCTCTCCCACTGAATGTTTTGAAGGAAGTTCCTCATGCCTGGGTAGTTCCCCCTTTTGTAGTTTTGTTTTTCCCACCCTATTCCTGCTACTCTCTCCACTTGGAGCTCAACTATGTAGTCGAGGCACAGAACCACATGATCACTAGCTCCCAGGGGCCTTTCATACATGATATCCTCGATGTCCGAACAACTCAAGGTGAATACAAGGTCCAGTCTAGCTGGTTCATCCTCTCCTCTCTCTCTGGTAGTGTCTCTAACATGTTGATGCATGGGGTTTTCCAGTACCACATCCATCATCTTGGCTCTCCATGTTTCGGGACCCCCATGGGGCTCCAGATTTTCCCAGTCAATCTCCTTGTGATTGAAATCACCCATAACTAGTAACTTTGCTCCCCCCATGTGTGCTCTCCTGGCCACCTCGGCTAGTGTGTCGACCATTGCTCTGTTGCTCTCATCGTATTCTTCTCTTAGCCTCCTGCAGTTCTGTGGTGGGTTGTACATTACTGCAATTATCACCTTATGTCCCTCAGACTGGATTGTTCCTACTAAGTAGTCCCTTTCGCCCGTACCATCCATTCCTTCCATTTTCTCAAAACCCCACTGGTTTTTAATGAGCAGTGCAACTCCTCCTCCCCCTCTCCTCCCTCTGTCTTTCCTGAGGATTTGATATCCGGATGGAAAGATTGAATCTGTTATTATTCTGGTGAGTTTTGTTTCTGTGAGTGCTGTTATGTCTGGGGATGTCTCCTTGATTCTTTCGTGCCACTCCTCATACTTATTTGTTATTCCATCTGCATTTTTATACCACACCTTCAAATTCTTTTCTAAGACTGTGGTCTGGGAGGTGTATTGGGGTTGGGGAAGTGGGAGACCTGATAAGGAACTATGGGTGGTTGCTGTGTGGGTGGAGTTTGTAGTGTAGTGGGTGGGGGCATTGGATGTGGCATGGGTGTTTTGGTTTAGAGTGTTTGGTTGCACTGGGGTTGACCTGGTTGGGAGGCTTCTATAGGAAGTTGTGAGGGAGGCTGTATTTGATCTTCCTGTGTCTGGGATCTCCTGTCTGTCTTCTCCATCCCCTCTCTTTCCTCCTTTCGCCTTTGTACCATCTCTCTCAGTTTCCGCCTTTCTTCTTGTGTTCTGTCGTGTGTGTGTGTGTGTGTGTGTGTGTGTGTGTGTGTGTGTGTGTGTGTGTGTGTGTGTGTGTGTGTGTGTGTGTGTGTGTGTGTGTGTGTGTGTGTGTGTGTGTGTGTGTGTGTGTGTGTGTGTGTGCGTGTATGTGTGTGCGCGTGTGTGTGTACTCACCTAATTGTACTCACCTAATTGTGGTTGCAGGGGTCGAGACTCAGCTCCTGGTCCCGCCTCTTCACTGATCGCTACTAGGTCCTCTCCCTCTCTGCTTCCTGAGCTTTGTCATACCTCTTCTTAAAACTATGTATGGTTCCTGCCTCCACTACTTCACTTGCTAGGCTATTCCACTTCCTGACGACTCTATGACTGAAGAAATACTTCCTAACATCCCTTTGACTCGTCTGAGTCTTCAGTTTCCAAGTGTGACCTCTTGTTTCAGTGTCCCCTCTCTGGAACATCCTATCTCTGTCCACCTTGTCTATTCCCCGCAGTATCTTGTATGTCGTTATCATGTCTCCCCTGACCCTTCTGTCCTCCAGTGTCGTCAGTCCGATTTCCCTTAATCTTTCTTCATAGGACATTCCCTTGAGCTCTGGAACTAGCCTTGTTGTAAACCTTTGTACTTTCTCTAACTTCCTGACGTGCTTGATCAGGTGTTGGTTCCAGACTGGTGCTGCATACTCCAGTATGGGCCTAACATACACAGTGTACAGTGTCTTGAACGATTCCTTACTAAAGTATCGGAACGCTATTCTCAGGTTTGCCAGACGCCCGTATGCTGCAGCAGTTATTTGGTTGATGTGTGCTTCCGGTGACATGCTCGGTGTTATACTCACCCCAAGGTCTTTCTCCCTGAGCGAGGTTTGTAGTCTTTGTCCACCTAGCCTATACTCTGTCTGCGGTCTTCTGTGCTCTTCCCAATCTTCATGACTTTACATTTGGCAGGGTTGAATTCGAGAAGCCAGTTGCTGGACCAGGTGTCCAGTCTGTCCAGGTCTCTTTGAAGTCCTGCCTGATCCTCATCTGATTTAATTCTCCTCATTAACTTCACATCATCTGCGAACAGGGACACTTCTGAGTCTAACCCTTCCTAGGACCGACCCCTGTGGGACCCCGCTCGTCACAGTTGCCCAGTGATACCTCATCACGTACCATGACTCGTTGTTGCCTCCCTGTCAGGTATGTAATAAAGGTGTGTGTGTGTACTAGAGACGGAAGGAGCAAAATTTACAGAGGTATCTCAGGAAAGCGTCCGGAAAACATGACAGTTTATAAATCAGTTAGTGATATAAACCAAAAAATGCGTATACAAAAAATGAATGGCAGTGGAAAAGCAATTAATGAAATAATTCCATTAGCATCTTCTATACAAATTGTCATATCATAGGAAATAAAATAATTGAGCTAAGGCTAATTTCATCCGTGGAAAATATAAATACTACTGCAATAACTGAGACTTGGTTCAGTCTGAAAAATAGGGACATGCCTGCTGAATGCCACATGCAGGGGGTATAAATTATTCTACATAGAATCAACAGGAAAGGGGGGCGGGGTTGCTATGTATGTTAGGGGAAATTTTAAACTGTAGTCACCAGAAATTATGTATAAAGGCAGGAGGAAAAAACATGGAATCTACATCCCAATAGTTTCTTTGATTTTTAGGTGTGATCTACAGACCTTCAAATTTTGCTAGTAACTACGGTAAACTTCTATGGGACGAAATTGCTAAGGTGTCTAGGACGAAAATGTTACTTAAATGCGAAATTTTAACGTTCGTCAAATTGACTCCTTTCAAATTGACAAACAATCTGACAGGAAATTTTAGTCTGGCAACTTTCTAGAAACAGTCCAGGATTTTTTTACAACAATTTGTGAAAGAGCTAGCTAAAGGAAATACTCTTCTGGACTTGGTTCTAGAAACCAATGATTCTCTGATAAATAATACTGAGATTAATGATGAGCTCTGTACCCTCATCCACAGTTATATTGGCACTGTGAGCGTATATAGTAGCTGCCCCGTATTCTCATCCACACTGTTATGCCGGCACTGTGAATATATCTAACAGCTCCGTACCATCGTCCACACTATTATATTGGCACTGTGAATGTATCTAGCTGCCTCGTACCCTCATCCACACTTATACTAGCGCTGTGAATATCGCTGTTTTTCCCTCTAGTTTGCCAAGTTTATTTTTACGCTCACCTTTATAAAAGAACGCTGGCGTCTTGCGTATATAACCTTCCTTACCTTGACTGCGTAACCCTCCTAACCAAGCTTGCATTACCTTGCTAATTTTACGTACATTACCTTGCGTATTTTATGAATGATTTCAACTTACATATTTACTTGTAGATACCGCCAGGTGACGTTCGTCAGGTAACAGAAAATTGTCTCCTGACTCAAGTTAGATGATGACCCCTGTCAGTGGCAGAGCACCTGTTGGTCTACCCCAGCTGGCTGACACACAACATGACCCTGTCAGTGGTAGAGCACCTGTTGGTCTACCCCAGCTGGCTGACACACAACATGACCCTGTCAGTGGTAGAGCACCTGTTGGTCTACCCCAGCTGGCTGACACACAACATGACCCTGTCAGTGGTAGAGCACCTGTTGGTCTACCCCAGCTGGCTGACACACAGCATGACCCTGTCAGTGGCAGAGCACCTGTTGGTCTACCCCAGCTGGCTAACACACAACATGACCCTGTCAGTGGCAGAGCACCTGTTGGTCTACCCCAGCTGGCTGACACACAACATGACCCTGTCAGTGGTAGAGCACCTGTTGGTCTACCCCAGCTGGCTGACACACAACATGACCCTGTCAGTGGCAGAGCACCTGTTGGTCTACCCCAGCTGGCTGACACACAACATGACCCTGTCAGTGGTAGAGCACCTGTTGGTCTACCCCAGCTGGCTGACACACAACATGACCCTGTCAGTGGTAGAGCACCTGTTGGTCTACCCCAGCTGGCTGACACACAACACTGAGGAGTGCATCGTACTGCCTTCAAATGCTAGTGAAAATAATCACGTCTTTTTATGAGCATATAAAAAGCAGTACTGAACAATAAGTAAAAAATACATTCTGAAAATGCAGATTATTTATTAGTATTATTATTTTAACACCGGCGGTCTCCCACCGAGGCAGCTGACCCCCCCATTCAATCGCTGTCTTACGATAAACGTACTGACATATTAAATAATGGCAACCCCGTGTAGGTTACCCAGCGTTACTCGGGTTGACAGGAGGCCAGAGATTCCTGTAGTCTGCTCCTATTTCCATGGAAGAGGGGAGAACAGTATAGCTATTTTAGAAGAGAGACAAGAACACAAGAACGAAAAAATACAACAGGCCTACTGGCCCATGCTAGGCAAAGCCTAATCACGCCCACTCACCCAACCACACCCACTTGTGTACCCGTTCAACCTATAATTTTGGTTACCCAAAGTTCTTGCCTCAATGACGCTACCTGGAAGTTTATTCCACTCATCCACAACTATGTTACCAAACCAGTGCTTTCACAAATCATTTCTGAATCTAAGGTTCTCCAACTTGAATCCATTGCTGCGAGTTCTGTCTTGGTCAGATATGCTGTTTAAGAACCGATGTCATAAAAAGAGTACTGGTTTATTTCCTGACTGCTTGAAGCGCTCTCCGGATCTTGACGGATGTCAAAACGGGTGCCTTGATGCTGAAGGGCTCTTGATCTAAGAAATCTGAGCTACCCTCCTCTTCCTTGTATCAAACCTAATTACGTCCCATTTCGTAGGCGCTGTGTGACCCTTAGTGGTTTCACACACACGATGGCTATTGAATAAAAACGAGGTGATTGACCCAAAATGTCTGGACAGTTGCTCGAGCCCTGTGACTGAAAATTGTATACTCATGCACGTAAAGTGAAGAAGGATGGAGGGCTCTGCACGCTCTGGGAAGTTACGAGAAACACTAATTTTGAATTACTGAATCATGTAAATTTTGTTGACAAACTTATCTATCGTCAGAGAGAGAGAGAATTGAGCTTCTACACAAGACGGGCAGCAGGCAACATCACTTCATCTAAGATCAATTAATTCCTAGGATAACCACTGTCAGGAACATGTTCGTGCAACATAAAGCCATCAATAAATAAAGTCAATTGACCAAATGAAATCGCTGGCCCACTGATTCAAATAATAACCGCACACATAGTGTGTGGTTATTATTTAAATTCGATGCACTTGCTTCTTGGTAACATCATCTTGGTTCTTGGTAACATCATCTTGGTTCTTGGTAACATCATCTTGGTTCTTGGTAACATCATCTTGGTTCTTGGTAACATCATCTTGGTTCTTGGTAACATCATCTTGGTTCTTGGTAACATCATCTTGGTTCTTGGTAACATCATCTTGGTTCTTGGTAACATCATCTTGCTTCTTGGTCTCTACGCAGAAACTTTCAATCTTATCATAAGAAATGGTATATTTTTGTTAGCCTTGTTTATGTAGGTCCACCTTTATGCTTATCATTTTATCTGTTCAGTACTTTTCTCTTCGTTACAGAGAGGGCAAGATTATCACAGGCTGTCTGTTTATGACTTAATTTGCATTATGTAATACGTTTTGGTATGTAGAAGACTATCTAAGGAAACTAAGTGTGATGTTCCTGGGACTATCAATTATTGACTTTTAAACACTGTGGGCCTGAGTACCTCCTTTAGAAGTGCCAAGTTGCATTTAATTTAACTTTGTATCTATGAAAAATGGAGCAGACTTTCTGCTACTTAAATATCCATATAAACTATACAAGATTGATTCTATGCTCCGTCACCGTCTATGTCATTTATTAGCATGAAATCAGTAGTCATTCAGGTGTAACAAGGGATGCTGTGCATACCATAGGCTTTCCGTTTATTGTATCTTTGTTGTAGAGTGACTTGAAATACACATTACGTAATGTGAAGTGTAGATGTCGCTCTCTGGAAGCAGAGCTTCGTAGCATTCCTTCCTCAAAGTTAGCGCACTATATTGTCACTCTCTTCAAATGCACTGAGCATTATACACTTCTTATTATAGGTGGAAAAGACGTTCATCCACGAAACATAAACTATTTACATAGTCCAAAGTTCTAGGGTACACAACTTTGTCTTCTCCCGGCAGGATGCTTGTATGTTTTATGAAGAATTTAGCAATAATGATCATGAGTGCCCCTCCTTCCCTCTCGATAAAATAAGATGGACGTGGAAACGCCACTGATATGAGAACCATTTACAAGGCTCAAACATACCTCATATTGTGCTAAATCTGAAACAAAGGCTAGATTAGCAGCTGCCATTAGCAACATGTAGTAAAAGAAAATGAATTCTGAATGACAATGAAGATGCTCGAACCAGTTATTAATAATTCCACATAATATGGTCAACTGAAGTATTAATGATCATATAAGGAAGTAGAATAAAAATAGAAATATCACTCTTACCAAAAAATGAGATATTTTTCACACCTATTCTTCAGGCAATGGGCGTAATTTAAAGGCTATCGACTACACGAGGGCGTCACTGAGGCTGCACATGACCTTGTCTAACCAACGATCAAGAATACCTCAATCGCTAAAATAGGGATTAAAGTAGGAGTATGAGAAAGATATAGAAAGTAGTGAAAGGAGGAGGAAAAGAATAAGAGAAGAATTTTGCTTGTTCAAATTTGCGGAGGCAGACGATACTTTGTTTGAGGATGGAAATGGATTTGATCATGTTGAGGGTAGGAGAGAGAGATGGATTTTATCATGTAGGGGAAAGAGATGGATTTTCCAGGTTTAGCACCGAGCATAAATGAGCGTCGAGGACACTGTGAAGGTAAACAAAGTTTCATCTCTGGAGGAATAAAGTAACTGAGTGACTGAGATGTTTATTTATGTCTGATAGGAAGTATTGTAAATGACGAGTGCAATGCTTTTGGTACATGTATGCTCTTCATGCTTCGTCCACACACACACAGGATCCATACATAGCTTTAAAAAAGAGGTGCGATGCTAGGTCCTTTCTCTCCCTACTCTTAAAGCAGGGAGAGAGGACCTAGTAGCGATCAGCGAAGAGGCGGGAACAGGAATTGTGAATCGACCCCTGCAACCACAAACAAGAGAGTACAAATACACACAAACGCGCGCACGCACGCACACACTCACGCACTGCTCCTCCACCTACAGGCATTGGGATGAAGTGGATCTCCAACTAAATCGAAAATGTTTTTCATATTTTTGTATTGTGAGTTATTGCAATGTTTTTTTTTTCACAAATCAATTTCCAGTCTAAGAAATATTATCCTACTTCAGCTCATATTCATAGCTTAGCCCTATCTAAGGTATACTACCATCCCCCAGGCTGCCACCCACAACAGTCGACTAACACAGCCAGGTACCTACTTACTGCTAGGTGAACAGGGTCAGTTGATGTAAGGAATCACGTACAACGTTTCCACCCATACTGGGGACGGGTTTAATATGAATGTTAGTTTGTGATTTTTTCTCTCTTTTCATTAACTAAATTATTAAAGGTATTGGGGTTGTACTAGATTGGACGCAATACAATCAAGTGTTTTGTGCCAGCGGGAAAATCATTGGTTGGAATATATGGAAAAGAAGAAAGTGCCTAGTATGCTGCGGTGTGAATAACTTAATAATAGGAGAGGATCTGGTATGCTGCCTGAGAAACGCCAATTTAATTATTGGGTATAACAGGGATCTTAAGGCTATATAGAAATGAACCTTTAGTTGTGAAACTTATTTGCATTACACAATACTGATGACTTCAGCTGGTTTTAAAATTAACTTATACAGATGAATAGTGGAAACGGTTATTACTTGCATGGGCCAGTAGGCTTAATGAATTGTTCCTTTTTATGTTCTGAACTCTGGATAATTCACTGTTGCACATGATATGAACAAAAGTTTCCATAAAAAAACTATTAAATTTCAAATTTAATCTAACTGGGGTATGCGCTTCCCTTGCTACAAATTAATATGTATGTATGAATTTTGTTGAAGCGTCAACTCCCGTCCTCGGAAATTTGTAGGCAATGGTCGACCTCCCTCAGCGTACGAGAGCCACCTCGTCGACCTCCACACCTGGATACGCCTATATATCAACAGCACCTCAGTTTGTCTTGGAGTCCCGTGACCAAACACACGGGTAGTGGGTGTTTTGAAGCTCACACTACCACTGAAGAAAATACAACACACTTTTGGGCAAATGAACACACACACTCCATCGTCAAATGTTCCACACACTCCCTCAAGACGCACTAAACCTCCCTGGATACCAACCTTAATAACACGTTTGTATGGTAATGATACAGTGGACCGGCGGCGGTGACACAGGAACAGCATCCACACATTTACCGTCTCCCTCTCACTCTTTTGAAACTCTCTCAGCTGCTCTCTCTCCCCCAGTCGCCTCTAGGACGCCAACAGGATCAATACCTTCCACAATCAGGCCTGGGCGGCCTTCATGGCCACACAGACATCTAGCTTGTGGAATTCAGGAGAGGGAAGGCGAGAAGAAAGGCAGCATGCTGGCAAGACGCATGGCGGAGTGGGAGGTGAGACGTCACACGTCTGAACACTATACACTCACCAGGAGGACTGATGGAGGCAGTCCAACAGGGAGGGTGGATACTGGGTCCTCCCTCCTGCTGCTGCTGCTGCTGGTGCTGGTCTTGCGCTGTGGGCCGCCGCCCCTCCCAGCGTCCCCCACGTGCGATCAGAGGAAACATCTGCTTGAGAACGTCAAGGAGGGGGAGGGGGAAGAGAGGATAAGCAGAATCGGAATGTTGGTAACAAATGAAAGGAAAGATGCTAGAAGGATGGCGGGAAAAGGAGCAAAAAAATTATTAAAACGAGACAGGTGGAAGAAATTATGACTAACAAGAGGTGTAAGAAGAGAGACGGATGTAGACAAACAAGAGAATAGGATATTGTTAACGGAAGGGGAAGTACAAATATGAGCAACAAATATAGAATGAAATAAAAAGAGAATTGGTAGAGAAGTAGGAAAATCGAAATTTCAAAAAAGGACTATAGTGTTGGCGTGCGTAAAACGAAAGAGAACATAATAAAAATATAATAAGAGCTGTAATGATGTGTAAGAAAAAAGATTATTATTAATTTAACCATGCGGGACCGCTAAACCCGTAGGATTATACAGCGCATGTGGGGGGATGAAAGGTATTCAGGCTCAATTTAGGGAACTGGAGCACAGATCCAATTCTCTAGATCAAGAGCCCCTCACCAGCGTCAAGGAACCTCCCTTGAAGGGATAAGAAACAAGAGCACAAGAATAAACATTAATTAGGCATAACTACACGAATACCACCTGGTGGTTCACACTTACACTCGCTCACTCATTTGACCATAAACAGAAATATTAATCTCAGTCTTAAAATAATGAATCCTGTGATACTCCAATACTGAAACTATATACTGTGCCAAAACAAAAGCATTCACATTGCTAAACTCACAAACTAGTATTTAGTCACTTAGCCATAATACCAACTTACCTCATAATTTGTAATATTTTACGATTAAGCATAAAACTAAGTATGCCCGAAATGCCTAGCCATGCCAAGCGTTCTAGTGGTACACTCTGTAATCACAATTTTACTACATGTAAACCAAACAATAACCAAATTTCTGTAAACTCAGCATTGTAATCCTTATAGAGAATAAACTTTGAATTGAATTTAAATTGAATCACAGTAGTTAAGTGTTGAGCCATCCCACTTGTGTGTATGTTTCTCACATTAACAAGTACGCTCAGTGATTTATATCTGGGCATCGTGGAGAGACTGTCGGTGACTCAGACGCCTGTACTCACCTAATCGTGGTTGCAGGGGTCGAGACTCAGCTCCTGGCCCCGCCTCTTCACTGAGCGCTACTAGGTCCTCTCCCTGCTCCATGAGCTTTATCATACCTCCTCTTAAAGTTACTATGTATGGTTCCTGCCTCCACTACATCACTTGCTAGACTATTCCACTTCCTGACTACTCTATGACTGAAGAAATACTTCCTAACATCCCTTTGACTCATCTGAATCTTCAACTTCCAATTGTGACCCCTTGTTTCTTTGTCCCCTCTCTGGAACATCATGTCTCTTGTCCACCTTGTCTATTCCACGCAGTATTTTGTATGTTATTATCATGTCTCCCTTAACCCTCCTGTCCTCCAGTGTCGTCAGGCCGATTTCTCTTAGCCTTTCTTCGTAGTACATTCCCCTTAGCTCCGGAACTAGTCTTGTCGCAAACCTTTGCACTTTCTCTAATTTCTTGACGTGCTTGATCAAGTGTGGGTTCCAAACAGGTGCTGCATACTCCAGTATGGGCCTGACGTGCACGGTGTACAGTGTCTTGAAAGATTCCTTACTAAGGTATCGGAACGGTATTCTCAGGTTTGCCTGTATATATCTAGTTGAGTTTGCGAGGGTTAATCCCAGTTCTTGGGCCTGTGTGTGTATGTTTTGGAAAATTTTGAATGTTCCTAAATTCAGCATGTGTAAATTTGAATAATATAATAACTGTGTATTAAAATGTGATGCTGATTTGACCCTTCGAGAAATTTCAAGTGAGGGGGGAGGACGCCATAGTGAAACTGAATGTGTGAACACTGGTCTGTTAATTGTGCTAAGTAAAGGACCACAATGGAAATAAGTCAGTGTCTGACTTTTTGGGTTATCCCAGGTTCTCTATACATATGCTGCTATGTATGATAATCTATGTAACTGTATTTGTGTATGCCTGAATAAACTTACTTACTTAATCATGCATCATCGAAGTTCAGTTGGTGTATATCGAACTCAATCCTTAATTTAGAAATTTCTGACATGTTCCTATTGAAGAAATGGGATAAAAAATGTGGAAAATCCTTATAATTCGGCTACAAAGACGGAAAAACAGGGGACTCTGATCCTTTCCCCACCCCCGCTCAAGGGAGGTTCCTTGACGCTGGTGAGGGGCTCTTGATCTAGGGAACTGGATCTATGCTCCGGTTCCCTGAATTGAGCCTGAATACCTTCTATCATCCCCATGCGCTGTATAATCCTACGGGTTTAGCGCTCCTCCATGATTATAACAATAATACAATCCTTCCCAGCAGCACACTTTAGCTAAGTGACGCATACCCATAATGTATAGCAGTTTTGCTTTGGCCATCGTAAGTGCTAGCTAATAGGGTAGCGTTAGGGTGTTACAAATAAAAATTGTGATCCAGTAATTAAATAAGTGGTAATACAAATTTCTTTTCTAATAATCTACTGTATTTTATGTATTGTAGTAGTAGTTATATTTGGTGTCCCCAGCAAGTAAGCCATTATGTACAGTCCACATTATTTTATAGTTTATCATTATTGGTATTAACGTTTAATATTTTAATTATTAATTTAATATTAGGTCTAGCTTTTTCTGAGAGTGGTGATGTAGTGGCCATCGAGGGAGTGACAGTTCTGCGACCTACTGTAACTAAATCCCGCTTACCTCGCCCAAATTACATGCACGTAATAATTCAGGTAATACTCTGTAAACCTCGTGAAGGTAATTTCTCACATAATAATTCACATATGTGTTCATTCCCTATTATCTGTGCGGTTAAAAACCTGTCCTCAAAATGTAAATACATTAAGAAATCAATAAATAATAAAAAAAGGCACAATACCGTGACTGGAACGATACACAAATAACCCGCACATAAAAGAGAGAAGCTTACGACGACGTTTCGGTCCGACTTGGACCATTGACTTTGTCAATGGTCCAAGTTGGACCGAAACGTCGTCGTAAGCTTCTCTCTTTTATGTGCGGGTTATTTGTGTATTGTGTAACAAATCAATGTTTTACTCCCTAAAAGGTAGTGCCTTGATGCTGCTGAAGGTTTTTTATCAAAGGAATTGGAGCCACCCTACCCTTTCTTATATCATACCTGATTGCCCATTCACCAGGCGCTGTATAATTTCTACGGGTTTAGTGCTTCCTATGAATATAATAATAATAGTTTTAATATTAAAAATATAACGTTTCGCACAATTCCCACGAGATATGCGTGTATGTAAAGCACTAAACCCGTGTGAGTCCTTCAGTGAAAACAGTAGTAGAGGCTCGATCCTCCGTCCGCCGTAAGAATTGGGAAAAGAAATGGAGAATTACGACTAGGCTTTTTCCCAAGAGAACCAGGATGTTTATTTTCCCTCTTTCATGATGCAAGAGTCTCCTAAGCACTCGGTTTGCGTGAACATACTGCTTGTTTGAGTACCTAACAGCTTCATCACAGTCCCTGGATAGTTTGCTTGCCAGCAGTCATCGGCATCTTTCTTATGACGATGATTCTGCGTTTCCTGACGTAAGTTGGTGGGCCGCGCCGTAGATAGTGTCGTCCACACAATTGGATTCCTTGTTTATTGCCGGTGCGATTGCTAAATCTGAGGCCAAGTCAGGGAAGTTCATGGATAGAGTGGGAAGGGGACGAAGAGGAGGACAAAGAAACGGGAATTAGGAAGAAAATTTGCAGAAAAGGATAAATATTATTTTCGATACTGTAGCAAGTCTAAAACATCATGGTAATCTTGCCCTAATTGCCACCAGAGATGTTCATAAAACTTTTGATAGCTTATGGCATGATGGTCTTATATACAAACTCATTGACCTACCAGACCATAACTGGACCTTTCTCAGATTAATATATAACTTCTTAACTCAAAGAAAAATCATTCTCACCTTTCACGGCAGGTCGACAGAGTCTTTTATACCGACAGCTGGTGTCCCACAAGGTTCTTGTCTTAGTCCAATTCTATTCAACATTTATGTGAATGACCTTCCTCAACCAGAATTTAATGATACAATTATAACGCAGTTTGCAGATGATGTTATCCATGTCGTCCCATTAACTCCGGTAACAGGAAAATACAAGTATGAGAGAGTCATAGAAAAAATGAATATTGAACTTCGTCGAACATCTAATTGGGAAAAGAAATGGAGAATTACGACTAACCCTGACAAAGTCCTTGTTAGCACGATAGCATGTTTTTTCATCAACCATCGAAGATAAGGGGGGTATCTCCATCAGAGGTACACCTGTAGCCATTAGAAACCCTAACAAGATCTTGGGATGTGAAATAGACAGGCTGCTCCACTCAACATCTCATGTAAATAAAAAGATCAACAGAGCCAAAGCCGGTCTTAACAGTCTCTTTAGATTTAATCAAGCCCCTCCACATGTCAAAAAATATCTGTATAAAATGATAATAAGACCTATACTCGAATACCCATGTGTCCCAATGTCATCAACAACAAAGACCAACATGCTACGGTTGCAAAGGGTCCAGAATAGAGCTCTTCGCTTCATTACGGGCACCAGGAGGAGAGACAGAGTTAAAATGGCAGATTTACATGTACAACAAGATATTACTGCCTTAAATGTACGCCTTGACACCCTGAAGAAGAAACAACTCTATATAATGCAAGAACTCTACATGCCAGATAGAGAACATCCTCTCCTAGTTGAAAATACCACGGATTATATCATCAATAATCCTCCTCACAGGACTCAAAGAATGACTCTCCCACAGAGAGTCCGTCTTTTTATCCATAAAGACGATTACCATCGACCAATGATATTGAGCACCCTCCCTGCAGATGAAGATGATTGGGTAACACCAGAATCCTTCTATGTTTACTAAGAAAATCATCGCCCCCAGTTAGGGAGACATCTTGTATAACATTCTACTATTAAAATTATGCTACAATTACTATGGCGGGACACCACCTTGTAAGAAGCTAATGTGTCAAGTAATTCTTTATAAACTGGCCAGAAAATTATTGCCTTCATTGTCGTTTAAATATCCTTTGTGCAATCGCAAAAAAAAAGGCAATTGCAACTTGTATATTTACTACCAATTCAGAGTCATGTACTTATATATCTGTTATATCTATGTGACTCTGATAGGTTAGTATTATACTCCTTCAAGAATATTTTATTATTCCACATACACTTTTTAAACTACACCAAAGTGGTTGGGCCACTTACCTTTTACATCCTACCTCTCTCCCCCCTCCCACCCTTTTCCAATATTTCTATCCTTACCCATCTTACCAAAGCTCTGGTCATAAGAAGAAGAAGAAGGATAAGTAGGAAGAACACGAGGGAGATGACGAAAGACGAGGAAGTGCTTCCTATTCTTTGTTTATTCTGATCAAGTGGACGGAAAGAAGAAAGGAAGGAAAGCTTATTAGAGGGAATGGAAACAAGTATATGTGGCAACGTGTATTTTCTATAACTCGAGAAGGCCGGAAAGAGGACGAGGAGGGAAAAGAGGAAGAGGAGGAGAGGAAGGACGGTGAGGAGGAGCGAGTGAGTAATTTTGAACCCAGCTCCGAGGACAGCATAATATATAAAGTATTCTCCCTCCCTCCCTCCTCTCATTCACATCTGTTTGATACCTCTTCCTTATTCGATCATCTGGCTCTTCTTAACATTAAATTAAAATATTTTGTGACTACTCCAATTGGCTGACATCACAGACATAACAGACTTCACAAACTTCACACAGGTCAGACATCGAAGACGTCACAAACACCACAGACATTACAGACGTCACAAACATCACAGACATCATAAATGTCACAGACGTCATAGACCACATATGTCACAGACATCACAGCCGTCACATGTCACAAACATCACAGATGTCACAGGAAGGATCTATTATCGCAACAATGAATTCTCCGTTCTTTCTCTTTTTTTTTAGCCCATCCAGGAGACAACGAAGTCTTTTATTGCAACTGTTGGTTATAACAGTTGTTGTTATTGTTACTCTTGGGAGGTTCCTTGATGTTGGTGAGTGACGCGTCATGGATTCAAATTGAACACCTGACCTCCTCTTCCTTGGATCGAACCTGATTACCTCCCATTTCTCCCCAGGGGCTGTATGACCCCTACGTGTTTAGTGCTTCTCCATAATAATAATAGTTTTTACACCCCATTGTCTTTTTTTTTCACCGTTTTCTCGCTTTTGGATTATTCTCTAAAAAAAAGCTTTGTGAGACCCAAGACTCATGATAGAGGCACTGTGTGACCCAAGACTCATGATAGAGGCACTGTGTGACCCAAGACTCATGATAGAGGCACTGTGTGACCCAAGACTCATGATAGAGGCACTGTGTGACCCAAGACTCATGATAGAGGCACTGTGTGACCCAAGACTCATGATAGAGGCACTGTGTGACCCAAGACTCATGACAGAGGCACTGTGTGACCCAAGACTCATGATAGAGGCACTGTGTGACCCAAGACTCATGATAGAGGCACTGTGTGACCCAAGACTCATGATAGAGGCACTGTGTGACCCAAGACTCATGATAGAGGCACTGTGTGACCCAAGACTCATGATAGAGGCACTGTGTGACCCAAGACTCATGATAGAGGCACTGTGTGACCCAAGACTCATGATAGAGGCACTGTGTGACCCAAGACTCATGGCAGAGGCACTGTGTGACCGAAGGCTCATGACAGAGGCACTGTGTGACCCAAGACTCATGATAGAGGCACTGTGTGACCCAAGACTCATGATAGAGGCACTGTGTGACCGAAGGCTCATGACAGAGGCACTGTGTGACCCAAGACTCATGATAGAGGCACTGTGTGACCCAAGACTCATGATAGAGGCACTGTGTGACCCAAGACTCATGATAGAGGCACTGTGTGACCGAAGGCTCATGACAGAGGCACTGTGTGACCGAAGGCTCATGACAGAGGCACTGTGTGACCGAAGGCTCATGATAGAGGCACTGTGTGACCAAAGGCTCATGATAGAGGCACTGTGTGACCGAAGGCTCATGATAGAGGCACTGTGTGACCGAAAGCTCATGATAGAGGCACTGTGTGACCGAAGGCTCATGACAGAGGCACTGTGTGACCCAAGACTCATGATAGAGGCACTGTGTGACCCAAAACTCATGATAGATGCACTGCGTGACCCAAGACTCATGATAGAGGCACTGTGTGACCCAAGACTCATGGCAGAGGCACTGTGTAACCCAAGATTCATGATAGAGGCACTGTGTGACCCAAGACTCATGATAGAGGCACTGTGTGACCCAAGACTCATGATAGAGGCACTGTGTGACCCAAGACTCATGATAGAGGCACTGTGTGACCCAAGACTCATTATAGAGGCACTGTGTGACCCAAGACTCATGATAGATGTACTGTGTGACCCAAGTCTCATGGTAGATGCACTGCGTGACCCAAGACTCATGATAGAGGCACTGTGTGACCCAAGACTCATGACAGAGGCACTATGTGACCCAAGACTCATGGCAGAGGCACTGTGTGACCGAAGGCTCATGACAGAGGCACTGTGTGACCCAAGACTCATGATAGAGGCACTGTGTGACCCAAGACTCATGATAGAGGCACTGTGTGACCGAAGGCTCATGACAGAGGCACTGTGTGACCCAAGACTCATGATAGAGGCACTGTGTGACCCAAGACTCATGATAGAGGCACTGTGTGACCCAAGACTCATAATAGAGGCACTGTGTGACCGAAGGCTCATGACAGAGGCACTGTGTGACCGAAGGCTCATGACAGAGGCACTGTGTGACCGAAGGCTCATGATAGAGGCACTGTGTGACCAAAGGCTCATGATAGAGGCACTGTGTGACCGAAGGCTCATGATAGAGGCACTGTGTGACCGAAAGCTCATGATAGAGGCACTGTGTGACCGAAGGCTCATGACAGAGGCACTGTGTGACCCAAGACTCATGATAGAGGCACTGTGTGACCCAAAACTCATGATAGATGCACTGCGTGACCCAAGACTCATGATAGAGGCACTGTGTGACCCAAAACTCATGATAGATGCACTGCGTGACCCAAGACTCATGATAGAGGCACTGTGTGACCCAAGACTCATGGCAGAGGCACTGTGTGACCCAAGACTCATGATAAAGGCACTGTGTGACCCAAGACTCATGATAGAGGCACTGTGTGACCCAAGACTCATTATAGAGGCACTGTGTGACCCAAGACTCATGATAGATGTACTGTGTGACCCAAGACTCATGGCAGAGGCACTGTGTGACCCAAGACTCATGATAAAGGCACTGTGTGACCCAAGACTCATGATAGAGGCACTGTGTGACCCAAGACTCATTATAGAGGCACTGTGTGACCCAAGACTCATGATAGATGTACTGTGTGACCCAAGACTCATGGTAGATGCACTGCGTGACCCAAGACTCATGATAGAGGCACTGTGTGACCCAAGACTCATGATAGAGGCACTGTGTGACCCAAGACTCATGGCAGAGGCACTGTGTGACTCAAGACTCATGATAGATGCACTGTGTGACCCAAGACTCATGATAGAGGCACTGTGTGACCCAAGACTCATGATAGATGCACTGTGTGACCAAAGACTCATGATAGATGCACTGTGTGACCCAAGACCCATGATAGATGCACTGTGTGACCAAAGACTCATGATAGATGCACTGTGTGACCAAAGACTCATGATAGATGCACTGTGTGACCAAAGACTCATGATAGAGACACTGTCTGACCCAAGACTCATGATAGATGCACTGTGTGACCAAAGACTCATGATAGATGCACTGTGTGACCCAAGACCCATGATAGAGGCACTGTGTGACCCAAGACTCATAATAGAGGCACTGTGTGACCCAAGACTCATGATAGAGGCACTGTGAGACCGAAGTCTCATGATAGAGGCACTGTAAGACCCAAGACTCATGATAGAGGCACTGTGTGACCCAAGACTCATGATAGAGGCACTGTGTGACCCAAGACTCATGAGAGAGGCATTGTGTGACCGAAGACTCATGATAGAGGCACTGTGTGACCCAAGACTCATGATAGGGGAACTGTGTGACCCAAGACTCATGATAGAGGCACTGTGTGACCCAAGACTCATGATAAAGGCACTGTGTGATCCAAGACTCATGATAGAGGCAATGTGTGACCCAAAACTCATGATAGAGGCACTGTGTGACCCAAGACTCATGATAGAGGCACTGTGTGACCCAAGACTCATGAAAGAGGCACTGTGTGACCCAAGACTCATGATAGAGGCACTGTGTGACCCAAGACTCATGAAAGAGGCACTGTGTGACCCAAGACTCATGATAGAGGCACTGTGTGACCAAAGACTCATGATAGAGGCACTGTGTGACCCAAGACTCATGAAAAAGGCACTGTGTGACCCAAGACTGATGATAGAGGCCCTGTGTGACCGAAGACTCATGATAGAGGCACTGTGTGACCCAAGACTCATGATAGAGGCACTGTGTGACCCAAGACTCATGAAAGAGGCACTGTGTGACCCGAGACTCATGATAGAGGCACTGTGTGACCCAAGACTCATGAAAGAGGCACTGTGTGACCCAAGACTGATGATAGAGGCCCTGTGTGACCCAAGACTCATGATAGAGGCACTGTGTGTCCCAAGACTCATGATAGAGGCACTGTGTGACCCAAGACTCATGATAGATGCACTGTGTGACCCAAGACTCATGATAGAAGCACTGTGTGACCCAAGACTCATGATAGAGGCACTGTGTGACACAAGACTCATGATAGAGGCACTGTGTGACCCAAGACTCATGATAGAGGCACTGTGTGACCCAAGACTCATGATAGAGGCACTGTGTGACCCAAGACTCATGGAAGAGGCACTGTGTGACCCAAGACTCATGATAGAGGCACTGTGTGACCCGAGACTCATGAAAGAGGCACTGTGTGACCCAAGATTCGTGATAGAGGCACTGTGTGACTCAAGACTCATGATAGAGGCACTGTGTAACCCAAGACTCATGATAGAGGCACTGTGTGACTCAAGACTCATGATAGAGGCACTGTGTGTCCCAAGACTCATGATAGAGGCACTGTGTGACCCAAGATTCATGATAGATGCACTGTGTGACCCAAGACTCATGATAGAGGCACTGTGTGACCCAAGACTCATGATAGAGGCACTGTGTGACCCAAGACTCATGATAGAGGCACTGTGTGACCGAAGGCTCATGATAGAGGCACTATGTGACCCAAGACTCATGATAGAGGCACTGTGTGACCGAAGGCTCATGATAGAGGCACTGTGTGACCCAAGACTCATGATAGAGGCACTGTGTGACCGAAGACTCATAATAGAGGCACTGTGTGACCCAAGACGCATGATAGATGCACTGTGTGACCCAAGACTCATGATAGATGCACTTTGTGACCCAAGACCCATGATAGAGGCACTGTGTGACCCAAAACTCATGATAGAGGCACTATGTGACCCAAGACTCATGGCAGAGGCACTGTGTGACTCAAGACTCATGATAGATGCACTGTGTGACCCAAGACTCATGATAGAGGCACTGTGTGACCCAAGACTCATGATAGATGCACTGTGTGACCAAAGACTCATGATAGATGCACTGTGTGACCCAAGACCCATGATAGATGCACTGTGTGACCAAAGACTCATGATAGATGCACTGTGTGACCAAAGACTCATGATAGATGCACTGTGTGACCAAAGACTCATGATAGAGACACTGTCTGACCCAAGACTCATGATAGATGCACTGTGTGACCAAAGACTCATGATAGATGCACTGTGTGACCCAAGACCCATGATAGAGGCACTGTGTGACCCAAGACTCATAATAGAGGCACTGTGTGACCCAAGACTCATGACAGAGGCACTGTGAGACCGAAGTCTCATGATAGAGGCACTATAAGACCCAAGACTCATGATAGAGGCACTGTGTGACCCAAGACTCATGATAGAGGCACTGTGTGACCCAAGACTCATGAGAGAGGCATTGTGTGACCGAAGACTCATGATAGAGGCACTGTGTGACCCAAGACTCATGATAGGGGAACTGTGTGACCCAAGACTCATGATAGAGGCACTGTGTGACCCAAGACTCATGATAAAGGCACTGTGTGATCCAAGACTCATGATAGAGGCAATGTGTGACCCAAAACTCATGATAGAGGCACTGTGTGACCCAAGACTCATGATAGAGGCACTGTGTGACCCAAGACTCATGAAAGAGGCACTGTGTGACCCAAGACTCATGATAGAGGCACTGTGTGACCCAAGACTCATGAAAGAGGCACTGTGTGACCCAAGACTCATGATAGAGGCACTGTGTGACCAAAGACTCATGATAGAGGCACTGTGTGACCCAAGACTCATGAAAAAGGCACTGTGTGACCCAAGACTGATGATAGAGGCCCTGTGTGACCGAAGACTCATGATAGAGGCACTGTGTGACCCAAGACTCATGATAGAGGCACTGTGTGACCCAAGACTCATGAAAGAGGCACTGTGTGACCCGAGACTCATGATAGAGGCACTGTGTGACCCAAGACTCATGAAAGAGGCACTGTGTGACCCAAGACTGATGATAGAGGCCCTGTGTGACCCAAGACTCATGATAGAGGCACTGTGTGTCCCAAGACTCATGATAGAGGCACTGTGTGACCCAAGACTCATGATAGATGCACTGTGTGACCCAAGACTCATGATAGAAGCACTGTGTGACCCAAGACTCATGATAGAGGCACTGTGTGACACAAGACTCATGATAGAGGCACTGTGTGACCCAAGACTCATGATAGAGGCACTGTGTGACCCAAAACTCATGATAGAGGCACTGTGTGACCCAAGACTCATGATAGAGGCACTGTGTGACCCAAGACTCATGGAAGAGGCACTGTGTGACCCAAGACTCATGATAGAGGCACTGTGTGACCCGAGACTCATGAAAGAGGCACTGTGTGACCCAAGATTCGTGATAGAGGCACTGTGTGACTCAAGACTCATGAAAGAGGCACTGTGTGACCCAAGACTCATGATAGAGGCACTGTGTAACCCGAGACTCATGAAAGAGGCACTGTGTGACCCAAGACTCATGATAGAGGCACTGTGTGACCCAAGACTCATGATAGAGGCACTGTGTGTCCCAAGACTCATGATAGAGGCACTGTGTGACCCAAGATTCATGATAGATGCACTGTGTGACCCAAGACTCATGATAGAGGCACTGTGTGACCCAAAACTCATGATAGAGGCACTGTGTGACCCATGACTTATGATAGAGGCACTGTGTGACCGAAGGCTCATGATAGAGGCACTATGTGACCCAAGACTCATGATAGAGGCACTATGTGACCGAAGGCTCATGATAGAGGCACTGTGTGACCCAAGACTCATGATAGAGGCACTGTGTGACCGAAGACTCATAATAGAGGCACTGTGTGACCCAAGACGCATGATAGATGCACTGTGTGACCCAAGACTCATGATAGATGCACTTTGTGACCCAAGACCCATGATAGAGGCACTGTGTGACCCAAAACTCATGATAGAGGCACTGTGTGACCCAAGACTCATGATAGAGGCACTGTGTGACCGAAGGCTCATGATAGAGGCACTGTGTGTCCCAAGACTCATGACAGAGGCACTGTGTGACCCAAAACTCATGATAGAGGCACTGTGTGACCCAAGACTCATGATAGAGGCACTGTGTGACCCAAGACTCATGATAGAGGCACTGTGTGACCCAAAACTCATGATAGAGGCACTGTGTGACCCAAGACTCATGATAGAGGCACTGTGTGACCGAAGGCTCATGATAGAGGCACTGTGTGTCCCAAGATTCATGATAGAGGCACTGTGTGACCCAAAACTCATGATAGAGGCACTGTGTGACCCAAGACTCATGATAGATGCACTGTGTGACCCAAGACTCATGATAGAGGCACTGTGTAACCCGAGACTCATGAAAGAGGCACTGTGTGACCCAAGACTCATGATAGAGGCCCTGTGTGACCCAAGACTCATGATAGAGGCCCTGTGTGACCCAAGACTCATGAAAGAGGCACTGTGTGACCCGAGACTCATGAAAGAGGCACTGTGTGACCCAAGACTCATGATAGAGGCCCTGTGTGACCCAAGACTCATGATAGAGGCCCTGTGTGTCCCAAGACTCATGATAGATGCACTGTGTGACCCAAGACTCATGATAGAGGCCCTGTGTGACCCAAGACTCATGATAGATGCACTGTGTGACCCAAGACTCATGATAGAGGCACTGTGTGACCCGAAACTCATGAAAGAGGCACTGTGTGACCCAAGACTCATGATAGAGGCCCTGTGTGACCCAAGACTCATGATAGAGGCCCTGTGTGTCCCAAGACTCATGATAGAGGCACTGTGTGACCCAAGACTCATTATAGAGGCACTATGTGACCCTGCGGGGTTGTCACCATCCCAGAAATAATTAATGTAACATCAAACAATTTGATTGGATAATTAATTAGACTTCAAGTCTATCAACTACACGAGGGTCAATAAGAAATTGGTACACAACACTGACAAGTTGATAAGTAAGACACATGTGCAACACTCAGGTATCCTTATTCCGAAACGTTTTGCCTACACAGTAGACTTCTTCAGTCAAGTACAGAGCAGTCTGCAGAGACAGTAGATATGTGAAGACTATGTAATCAGTCCATTACCCTTGAAGACGTAGTTTTGAGGTGGTCAGTCCCTCAGCCTGGAGAAGAGTTTTATTCCATAGTCTGGAGAAATGTTGCACATCCAGCGAATGTACACATTGAAGTTTCTTTTATTCTATGTGGATTTTTTCACTTAATTTCCTAACTGTAGAACATATAAATGAATAACATAATAATTGTGTAATAAAATATGATGCTCATTTGTCTCTTTCAAGAAATTTCGACAGGAGATGCAACATTTTCCCGATGAAAAGCAGGGGCGCCAAGAGTACATTGAGAGACAGCACAATAAGTGTCCGGGGCCCAAGACTATTCAACTGCCTCCCAGCATACATGAGGGGGATTACCAATAGACCCCTGGTTGTCTTTAAGAAGGCACTGGACAGGCACCTAAAGTCAGTATCTGATCAACTGGGCTGTGGTTCATACGTCAGCTTGCGTGCGGCCAGCAGTAACAGCCTGGTTGATCAGACCCTGATCCGCTATGAGACCTGGTCTCAGACCGAGTCGCTGAAGCGTTGACCCCCCGAAACCCTCTCCAGGTAAACTCCAGGAGGGAGGTGTAGAACAGCTGAGGAGGGACGCCATATTGAATTTAGTGTATGAACACTGGACTGAATTGTGTAATGTAATCAGGCGTTCCCGAAGGTCAGTTATCGGCCTCAATCCGTAATTCAGAAATTGCTGACACGTTCCTACTGAAGAATTGGGATAAATAGTGTGGAAAGCTCTTATAATTCGGCAACCAGGACTGAAAAATAGAGGACTTCAGTGAATCCTTCCCAACAACACACCTTAGCTAAGTGATGCCTAACCATAATGTACAGTAGTTTTTGCATTGACCATCGTAAATCCTAGTTGGTAGGGTAATGTTAGGGTGTATTCTATCAGCATTAAGTGTCTTCCAGTAATTAAAGAGTAAGTGTTAATGCCAATTTCTTTTATGTACCCAGGAAGCCTAATCGTATACAGCCCATATTGTTTTATAATTTACCCTTACTGGTATTAATGTTTAATACTGTAATTATTAATATAATGTCAGGTCTAGCTTTCTGTGAGAGTGTTAGGGAGTGGGCATCGAGGGAGTTACAGTTCAGCAATATGCTGTGACTTAAATCTCACTTACCTCTTATATACTTGCAGGTAATAATTCAGGTAATGCCCTGTAAGCCTCATGCAGGTGATTTGCTCACATAAGAATAAATCTGAAGTCATTTTTCTCTGGTTTCACTTTATTTTCACTATCTTCTGGGTATTTCATGAACAATTTAAGTTAATAACTTTAAAATTATTTATATTATTACTTACAATTATGTGATATACTGAATAATTGTAATATTTTTCTTCCCACCTACTGATAGTTTCCTGAATTAATTATATAATGCTTATTGGATGTATTTGTAATCTATATATAAAAGGCTTTTGTAAAATCTCTTCAAATTTCTTCATTATATTAGAGTTTTGTTGAGTTCATTACACATTATAAGCTCCCTAGACTTCCGATGAGTTTAAAAAAAAATCAGATTCAGATTTTTATCTTTTAATGCTGTACAACCACTAGTATGCCAGAGTATGCCTAAGTTTACCTAATTATGACTAAGTTAGGAATGAGACCAGACTTATTTTATGCTCTCCGGGCATTTTTTTTTTCAGATTCCAGTATCCAGGATGAAAATAAAAAAAAAATTAAGAAGCGACGTCTGACACTGAAAAACCTTCGAAGACACAACGTAATGAAGTATTATGGCACTGTAAACAATATTATGGCACTGTAAACAATATTATGGCACTGTAAACAATATTATGGCACTGTAAACAATATTATGACACTGTAAACAATATTATGACACTGTAAACAATATTATGACACTGTAAACAATATTATGGCACTGTAAACAATATTATGGCACTGTAAACAATATTATGACACTGTAAACAATATTATGGCACTGCAAACAATATTATGGCACTGTAAACAATATTATGACACTGTAAACAATATTATGGCACTGTAAACAATATTATGGCACTGTAAACAATATTATGGCACTGTAAACAATATTATGACACTGTAAACAATATTATGACACTGTAAACAATATTATACCACTGTAAACAATATTATGACACTGTAAACAATATTATGGCACTGTAAAAAATATTATGGCACTGTAAACAATATTATGGCACTGTAAACAATATTATGACACTGTAAACAATATTATGACACTGTAAACAATATTATGACACTGTAAACAATATTATGACGCTGTAAACAATATTATGACACTGTAAACAATATTATGGCACTGTAAACAATATTATGACACTGTAAACAATATTATGGCACTGTAAACAATATTATGGCACTGTAAACAATATTATGGCACTGTAAACAATATTATGACACTGTAAACAATATTATGACACTGTAAACAATATTATACCACTGTAAACAATATTATGGAACTGTAAACAATATTATGACACTGTAAACAATATTATATCACTGTAAACAATATTATGGCACTGTAAACAATATTATGGCACTGTAAACAATATTATGGCACTGTAAACAATATTATGGCACTGTAAACAATATTATGACACTGTAAACAATATTATGACACTGTAAACAATATTATACCACTGTAAACAATATTATGGCACTGTAAACAATATTATGACACTGTAAACAATATTATATCACTGTAAACAATATTATGGCACTGTAAACAATATTATGGCACTGTAAACAATATTATATCACTGTAAACAATATTATGGCACTGTAAACAATATTATGGCACTGTAAACAATATTATGGCACTGTAAACAATATTATATCACTGTAAACAATATTATGGCACTGTAAACAATATTATGGCACTGTAAACAATATTATGACACTGTAAACAATATTATGGCACTGTAAACAATATTATGGCACTGTAAACAATATTATGGCACTGTAAACAATATTATGACACTGTAAACAATATTATAGCACTGTAAACAATATTATGGCACTGTAAACAATATTATGGCACTGTAAACAATATTATGACACTGTAAACAATATTATGGCACTGTAAACAGTATTATGGCACTGTAAACAATATTATGACACTGTAAACAATATTATGACACTGTAAACAATATTATGGCACTGTAAACAATATTATGACACTGTAAACAATATTATGGCACTGTAAACAATATTATGACACTGTAAACAATATTATGGCACTGAAAACAATATTATGACACTGTAAACAATATTGTGGCACTGTGAGCAATATTATGGCACTGTAAACAATATTATGGCACTGTAAACAATATTATGGCACTGTAAACAATATTATGGCACTGTAAACAATATTATGACACTGTAAACAATATTATGGCACTGTAAAAAATATTATGACACTGTAAACAATATTATGACACTGTAAACAATATTATGACACTGTAAGCAATATTATGGCACTGTAAACAATATTATGGCACTGTAAATAATATTATGGCACTGTAAACAATATTATGGCACTGTAAACAATATTATGGCACTGTAAACAATATTATGGCACTGTAAGCAATATTATGGCACTGTAAGCAATATTATGAACTGTAAACAATATTATGGCACTGTAAACAACATTATGGCACTGTAAACAATATTATGGCACTGCAAACAATATTATGAACTGTAAACAATATTATGGCACTGTAAACAATATTATGGCACTGTAAACAATATTATGGCACTGTAAACAATATTATGACACTGTAAACAATATTATAGCACTGTAAACAATATTATGGCACTGTAAACAATATTATGGCACTGTAAACAATATTATGGCACTGTAAACAATATTATGACACTGTAAACAATATTATGACACTGTAAGCAATATTATGGCACTGTAAACAATATTATGGCACTGTAAATAATATTATGGCACTGTAAACAATATTATGGCACTGTAAACAATATTATGGCACTGTAAACAATATTATGGCACTGTAAGCAATATTATGGCACTGTAAGCAATATTATGAACTGTAAACAATATTATGGCACTGTAAACAACATTATGGCACTGTAAACAATATTATGGCACTGCAAACAATATTATGAACTGTAAACAATATTATGGCACTGGAAACAATATTATGGCACTGTAAACAATATTATGACACTGTAAACAATATTATGACACTGTAAACAATATTATACCACTGTAAACAATATTATGACACTGTAAACAATATTATGGCACTGTAAAAAATATTATGGCACTGTAAACAATATTATGGCACTGTAAACAATATTATGACACTGTAAACAATATTATGACACTGTAAACAATATTATGACACTGTAAACAATATTATGACGCTGTAAACAATATTATGACACTGTAAACAATATTATGGCACTGTAAACAATATTATGACACTGTAAACAATATTATGGCACTGTAAACAATATTATGGCACTGTAAACAATATTATGACACTGTAAACAATATTATGACACTGTAAACAATATTATACCACTGTAAACAATATTATACCACTGTAAACAATATTATGGAACTGTAAACAATATTATGACACTGTAAACAATATTATATCACTGTAAACAATATTATGGCACTGTAAACAATATTATGGCACTGTAAACAATATTATGGCACTGTAAACAATATTATGGCACTGTAAACAATATTATGACACTGTAAACAATATTATGACACTGTAAACAATATTATACCACTGTAAACAATATTATGGCTCTGTAAACAATATTATGACACTGTAAACAATATTATATCACTGTAAACAATATTATGGCACTGTAAACAATATTATGGCACTGTAAACAATATTATATCACTGTAAACAATATTATGGCACTGTAAACAATATTATGGCACTGTAAACAATATTATGGCACTGTAAACAATATTATATCACTGTAAACAATATTATGGCACTGTAAACAATATTATGGCACTGTAAACAATATTATGACACTGTAAACAATATTATGGCTCTGTAAACAATATTATGGCACTGTAAACAATATTATGGCACTGTAAACAATATTATGACACTGTAAACAATATTATAGCACTGTAAACAATATTATGGCACTGTAAACAATATTATGGCACTGTAAACAATATTACGACACTGTAAACAATATTATGGCACTGTAAACAGTATTATGGCACTGTAAACAATATTATGACACTGTAAACAATATTATGACACTGTAAACAATATTATGGCACTGTAAACAATATTATGACACTGTAAACAATATTATGGCACTGTAAACAATATTATGACACTGTAAACAATATTATGGCACTGAAAACAATATTATGACACTGTAAACAATATTGTGGCACTGTGAGCAATATTATGGCACTGTAAACAATATTATGGCACTGTAAACAATATTATGGCACTGTAAACAATATTATGGCACTGTAAACAATATTATGACACTGTAAACAATATTATGGCACTGTAAAAAATATTATGACACTGTAAACAATATTATGGCACTGTAAACAATATTATGACACTGTAAGCAATATTATGGCACTGTAAACAATATTATGGCACTGTAAATAATATTATGGCACTGTAAACAATATTATGGCACTGTAAACAATATTATGGCATTGTAAACAATATTATGGCACTGTAAGCAATATTATGGCACTGTAAGCAATATTATGAACTGTAAACAATATTATGACACTGTAAACAATATTATGGCACTGTAAACAATATTATGGCACTGTAAACAATATTATGAACTGTAAACAATATTATGGCACTGTAAACAATATTATGGCACTGTAAACAATATTATGGCACTGTAAACAATATTATGGCACTGTAAACAATATTATGACACTGTAAACAATATTATGGCACTGTAAACAATATTATGGCACTGTAAACAATATTATGGCACTGTAAACAATATTATGACACTGCAAACAATATTATGGCACTGTAAACAATGTTATGGCACTGTAAACAATATTATGGCACTGTAAACAATATTATGGCACTGTAAACAATATTATGGCACTGTTAGCAATATTATGAACTGTAAACAATATTATGGCACTGTAAACAATATTATGGCACTGTAAACAGTATTATGAACTGTAAACAATATTATGGCACTGTAAACAATATTATGGCACTGTAAACAATATTATGGCACTGTAAACAATAAATGGCACTGTAAACAATATTATGGCACTGTAAACAATATTATGGCACTGCAAACAATAGTAAACTAACAAGAAATTTTACTAGACTTTTTATTCTCTTTAGTAATTTTCAATGAATGTTTGAACGCGCCGTTAATTAATGAAATATAAAAAGACTAGATATTTAAGATTTAATCACAAAATAAGGACAAAAAGTCTTCAGAAATCTAAACCTGAAGCAAACATTACTAGATAAACATTATAAACCATGAATATATTTACATAAACAGCAAACAAATAAATCACTAGTTTCACTTTTAATTTCGTTTTACACTAGAAACATTAATATCGGCGGGATTGTAAAACGTAAACTAAGTCTGACTTAATTATGTACAGATTCATCTAGACACTGAACACCGGTTACTAGGTACAGAAACTTATTATCTCATCTATGTTCTCAGTCTTCTGTATTGTGTTGACAAAGTCACTGGTTGGCGAAACATCTACAGAATGAAGAGGCGCAGATGTTGCACATGTGTCTAATTCATCATATATATGGGAAGGTGTTTAATTCTGGTTAACATGCTAGCAACAATCTTGCTCGTCTCACTGGATTTAACAAGAATATTGCTCTGCTTGGTTTTACACATCATTCTTATGTTTCCAGATTGAAAATTAAAACATGTAGGACCATAAAGCTTCTTATATAATTAGGAAGATACGTAATGATTATGAATAATTCGTTGTTTTTTTTTTTTATTTTGGGGGGAGTTAAAATCCTATTGACTACGAAATTATTACGGCTACGTGTAAGTTGTTCCCTACCAGCCAATAATGTTTTAATCCCTAAAACAGAGATATTTGTTGTAATATTCATAGATAAATAATTATAAAAGAATAATAAGTATGTGTAATTATTATTCACCATAACTGACGTCTCTAACATTAATTCAGAATAATATCCTTTATTTTTATGCCTATTTTAATGACTTAATAAAGTGAAGAAACAAATACATGGTGAACAGATGTGTAAGTGAAAAAAAGTGAAAGTTGCATGAGGGACAACATTCATCTCCGGACAAAGCCGAGTGACTGACGTCGGTATCTTGGCTTGACACCTGAGATAGGAGAGGTAGGGAGGGAGGAAGAGATAAAGGAAATGACATAGACAGGAGCAGAGACAGAATATCGATTTATTATCCAGTATACTTCAAGCTTCTGCCACTCTTCTCTAAGTTACTGGTGTCATGTCTGAAGAGATTGTCTCTCACATACGTATACCTGGAGTATACCTGGGGAGGGTTTCGGGGGTCAACGTCCCGGTCTGTGGCCAGGCCTCATGGTGGATCAGGGGTTGATCAACCAGGCTGTTACTGTTGACCGCACGAAACACGACGTACGAGCTACAGCCCGGCTAGTCAGGTACTGACTTTACATGCCTGTCCAACGCCTTCTTGAAGACAGCCAGGGGTCTATTGGTAATCCCCCTAATGTATGCTGGGAGGCAGCTGAACAGTCTAGGGTCCTTCACACTTGTTGTGTTGTCTCTTATCGTGCTAATGGCACCCCTGCTTTTCATTGGGGGGGGGTGTTGCATCGTCTGTCGAGTCTTTTGCTTTCATAGGGAGTGATTTTCGTGTGCAAGTTTGGTACTAATCCCTCTAAGATTTTCCAAGTGTATATAATCATGTATCTCTCCCGCCTGCGTTCTAGAGAGTACAGGTTGACGAACTTTAAGCGTTCCCAGTAACTGAGGTGTTTTATCGCAGTTATGTGTGCCGTGAAGATTCTCTGTACATTTTCTAGGTCAGCAGTTTCACCTGCCTTGAAAGGTGCTGTTAGTGTACAGCAATATTCCAGCATAGATAGAAAAAGCGACCTGAAGAGTGTCATCATGGGCTTGGCATCCCTAGTTTTGAAGATTCTCATTATCCATCCTGTCATTTTTTTAACAGATGCGATTGATACAGTCTTGTGGTCTCTGAAGGTGAGATCCTCTGATATTATCATCCCCAGGTCTTTTACATTAGTTTTTCGTTCTATTGTGTGGTTGAAATTTGCTTTATACTCCGATATATTTTTAATTTAATCACGTTTTTTACATCGGAATAATTGAAAATTTTCATCATTGAACTTCATAATGTTTTCTGCGGCCCATTTAAAGATTGGGTTGATGTCAGCCTGGAGTCTTGCAGTGTCTTCTATGATCGACACTGTCATGAAAATTCGGGGGTTATCTGCCACACGGTAAGCCACACGGTGGTGTGGCTTACATCCCTGTCTATGTCAGATATGAGAATAAGGAACAGGATGGGAGTGAGTACTGTGCCTTGTGGGACAAAGCTTTTCACTGTAGCCGCCTCAGACTTTACTCTGTTGACTACTACTATTTGTGTTCTTGTTGTTAGGAAATTATATATCCATCTACCAACTTTTCCTGTTATTCCTTTATCACGCATTTTGTGCGCTATTACACCATAGTCCCACTTGTCAATGGCTTTTGCAGTAGTTGGGATAGGCAGAAGCGACCTGCTCTAAACCCATGTTGCCCTGGGTTGTGTAACTGATGGGTATCTAGATGGGCGGCGATCTTGCTTCTTAGAACCCTTTCAAAGATTTTTATGATATGGGATGTTAGTGCTATCGGTCTGTTCTTTGCTATTGCTTGACTGCCCCCTTTGTGGAGTGGGCTATGTCTACTGTTTTTAGCAGTTGTGGGACGACCCCTGTGTCTATGCTTCCTCTCCATAGGATGTTAAAAGCAGTTCTTGATGAACATGGAGTTCCATGAGTCTGGGCCTGGGGCAGAGTGCATGGGCATGTCATTTATTGCCTTTTCGAAATTATTTGGCATCGGGATAATATCAGATAGGTTTGAGTCTACCAAATTTTGTGTCCCTCTCTTATAAAATTCATTTATGTTTTCTACTCTGAGTCTGGTTAGAGGCTCCCTAAAAACCAAGTCATATTGAGGGCCCAATACTGGATGTTGTTCTCGACTTTGATTTGGCCTAAGAAAAGTAATATTTTGGGTTTCTTTCAGTTTCACGTATGGTTTTTAATTCTTCCCGCATTTCTTGACTCCTGTAAAATTCTTTAAGCTTCAGTTCGATGTTTGCTATTTCTCTAACCAGTGTCTCCCTTCGTATTACAGATATAGTGGCCTTTTTTGCCGCTCTGTTATTCTATGTCTTCGCCTGTATAGGGAGCGCCTTTCTCTTTCTAATTTACATCTTCTCTTCCTTTTCCTTAAAGGAATATACCTTGAGCATACCTCGAGTGCCAGAGTTAATTTGGTCTAGACATAGGTTTGGGTCCGTGTGGCTGAGGCTGTCTTCTCAGTTTATATCATTTAGGACCTGGTTGACTTGGTCCCACTTTATGTTTTCGTTACTGCAGTTGAATTTGGTGATAGGTCCCTCGTGACTGATCACATTTTGTTGGTCTGGGGCTCCGCGCATACGTGTCTGAACCTCTATTATGTTGTGATATGAGTACATTGATTTTGATATGGTAATATTTCGTATCAGATCATCATTGTTTGTGAAGATGAGGTCCAGTGTAGTCTCCAATCTTGTTGGCTCTATTATTTGCTGATGTAAGGTGAATTTGGTGCAGAGATTTAAAAGCTTGTGAGTGTGAGAGTTTTCATCTGAGCTGCCTCCTGGGGTTATCTCCGCAACAGCATTATTTGCTACATTCTTTCATTTTAGGTGCCTTAGGTTGAAATCCCCCCAGGAGCAAAATGTTGGGGGCAGGAGGTGGAAGATTTTCCAGACAGTGATCAGTTTTCAAAAGCTATTCTTTGAATCGTAGAGAAAGTTGTATCCGGAGGTTTGTATACAACCACAATAACCAGGTTTTGGTTCTCAATCTTTACTGCCAAAATTTCAACTACATCATTTGAGGCATTTAGTAGTTCCGTGCATATCAGCGACTCTGTGACGTACAGGCCAACCCCCATCCCACCCCCTCTTTTGCCTGTTCACTCTGTCGCATCTGTATAGGTTATAACCCGGGATCCATCCATGTGGGTCTCTGTGAAAAATGCGAACATCGCATTTGACTCTGTAAGCAGTCCACGGATGAAAGATATTTTGTTCTTTATTGCTGGCTTTGGACCATGTATATTCGCAAAAATGAATGTCGTCATATTGATGGTATTGGTGTAATGGGGGGACTCTTTTTTTCTGGCACTAATATCTGTTATTTTGGAATGGAGGCCATTGACTGTGATTCCACTTCAGTAATGATCGGAGTTGGTGTACGATTTCTATTATATCCTGCCAGCATTTTTTTCCTTCCTGGCGTTAAAAAAAAGACCCTTTCTCTCTGGAGTGGTTGTGGTTATCCAGGTTTTCCCATGGTCTGGATGTTCTGTGTCTTCTTGTACCCTTCTTGTGCCTGACAATATAAGTTATAGCATTGTCTTTCCTGAACTGAGGAGTGACACATTTCAGGGTGGAAAAGCTTACAGGAAGGAAGGTTGCATTTTTCTGTTGTCATATGGGAATGGTATTTTCTGGGGTGGTCAAAGTTGTACGTCCCTTCTGTTTTTCCAGATATTCCATCCCTGCAGATACCTAATGCATAGAATTTGCATAGGTCTGGTTTCTGCTTGCTTTGGTTTTTTGTGACTGCATTCCCTACTGGAGTGTGTTTTTCTGTCTCTTTACTAGGTTCAGTTATTTCTGTTATTATATCTTCACTATTCCTAGGGGCATCCCCTTGTTTACTATCTCCCGTGGTATTGCCAGTTTGTAACATTGGGTTTTGCATGTCCTTGTCTGCACCTGTTTCCCCACTAGAGCTCCTGTCTCCCTCTGAGCTACCAACTTTCATTTCTGTACCCTTACAGTTACTGTCTACCAGGACAGCATCTGCACCAGGGGCGATAGCCCCATCTGCCCCAGTTTTTTATTTTCCCATCTGTTATAGATTGCTGTCAGGTTTTCTATGAAGGTCATTTTGATGTTTCCGTCTTTTAATACCAATGTGATTTTCTTCCACACTTGGTTCCCTTTGTGCATACCCATTTCCTGAATACCTGCACAAGAGGCGTGGGCCCATTTCCCACCGAAGTTGCAAGTAATCCATGCAGAAAGCCATTTGTTACTGCGGTTGCAGACTACACAGAGTTTCGTGATGTGATATTTTGGTTGCTATACTGTATATTCTACTAATAACCTTCTTAAAGTGTAGATCTGTCTATTTGTATGTGTATCTATTTGTATTTGTACGTGTATGTGTATGAAACAAACTTACTGCTGCTAGTAGTAACTGTTTGGGTGTTTGATAAGGGCGCCTAAAAACCCAGTCAGCTTGTGAATCCAGTTAGAGGATACCTTATTTTTCAATCTGGTTGGGTACTAAGGGCGCCTAGAAACTCTGTCAGCTTTGAATCCGGTCAAGGATTCACTTCTTTCTTGGACGAATCTGGACGAATCCGGTCAGTGGAACACTTATATTTGAACGAATCCGGTCGGTGATTTGGACTAGCTCGTGAAAGGATTACTAGAATGTTGATGAAGTTTAGAGGAGAGATGTTCGTCTCACCAGTTTACCTAGCTTTGAACCTTATTTTAGAGATTAAAACTATCTTCATAGACCTCAGACATAACAACCTAAGTAGGTGTAATGTGTTCCCGTCATTGCCTCCTTGGGGGCCAACCACAGTGACAGAAAAGCATCCCGCCCCACCCCACCCCTCGCCCTCCTTTCTCCCATCCCATCGCTGTTAAGATAAGATTTCGTTCGGATTTTTAACCCCGGAGGGTTAGCCACCCAGGATAACCCAAGAAAGTCAGTGCGTCATCGAGGACTGTCTAACTTATTTCCATTGGGGTCCTTAATCTTGTCCCCCAGGATGCGACCCACACCAGTCGACTAACACCCAGGTACCTATTTGCTGCTAGGTGAACAGGACAACAGGTGTAAGGAAACGTGTCAAATGTTTCCACCCGCCGGGAATCGAACCCGGGCCCTCCGTGTGTGAAGCGGGAGCTTTAGCCACCAGGCCACAAACTTAGCTTTTGTTCCCATTGTGTAACTATCATATAGAATAGGTTAGCAACACACTTTTAATGTATCCAATACTGTTAAATAAATAAATAAAAAAAAAGCTCACCGCTGAACCTCCTATTACTGCTTAATGTCTACCGTCTCCAGTTGAACAATCCGTTTTCTTACAATAATCTCCACGATCTTAAAGGGTAAACTGTTGTGTGGTTCAGAACATCCTGCAACTCTCTCTTCTTAAATATGAGGTTTATATTCACAGTTTCCATCTGCTTTTGGTATCTTTCCTGTCCTCGTCTTTGTGCTGTAGACTATGGTTAGAACTTTGCGTGTAGCCCTAGGAACCGCGATGGAAATAAGTCACTTTGTTTCGGTTATCTTAGGCATGATAATTGTACTTATATGTACCCATACCTAAATAAACTTACATACCAGATAATTTACGCGTATATTATGTGTATCTGAAACTAAATAAACTCACTCACTTATTAGGTGGTGGAGAAGAAGAAAGAATCATCCCCTCAGTGGGTACACTTAAGTAAGTTTATTCAGGTATACACAAATACAGCTACATTGATTATCATACATAGCAACATATGTGTAGAGAACCTGGGATAACCCAGAAAAATCAGACAGACTTATTTCCATTGGGGTCCTTTTGCCTTATTATTATAATATAAAGGTTATAATATCTTATTATTATTCTATAATGACTATTTACTACACGAGGGTCATTAAGGTTCTCTACAATACAAGGGTCATTACTAGGAATAAGGTAAAATTACACGTGTGTTAGCTAAAAAATAAAAAATAATTCCCCTCCTTTTCTGTAGCTACATTCATCAGACACCTTTTGACACTCTTCTTGAACTGGTTCATGCTATGACTGGCTTTGACACGTGCGGGCAATCTGTTCCATTCCTTTATTGCTGTACAATAAAAGGTGTTTGAAGCATGGCCACTGACTGTGGGTACTACAAAGTTGTGCTCTCTTCCCCTAGTACTATGATTGCTTTGGTTCCCAACCTTGACAAAATTGACAGCAAGATATTCTGGACACTGTTTGTGAGCAATTTTATAAACATGATTTAGCGTCAGTTGTTTTACTCTGTCTTCAACATTCAGCATATCCAACTGCTGTAATTCATTTTGGCCTACATGCTCCCTTGGACCCAGGCCCAGGATGAATCTTACTATTTTGTTCTGGGTGATTTGCAGTCTATCTTTCAGTTTTTTTGTCAAGGCAAAGTACCATGAAGAGCAAGCGTAATCGATATGACACTGTATAAGGGCTAGACATAGGGTCCTGCGAGCCTCAGTAGGTAGACACTGTGCTTGTCTATAGAGGAACTTCAGTCTGGCATTCGCTTTCTTTACTAAGCTGTTCCTTATCAATTCTCCTGACATGCATGGGTCAAAGGGGATTCCCAGATATTTTACTGAAGAAACTGAAGTGATGGGCTCCCCATTATACTAGACATTAAAATTATTTACCCTCCTCAGTTTATGCTTCTTGCCAAAGAGAATTGCTTCAGTTTTCCCGAAGTGTAATGATAGTTTGTTGCTTACTCACCATTTGCTGCAGGACTCCAGTTCCAGTGTTAATACATTAGCTATATTTTGTGGGTCTTTACCTGGCACTAACAGAGCACTATCATCTGCATACGGTAGGAGTTTGCACTTGACACTGATGGGCATGTCATTAACATAGCATAAGAATAATAAGGGGCCCAGAATACTACCTTGGGGAACTCCACATGCTATCGGCAGGGGTTCTGATTCCGTTTTGTTCATTTTGACAATTTGTCTTCTCTTGCTAAGATAGGACTTAAACCAGTCTTCAGAACCTATACCGATAGCTTGAAGTTTCTTACATAATATATTGTGGTTGACAGTATCGAAGGCCTTTTGCAGGTCTAAGGTTATCATACCTTTGAGGTTCCCAATTGACATTTCAGTTCTCAAGTAACCCATCAGACTAATTAGGGAGGTGTCGGTTGAGCAAGATCTTCTAAAGCCCGAGTGATAGCTATGGAGAATATTGTTGTCATTAAGGTACTTAACTACTTGACAGTACACTGCCCTCTCTAGAATTTTGGATATTATACTGAGTATACTAATAGGCCTATAGTTGCTGACATCAGACCTACTATTTTTCTTGAAGATAGGAGTAACTCTGGCCTCCTTGAACCCCTCCGGTCCGGTATTAGTGGTGATGGACAAATTTATTATGTGAGCAATAGGGATTGACAGTTCAGAAGCACCATCTTTTAGGAACTTAGACGGGGTGTTATCCGGGCCAGTGCTCTTAGTTGGGTTTAACCTGCTTAGTTCTTTTTGAATAAAGTCATGAGATACACTTACAGCTGTTTGGTGTTACCCCTTTATTGGTATAGTATGTTTGAAACTTATCAGAGTCTGTGTTAAAGGTATTTGATGCAGCTGGTAGTTTACTTACTAGTGTTGATGCAACAGATGTGTAGTAGGAATTAAAGCAATTTGCCACCTTAGATGTTTCGTGGCATACCTCGTTATCGATAGTGAGTACTATGTTAGACCTATCTACTGGTTTATGGCTATACCCCAACTGTTTTAGCTGTTGCCAGAGCTTTCTGGGGTTATGCTGATACTCTTCAATATTTGAGCAATAGTGCTTTGCCTTTGCTCCTTTTATAAGTCTCTGCACTCTGTTCCTCACCTTTGGAATTCATTTAGTGCTGGAATATCCTGTCTGTTTGCTTTAAATCATTTTAGCAGCTGGTCTCTGAATTTCATATTATCTAATATCTCAGAAGCCATGTGTGGAACCACATGAAAGCTCTAAGGTTTTATTTCCTGTTTTCACTGTAGTATTTTTACATATTTCCAATCACGAATTTTATTGTGATTCCCTTCACAGTCGATTGTGTGTTGGCTTCTCCTCTGTCCTGTCTCCTGTGATTATCTCTCCCTACCTCTTCTTCCTTTTCTTTTTGTTTGGAATGTTCAATAGATACTTAATGGTTATAACTATGACCATAATTTTTAAAGAGGTGGACCGGTAAGCCAGCGGAAGGCCTCGGTCAGATGACCAAAAGCTCCAACGGCGGGTCATCATCTAAGACCCGCGTCAGGAAACACTTGTCCTGTTTCCTGATAAACCTTACCTACCTACCTACCTACATGTTCAATAAATACCAAAGTGACAGCGGCAATGGTGTTGATAGTAGCAAAACAGTGGAGACAGACGAAGGTGAGGCGAGGTAAAGCATCGATATACAGGCCAGTTGTCCAAATGCATCAAATTTTTGAGTGAGTACCAACAGCCTGCTTGACCAGACAATCAACAGGGAAGTCTGGCCTCAGACCTGGGGCAGAAGAGTCCTCGAAACAGATCACAGGTAAAGTAGAGGTGTGGGTCGTGTGAGGGACTCACACTTGCAGAGTCAAGTCTCGTGAAGCTTCGGCTGCATTTTTGCTCCTGCTCAGGTTCCTAACTTAGATAAGAACTTGAGAAAAATGACTCAAGGATTTAACTTCTAAACTTGGCCCGTCACGTTCATATCCAACAACATACTACTACGTCTGTGTGGAACTTTCTCTCTCTCTCTTTATATATATATATATATATATATATATATATATATATATATATATATATATATATATATATATATATATATATATATATATGCAAGGAATTTGCAAGTGCAGGCGAAATATACACAAACACTGATTTCTGGCTGAAGGAGACTCGAACCTACGAACCTTGGAACAAGGTATGCAGTGCTACACTTGTAGCAGGTTCGTAGGTTCGAGTCTCCTTCAGCCAGAGATCAGTGTTTGTGTATCTTTCGTCTGCTCTTGCAAATTCCTTGCATTGTTAAAATCTCTAGTAAGGCTGATGCATGCAGGAGATGAGATGAAAAGCTGTAAGCCTTCTCCCTGAAAGCTGGCTGCCTTGGATCAACGCGTAGCACAAGTTGCCCGCCAAGGTATTGTCCAGTGTGGGTAGATTGGTATAGCACTGCATACCTTGTTCCAAGGTTCGTAGGTTTGAGTCTCCTTCGGCAAGAGATCAGTGTTTGTGTGTATATTTCGCCTGCTCTTGCGAATTCCATGCATATATATATATATATATATATATATATATATATATATATATATATATATATATATATATATATATATATATATATATATATATATATATATATATATATATATATATATATATATATATATATATATATATATATATATATATATATATATATATATATAAGTAGTCCTGGTTTCTTCTGAGCGCCGTATCTCTGAGCGGTCCCCACGGTATGGTCCCTCCTCTGAGCGGTCTCCTCTGAGCGGACTCCTTCGGCGCCCGCCCCCGTGCCCGCGCGCCCGCCCGAGCGCCAGCCTGCCCGCGCCGACCCGCGACGTTGACCTCACCCTCGACCACCTCGCCCTCGACCACCTCGCCCTCAACCCCCACCCCCACCTCATCCTCAACCCCCCACCACGCCCTTCAACCCCGCGTGCCGCGCCCATGCGCCCGCCCGACCGGGGCCCGACCCGCGCCCGCCCTCGCGCCCGCCCGCGCCTTCTGCAGTGCCTTCTGCAGCGTCGTCCGGATCGCCCCCGCTCCCCGAATTTTTTTCCGATTTTTTTCGATTTTTTTTTAATTTCATTTTCTTGTGCTCTCCATCTCCTCGGATCAATTTTTTTTGGATTCCCCCTATGGGGTTTTGAATTTCTTGTGCTCTCCATCTCCTTGGATCAAGTTTTTGGGTTTCCTCCTATGGGTACCCCTCCCACCACACTTCCACCCCAATTTTTTTTTCGAATTTCTTTTTAATTTCATTTTCTTATGATCTCCATCTCCTCGGATCAAGTTTTTCTCGATATCAATAATACAAAGACTCCACTTCCTCGGATCAAGTTTTTTTGGATTCCCCCCTCTGGGGGTAAGCATTCAAAATGCACTCCCACTTGCGTCCCAAATTCCCTGCTCCAATTCCTCGGATCAACACCCCCCACACCTCCCACCATCCACTTCTACCCCAAGTATTTCTCCTCCATCTCCTCGGATCAAGTTTTTCTCGATATCAATAATACAAAAGACTCCATCTCCTTGGATCAAGTTTTTTTTGGATTCCCCCCTCTGGGGGTAAGCATTCAAATGAACTCCCCCTATGGGGCATGGTACTTTCTCTTACTACAGGACTAAACAAGTGTGACGTCACCCCACCTGTGTTTACTCGGCGGTCAGTGACATCACGTGATGACCCCACACACAGGTTGAATCTTGTCGAGCAGACATTAAAATGCAGGATAACACTAATACACAATATTTTCATTTATTTATTTATTATACAACCAATACATTTCATATACATTTCTGGTAATACAACATGGGAATCACTCTATTATCCTTCGTTTAGATGGTGGAATATCAGGGTGTCCATAAGCCAAGGATTCATTAGTATTCAAATGATACCTTTTATCATCAAAGGCTGACAAGCCTCTCTTGTTAATTCTTACTGTACATATTTCACCTTTTACGTTACTTATAGACTTACACGTGAATAATTCCCTATCTACATTTGTTAAAACATTCTTGTATCTTGCATGAGTTAATAATGGCATAAAATGTGGCAGGATACCCTTGGCTCTGCTGACAGTAGTTGATCTTCCAGCAATCTTTACAGAATACATTTTAGCTTTCAGTGCTATCAACTCACTAATATGATTATCACACATTTCAGATTTCAATAACCCCAGCTCACCTTTTCTACTATTATCATATAAGGGATGATCAGGACTGAAATTTGAAAAATCCATATATCCTAACAAAGGTTCACTTTTTAACTCAGTGTACAAATCTTTGCATTTCAAGCTAAAAATATACGAGTCAGTATCGGTATAAAGAAGTCTTACATCATCACCATAATGCTGTTTTAAAACTTTATACCAAAAATGATACAATTTCTTTTTAGCAATCTCAAGAATTTGAAAACCGAGATAAAGTGGTTGTTTAACTTCTAATTTCTCTTTGTTGAATGTACAAATCACTCTGTCTTGATTCAAATGTGTGATATTTTTTAAGAAAGGATCTTTAGCCGCTCTAACAAATGCTTTCTCATTATTGATATAACTATAATATTCAGCATACTTTGTAATATTCAACAATGATTTCCCATATATGGCGTTATTAGTTAATTTGAAAGCTTTTGACTTGATAGAACATCGTGTGGCTGTTCTCTGTGCAATATTAGTTGTTATGAAAGGTTCTAAAAATTTTGACTGAGTATATTCATATACGCCATGAACCTTTTCTACCTCTAACCCAAGTTCCAGTAATAACTGTAACAAATCTAGACTGATCAAATAATTTTTCTGAGGTAAATGACTGGCCACTAATTTCGCATTAGATTTGGGGATCTTTCTACCTTCATTTTTCAATATAGATTCACAATAAGGCGATAACATCTGTTCTGATATATTCATGTTTGATAATATCAAAGGAAGTTCATCAGTACGTCTAGCTACCTCAGGGGACATGGGTTTGGTATCACATTCTATCCAATAACCTTTTTGACCTTCACAGGAAACATTACTAATCCCACATCGAGGAAAGCATTCTTCTCCTCATTCGATAATTTTCTGATACCATTCTGTGGAAGAGCTTCAACCATCGCACTAGCATACAAAGAATTAAAATCTAAATATAAAATATGAGTGCCCATTCCACTCTCAACATCAAAATTGAGATTAGTTAAGGGATTATCTGCTTTAGAATACTGATTAATTGCACACGTAAACCCTCCTCTGAGATTCCTTTTAATCAAGTCATATAAATCATGGGAATATAACATATCTAATTTTACATTAGTTTTCAAGAGGAATGCATCCCAACTGAATGAAGGTAAACTTATATAATTACTAACATCTAGCTTATAAATATCTTTGAGTGTTTTACGCCACTCCATGAAGACATCGGCTAACAATCCAACATCTGTCTTGAGATATAACATCAAGTAATCTCCTAAAGTCTTACATTTACCCAAGTCAAACACTTTCAAAGCATGATCATAATCTTCCTGGCTAATAGCGCTATTTCTCAAAGAATTAAAAAAATGTTCTTTACTCGGTAATTTTGTTTCATCGAGTTTCTTTAAACTATCAATATAATCATAACACAAAACTTGTTTTCCTTTACATAATAAAGGCAACACATCCTGAGGCACATCTTTCAGAATAGCCTCTGTATATTTCAGTGATTTACCTGCCTTGATATGTTGATCTGCTAAAGTGGAAAGAGATCCATTCAATAAAGACAGAGAATCTTGAAACCTAACCTTACCTATGTCTACTTTCAAGAATTTGAACCCTTGTTTCGAATGAAGTTCAATTTCATATTTATCAACCTGCAATTCCTTTAAAATTATTCCTAAATCATACGACATGTTATGACAAAAAAGTAATAATTTCTCACTCTTATCTTTACACTGCAAATTACAACGAGCACAATATGCACCAATATAATTATTGAAATTTAAAGTATGGTCATGATGTTTATGTTTGTCTTGGGCATTTTTGAAGGTGTTACCACATAATTCACAAGTGATCTGAGAATCATGTCTCATCTTATCCTCCTCTGTCATATGGATTACATGATACTCTCTTCTAAACTTTATTTTAGTCCATTCACCACTAACATTTAAAATGAAATGATTAACAGCATCCTCCCCCTTATAACTCTTCATACACACTATTTCTCCTTTGCGATCAAATATAATATAACAATAGGCAATGGCTTTATGACGAGACTCAATTTTACCTGCCGGGAGAGTGGTGTCTAATGCACATTCGAAATCAAATACACCGATATATTCGCTGGAATGTGTATGACTAAAATTTTTAAAGTGTACTGTTGTTCCTTCCGGGAGGAATACGAGAATCTGATTGATTTTACATCCATCTTCGTGGATATCTAACTCTTCCTGTGTATTCAACTTCATCAAACAACTATGACAGTGCTTCTTTACACCTTTTTCTGTCATTATCGTTCTAACATACCCGTCAAAATCTTTGATTAAAACCAAATGACTTTCATTCAACAATAACGCACACATGATGTCCTTATATTTCTTATTCCCCTTACGACACAGAGCCACAAATGTTCCACCTTGATCCTTTCTTAATTGATAAACATATAATGACACTTTATTTTCCTTCTCTAATATACCTAACTTATCACGTGTAATGGGAAAATCATCTATAGAAGATTTTGCATGATTAAGACATCCTTTCTTAGTATTAACTGCTTTGCGAATATGTTTCCATGACATGTTCTTTTTATGACATTGATAGGCAGCAAAAGCACGCAGTACACATAACCCATCATTAATCTTTGGATTAAATACATATTGGTTCCCTCGCAGTTTCTTGGGATATGCCACATATGATCCTACTTGTACTCTGAATTCTACTTTAACGTATTCGATACTGAAAGATTCGATTTGATCTATGATCCAACCAGATCCTTCCTGATCTTGCAACTCTGTCTCGTATCTTTCTAATATCGTTCCCACCCATCGATCAAATACTTCAGAGATTTCCTCTTCACTTACTAACTCACACGCTAAATTTATCACAAATTGTCCATTTTGATCATCACCCGATATGTTTTGACGTAATGTCCTTATAACTATAATCGGGTGGATTCTGAGCGACATTGCTAGAGGTGATCTATCATACATATCTTGCATCTGATCTATAAAATAATCCCAATAAGCATGTAAATACATTCTTAACTCTCTGTTATAAGTTGAAGGAACACTATATTTCCTCACTGTATGCCTACTTCTAAAATTCTGGATGTATGTGATAATTTCTGGTCTCTCATCTTCACCTCCACTATTGTGTGCGACATTACTGTCAGACACGCCATGTGAGGTAGTTGCTCTCTCATCATCTTCATTAATGGGGACAGAAGTATCCACACCTCCCACTGCACCTCCGCGCTGTGAGGTACCAACACTAGCAGAACTACCTGCGCTCTCATCTTCATTCCCCGTCGCACCTCCAAGCTGTGCGTCATTACTCTCAGTTTCATTCACAACAGTACCAGGTGTATTTCCTGCAGAGGAAAAAGTATATCCAATTCATAACCCAAAATATTTTTACATATTAAGATTTCAATGAATAGAACAAAATCTTTCACCGTTCTCGGTTTTTACATATTACGAATTAAGATTTTAATGAATAGAACAAAAATCTTTCTCGAGTGACTAACTCATTTTTTAAGATAAATATTTTTCACAACAAAAGTAAAAAGATCACAATTTGGCTACATACCTGTTTCTACAGCCTTCTTCCATAATACATCTATGTGATCCCACTCATTCTGTAATTCTAACAACCTCTCATCGCGATGTACACCGCCTCTCTTGATTTCCAACGATTGTCGCCTTCTTATCGACAATCTCCTCTTCACTAATGCTTCCAAGTAATTCGCGTATATTCTTTTCTTATCCTCTGTTAAGAATTTCACTTACTAACGCACTTTTCCAGTAAAAATTTCACTCGTATGCTCCAACAACAAAATTAACCCAAAACATTTTTTTCCCCGTTATATCATTCCACTTGTTAAATAATATCTGTTTCACCACATATCAAGATTTTCTAAGTACAACTTACCTTTCTCCATGATGTGTGTGGATTCACAGTTGGAAGATGAGGTCAGCCGGGCTTGACGGATGGAAACACAATCCTCGCTCTGAGAGACTCCTTGACCTTACATGGGTCACCCCAAAGTATTGCGTCATGATTTTTGTAAACCCCCCTCCGACGATAATCTCCTTACTGAACACCTGCGTCAACACAGGTCAGACAGACGCCATGAAATGCTGTTCACACCCAAGGTAGAAAATCACACGGCCATTACGTATCTCCTTACCGAACATCCGTGTCAATCGGTACCATAAAGTAACTAATTTTGGTGAGGTAGTCCCGCTCCGCAACAGGAGGTTACTCCTCATTAACTTAGCTGTTATATATCTTGAAAACCCATTAACACTTACAGTGTACAAGTCACCTCTCTATGGTAAACATAATCTCTCTCGACAGTACAATGAACTTGACAACATACACATCTGCTGACGTTGATATATTTCGTTATCCATCAAGGATTATCATTGCCGGTTATTCGAATAGTGGCAAATCTTATTTCACATCAAAATTATTAAAGTTATACCATGAGAAATTTCATAACATTATAATATGCGGGGTGACATCACATCCCTTAGAACAAGATTCAGAGATATCTCATAAATTAACATTAAGTAAAGATATTATCGACCCGCAGAATGTCATTGCATCATCTGATGAAAATACAATAATTATTGTTGATGATCTATTTTTAAAAGCTGGTAACAGTGAAATTATTCTCGAATGTTTTACTAAAGGTAGACATCATAATATAAGCATTATTCTGATTACTCAAAATATATTTCACGGAGGACGATATAGTCGTACCATGGCTTTAAACGCCACGCATTTTGCTTTATTTAAAATGAGGGATCTTGGACAAGTAGAGATTCTGGGGCGACAAGTTTTCGGTAAAAATAAAGAATTTGTAAATATATATAAATCTGCCATAAATCGATCACCCTTTGGTTATTTATTCATAGACCAGAAGCATTAAATACACCAGAAGCATTACAGTTGCGAACCAATGTGTTACGTCAGGAGTCCTACGAAATTGTATACCAATGGAGCGAACAAAATTAATTGAAAAGGTTTATAGAGATACTGGCTCTGTGGGATCATTCTCTGGTGTAAACAATTTACATGCAGCTGTAAAAAAGATTGATCCGTCCATAACCTTGAAAGAGATCAGAAATTTCTTAAATTCAGAAAGATCATATACTTTACATGTTCTTAAACCTAAGAAGTTTCCTGGTAGGAAAATAATTGCACCCAAACCCAGAGTGATATTAACCTGTGATTTGGGTGATATGTCTAAATTATCCAGATATAATGATGGTTATAAATACATTCTCGTGTGTATCGATGTTTTTTCAAGATATTTACAAGCAGTACTCATGAAAAAGAAAGACGGGCCGAGCACTTTACATGCATTACAAAACATATTGGAGAATGAAAAGGCGAAGAATATATCGAGATTATTTACAGATAAAGGCAGGGAGTTTCTAAATAAACAGGTACAGAATTATCTCCAGAGTAAGCATATAAAGTTATATCATGTATTTTCGAATGAAACAAAAGCTTCTATTGCAGAGAGAGTCTTGCAAACGATGAAACGTAAATTATACAAGTATATGACAAGTGCCAATATATTTAATTATTCAAAAGTGTTAAATAGATTGGTAGATGCGTAGAATTCAACCCCACACTCGGGGATTGGAGGTAAAACCCCATTGCAAGTCCATGGTATTACGTCATTGGATGATATAAGGAATCAGTTTCGCATAAATTATAAAAATGGAAGATCCAATAAGAAACGAATCAGTAAGAAATTGGCTGTTGGAGACACAACAAGAGTGACTCTGAGCAGATCATCCGCATTTAACCGAGGGTTTCACACACAAAATACAGAGGAAATATTTAAAATATATAGAATTAATAATTCTCAACCTATAACAACATATCATTTGGAAGATTTGAAGGGTGAAAATATTAAAGGAACATTTTATCGCGAAGAATTGACCCCAGTCATACCCCCTCCAGAATATATTATCGACAGAGTATTGAAACGAAAAAAATCGGTGGAATTACGCTTTATTTGGTATCTTATAAAGGTTATGATTCCACTTTTAATTCGTGGGTCAAAGAAGGAGATTTGTTGAAGGTACAATGAAAAAATCATTATTAGAAAAATTTAAAGAATTAATTACATTACTTAATAGTCTCCCAGGCAACCAACGTAAGAGTTTATTACAACAGTTTAAGAAAACACACATAAGTTGTATTAGTGAGATTTTCAAGAATTTGATCAAGAATAAAATACCATTAGACCTTAAAATATTTAAAAAGTACAAGAACGAGATTAGAGCATTAGCTTGTAAGAAAATTGGTTTTCAGCGTAAAAAGAAATATTTGCTGAGTATCAGAGGTGGAAATCTTCTTAGTATTATATTACCTCTAGCAGTAGATATTGTTTCAAGATTGTTTAATAAATCATGAAAGAATTTTATCTTGTACCAACTTCACTTATGAATCGCAAACCTCTCGAGATAGTAAAATTGGGAGGTGATGAGAATTTAGAAGGAGGAGGTGGATGCTTGAAGCGTGGTGTTAAACGCAAGATTAAGCTCAGTCCCGTCAGGGAAGTCAACCCACCTGCTCTCACCTCGGTGAAACCTCAGAAAACCCCAGATTTGTCAAGATTCATGCACATAAGAGTGAGTGCATGAAATATAGAATATGTGAAATCAATGTTGGTATTATTGCAAAGAAATCCTTTGGTGAGTTGGGCGTAATATTATTGAAATATTAAATGTTTTATCAGAAAACAATGCGAAATCAGCGAGAAGAATCGATTCTGATTACTTAACAGAAATAAAGCATTTATTAAATATAACAGATATACATTTTGATTTTGTGAGGAATACAAAAGTGAGAAGACAATTATTACATAAAGGAGGCGGTGTATGGAGAGAGGAATCATCGTGGATAACATATTAGGTGAGTATATAAACTCTGTGATGTTATGTTTTTACTCAGTGTGTGTTATAAGAGTGTGGAGATGGCTGAACGTCTTCTATACGTCTGTAGTGATTCCAGTCTTGATTTATTTCCCGCCAATACACCTTCAGCTTTCATTAATAAATTATATGATCCCATTATATTAGATAATAAAATTGATTATGAGGTTGCTCTGAAAAATACAATTTACCCCAAGACGCATTATATACCACAAAAGAATTTGCAGATATGTATTAAATATGAGAAATCTACATTAAATAAATATATGCATAAAATTGATATGAGCAAAATTATTGGAGGTGATATGACAAGGATTTTAGAGGCAATAAATGAGGATATTAATGTAAATCTGCTAATAGCAGTTAAAAAGATAACGGGTATTATCATCCACAAAAACTCAATTGTGTTCACATATCATCCAGGAATAAACAGAGTGGTTATTAACTTGAAAAAAAAAAATTATACTACCTTCTGATATTACCAGTGGTTATGTGGGGTTGGAATTTGATAAAGAAGGAAGCGATATGCTAGGGTTCTCAGGTAATGAAATTTTGTATGTCTTTACCAATAAAAAAAATATTATTTTTTAACGAGTCTGGTGTGAAGGCGCGATCCTGAATCAGGTATTAATTATATGTTAATATATAGTGATTTGATTGATCCCATTAATTTTGGGGATCAGTTGGTATCTCTTTTGGGAGTAGTTGATATTAATACATTAAGATCTAATTATGATCCCACAATGTATAAACCACTTAATAAAAAGATAATTGATCAAGTGAGTATTAAGCTCGCTGATCAGAAAGGAAGGTTAATTCAATATAATGACAAGTGTTCTACTGTATGTGTACTACATTTAAGACCTATAAAACGAGAGTGAATGATCAAGTTGAGTTAATATTGAACGAACCGTCAAGATGAGAACCAGTTTCTCCCCTCCTTCAGTGGAATCATTCCTGAAACTCTTTGATACTTCGAGGGTGAAAGGGGGAGGTTTAGATGGTATTATATTATATAAAGCTAGAGGGAGGGGCGGAGGATTATTGTCATTTCTCGGTGGGATGGCCAGAAAAGCAATACCATTCTTATTGAATACCTTTGCTCCGGGAGTATTACAATAAGGACAAAATGTGTTGAACGATGTTAATAATGGTATTGCACTGAAAAATTCTGCGAGAAATAGAGGTGTAGAAACATTGAAGGTGTCGGACAGAAGTTATTATCCGGAGGAAGTAGAAAGATTGGTTTGAAACGATTGAAATTTAATAATAAAAGAAAGTGGAATATTTAATTAATTTTAGTTTATTGTTAACTTTCATATTGTTAGTATGTCGGCTGGTGCTCTATACGTTACACCAGGGGGACTCAACGCCCCCGTTCCCAGTTATTCTCATTCCATAACTGATGGATTCCCAAAATTACCAGGACACGCCATTATTGAATCCTCATGACTCACGAAATCGTAATGCATTAATTGCATTGAATTCAAGCATGAGGGTAAACCCGCAGGGGTGTGAATATCTATTCAAGAAGACATTATTTAAATCATATATTCTGGCATCTAATCAAACACAATTGATCGCAGATAATCCTTGGGGACAAGTCATACCCGATAAGATATTTATTATAATAGTTGATATGAAGACATATGATGGAGGATATAATTTTAATCCATTATATTTTCAACATGAAGATTTGAATAATTTCGGGGTTACAATTAATTCAGAAATGATTCTTAATATTGACTGTAAGTTTCCTACCCACGCGAGTAGGTTATATTACGCTACCTTGAAATCTCTGGGTTTGGAGAGTGAACACCTGATTACATATAAGAGTTTTCTCCAAGGCAGAACTATATTAGGTGTGGCCCGGTGGCCTGGTGGCTAAAGCTCCCGCTTCACACACGGAGGGCCCGGGTTCGATTCCCGGCGGGTGGAAACATTCGACACGTTTCCTTACACCTGTTGTCCTGTTCACCTAGCAGCAAATAGGTACCTGGGTGTTAGTCGACTGGTGTGGGTCGCATCCTGGGGGACAAGATTAAGGACCCCAATGGAAATAAGTTAGACAGTCCTCGATGACGCACTGACTTTCTTGGGTTATCCTGGGTGGCTAACCCTCCGGGGTTAAAAATCCGAACGAAATCTTATCTTACCTGAGAAGTGAACAGGTCAAGAATGCTATATCTGTCGAGAAGAATGGTAATTTGAGAATAGATATGACATTTGGTAAACCGAAAGATGAGAATAGAATTTGTCTGATGTTTGGTGAAACTAATGCGATTTTAAATATAAATGAAAATAGAACAGTGATAGTGCATACGCGAGTATAGACCATGAATTGTGAAGAAATAAATATTTCCTTGAAACATCATACGGGAAGATATGCCTCGTATTTGTGATGTTTTGCCGCAAATAATATAAATGAAGTTATTATGAGGATAAAAGATAAGCCGGTAATTTTCATCATTAATATATTGAAGGATCAAGATGAAAATATGGCTCATTGGATTACTATATATGTGAACAAACACATATTATTATATTTAGATAGTTTCGGGATGGATTTAAAACATTATACAAATATATATGAGAAAATTATATACAAGAGAAATTTCATGTACGGTATTAATCAGAGGATTCAACATGAAAAATCATTGTTGTGCGTCTTATATGCTATATATTTTGTGTATAAGTTAACAAATTATAGCGTAAAGAAAATTATACCATATTTGTTTAAAGTTTTTTGTAGAAATAAATTAAAGAATGATCAATTTATATTGAAATATGCATATGGGCATTTTAATATGCCCTCATGTTCAAGTGTATTTGCTAATAATTCAACGTGGAATTATGAAAATCTGTGTAAAATATTGGAATTATCGTACGGCGGGTAGAGCCTGAGGCGTTTAGAGGCGGAGCCAAGGTCACAACACTGGTATAAAATGACCGTGCTGGGTCACTGTTTGGATCTACTGTAATTCAAGAACAAGTCCGGTCAAGGATGAATCCAATTCAGTGTTCCGTTGGAGGTGTCTACGAGGAGGGAAGACAGTATCCTTGTGTATGTTGGAGGTGTCTACGAGGAGGGAAGACAGTATCCTTGTGTATGTTGGAGGTGTCTACGAGGAGGGAAGACAGTATCCTTGTGTATGTTGGAGGTGTCTACGAGGAGGGAAGACAGTATCCTTGTGTATGTTGGAGGTGTCTACGAGGAGGGAAGACAGTATCCTTGTGTATGTTGGAGGTGTCTACGAGGAGGGAAGACAGTATCCCTGTGTATGTTGGATTAATCAACATCCTCCTGTGGTAAATGGTAAGTAATTTTGTTCATTAACCAAGTGAATCTTGTTGTAATAGTGAAAAATCTTTTTCTTTTATTCTTTTACACATAAATGATTTTTAGAACTGTATGTATTAACCAGTAAAAAAAACTTTTGTACTTTAATGTAATTAAAGATGCATCTTATTCTTCTAATCGGGAAAATTTTTTTCTTTGCCAGATGTGAATATAATGCGGATGTTGGAACTTATTCGCGCAAATCAAATCCGTCAGGAGCAAATGATTTGCGAGTTGATGGGTTTGTTAGGAGCGAGATCCACCCCACCAGACGTAGTGCATCTCTCCCCCACCCCGCCTCCTACCCACCCGTATGGAGATGCTGCTGCCCCTCCTACCATCGCGTCTTCTCCCCGACCTCATGTGGATGTTGAGAATGTGCCTCCTATTCATGGAGTTGATGTTAACGCTTTTATCCAGGATGTTGTAACTTCTACCCACGTCGAGATCGCACCTTCTCCCCAGTCACATGTGGATGCCACTACGTGTAGCACTAATAATAATAATATGAATGAAGAGATTAATATGAGAGGAGAATGTGCCAGTAGCTGTTATTGTGATAAATGTGTATGGAGTGAGATGGAATATTTCATGACAAATTCCCAACCTAGTTCATGTGATGTTGAGGATTCCCCGCCTTCCCCCATAAATTATCCACCGGCTTCCCCACCATCATCCTCCCAAGAAGTTTATTATATATCAGATGACGACGAAGAAGATCCAGAACAAAATGGACAGAATTTCTTCAAGAGAAGAAAAATTACTCTACGTTGATTTTAGTCAATGAATTGTACCTTTTTCAATGAATTTGTATTTTTTTTGTTGTATTACCAGAAATGTATATGAAATGTATTGGATGTATAATAAATAAATAAATAAATGAAAATATTGTGTATTAGTGTTATCCTGTATTAGTGTTATCCTGTATTTTAAGTTATTGTCTGCTCGACAAGATTCAGCCTGTGTGAGAGGTCATCACGTGACGTCACTGACCGCTGAGTAAACACAGGTGGGGTGACGTCACACTTGTTTAGACCTGTAGTAAGAGAAAGTACCATGCCCCATAGGGGGAGTTCATTTGAATGCTTACCCCCAGAGGGGGGAATCCAAAAAACTTGATCCAAGGAGATGGAGTCTTTGTATTATTGATATCCAGAAAAACTTGATCCAAGGAGTTGGAGGAGAAATACTTGGGGTAGAAGTGGATGGTGGGAGGTGTGGGGGGAAATCTTTGTATTATTGATATCGAGAAAAACTTGATCTGAGGAGATCATAAGAATTTCGAAACCCCATAAGGGGGGGAATCCAAGGAAGTGGAGGAGAAATATATGGTTTAGAGGGTGTTGATCCGAGGAATTGGAGCAGGGAATTTGGGATGCAAGTGGGAGTCCATTTTGAATGCTTACCCCCAGAGGGGGGAATCCAAAAAAACTTGATCATAGGAGTGGAGTCTTTGTATTGTTGATATCGGAAAAACTTGATATGAGGAGATGGAGCAGGAATATTTGGGGTGGAAGTGTGGTGGGAGGGGTAGCCATAGGAGAAAACCCAAAAACTTAATCCAAGGAGATGGAGAGCACAAGAAATTCAAAACCCCATAGGGGGAATCCAAAAAATTTGATCCGAGGAGATGGAGAGCACAAGAAAATTAAATTAAAAAAAATTCGGGGAGCGGGGGCGATCCGGACGACGCTGCAGAAGGCGTGGGCGGGCTCGAGGGCGGGCGCGGGTCGGGCCCCGGTCGGGCAGGTGCGTGAGCGCGGCGCGTGGGGGTGTTGGTGGGGGGTTGAAGGGCGTGGTGGGGGGTTGAGGATGAGGTGGGGGTGGGGGTTGAGGGCGAGGTGGTCGAGGGCGAGGTGGTCGAGGGCGAGGTGGTCGAGGGCGAGGTGGTCGAGGGTGAGGGCAAGGTCGTGGGTCGGCGCGGGCGGGCTGGCGCTCGGGCGGGCGCGGAAGGAGTCCGCTCAGAGGAGGAACCATACCGTGGGGACCACTCAGAGATACGGGGCTCAGAGATACGGCGCTCAGAAGAAACCAGTACTACTTATATATATTCTTTCTTTCAACACACCGGCCATATCCCACCAAGGCAGGGTGGCCCAAAAAGAAAAACGAAAGTTTCTCTTTTAAATTTAGTAATTTATACAGGAGAAGAGGTTACTAGCCCCTTGCTCCTGGCATTTTAGTCGCCTCTTACAACACGCATGGCTTACGGAGTAAGAATTCTGTTCCACTTCCCCGTGGAGATAAGAGGAAATAAACAAGAACAAGAACTAGAAAGAAAATAGAAGAATACCCAGAGGGGTGTGTATGTATATGCTTGTACATTTATGTGTGGTGTGACCTAAGTGTAAGTAAAAGTAGCAAGACGTACCTGAAATCTTGCATGTTTATGAGACAGACAAAAGACACCAGCAATCCTAACATCATAAAACAATTACAGGTTTTCGTTGTACACTCACTTGGCAGGACGGTAGTACCTCCCTGGGCGGTTGCTGTTTACCAACCTACTACCTAGGATATATATATATATATATATATATATATATATATATATATATATATATATATATATATATATATGTATATATACTGTATATATATATATATATATATATATATATATATATATATATATATATATATATATATATATATATATATATATATATATATATATATATATATATATATATATATATATGTCGTGCCGAATATGTAAAACTGGTCAATTAGCAAGAACTCATTTAAAATTAAGTCCTTTCTAAAATTTTCTCTTATACGTTTAAAGATATATTTTTTCATTAATGTTGATGTAAAAATTTATAATTTTGCACCAAAAGAAACTTAGAAAACTTACCTAACCTTATTATAACAAGAACAATTTATTTTAGCCTAACCCAACTAAATATATTTTAGATTTGTTTACAATAATTTAATACTAAACAAACACAGTGAAATATATTTTTTTCGTTAGGTTCAGAATGATTTTGGCGAAATTATTGCATACACAAATTTTCACTTGTCCTATATGGCAAGATGAGCGTTGCTATTTAAGCCAAGATCACAAGTTCTGCCTATTCGGCACGACATGTATATATGTATGTATATATATATATATATATATATATATATATATATATATATATATATATATATATATATATATATATATATATATATATATATATATATATATATATATATATATGTATATATATATATATATATATATGTGTGTGTGTGTGTGTGTGTATGTGTGTGTGTGTGTGTATGTACTCACCTCACCTAGTTGTGGTTGCGGGGGTCGAGTCACAGCTCCTGGCCCCGCCTCTTCAACTGGCCGCTACTCAGTCACTCTTCCCGCTCCGTGAGCTTTATCATACCTCTTCTTAAAGCTATGTATGGATCGTGCCTTCACTACATCGCTACCCAGGCTATTCCACTTCCTGACTACTCTGTGACTGAAGAAATGCTTCCTAACATCCCTGTGATTCATCTGAGTCTTCAGCTTCCAACTGTGACCCCTTGTAGCTGTGTCCCATCTCTGAAACATCCTGTCTCTGTCCACATTGTTTATACCTCTCAGTATTTTATATGTCATTATCACATCCTCCCTATCTCTCCTGTCTTCCAGTGTCGTCAGGTCGATTTCCCTTAACCTTTCCTCGTAGGACATACCCCTTAGCTCCGGGACTAGTCTTGTTGCAAACCTTTGCACTTTCTCTAGTTTCCTTACATGCTTGGCTAGCTGAGGGTTCCAAACTGGTTCTGCATATTCCAATATGGGCCTAACGTTCACAGTGTACAGGGTCCTGAATGAGTCCTTATTTAGGTGTCGGAATGCTGTTCTTCGGTTTGCTAGGCGCTCGTATGCTGCAGCAGTTATTTGGTTGATGTGCGCCTCAGGAGATGTGCCCGGGGTTATACACACACCAAGATCCTTTTCCTTGAGTGAGGTTTGTAGTCCCTGGCCACCCTCTGGCCCTTCCCCAATCTTCATGACTTTGCACTTGGTAGGGTTGAACTCCAGGAGCCAGTTGTTGCACCAGGCCTGCAGTCTGTCCAGATCCCTCTGTAGTTCTTCCTGGTCCTCGTCCGATTTAATTCTTCTCATCAACTTCACATCATCTGCAAACAGGGACACTTCGGATTCTATTCCTTCTGTCATGTCGTTCACAAATGCCAGAAATAGCACCGGTTCTAGGACTGATCCCTGTGGCACCCCGCTCGTTACAGGCGCCCATTCTGACACCTCGCCACGTACTATGACTCGCTGTTGTCTTCCTGACAGGTATTCCCTGATCTGTTGTAGTGCCTTCCCTGTTATCCCTGCCTGATCCTCCAGCTTCCTCACTAATCTCCTGTGTGGAGCTGTGTCAAATGCCTTTTTACAGTCCAAGAAAATGTTATCTACCCACCCCTCTCTCTCTTGTCTTACAGCCGTCACCTTGTCATAGAACTCCAATAAGTTTGTGACACAGGATTTCCCGTCCCTGAAACCATGCTGGCTGTCGTTGATAAGCTCATTCCTTTCTAGGTGTTCCACCACTCTTCTCCTGATAATATTCTCCATGACCTTGCATACTATACACATCAGTGAAACTGGTCTGTAGTTTAATGTTTCGTGTCTGTCTCCCTTTTTTTAAAATTGGGACTACATTTGCTGTCTTCCATCCTTCCGGTAGTCGTCCTGTTTCGATAGATGTGTTGAAAATAGTTGTTAGTGGTACACAAAGCGCCTCTGCTCCCTCTCTCAGGACCCATGGAGAGATGTTATCTGGCTCCATTGCCTTTGAGGTATCTAGCTCACTCAGAAGCCTCTTCACTTCTTCCTCGGTTGTGTGTACTGTGTCCAGCACTTGATGGTGTACCCCACCTCTCTGCCTCTGTGTGTGTGTGTGTGTGTGTGTGTGTGTGTGTGTGTGTTTGTCGTGCCGGATAGGTAAAATTGGTCAGTTAGCAAGAACTCATTTAAAATTAAGTCCTTTCTAAAATTTTCCCTTATACGTTTAAAGATATATTTTTTCATTTATGTTAAAGTAAAAATTAATGACTTTGCACCAAAAGAACCTTAGAAAACTTACCTAACCTTATTATAACAAGCTCAATTTAATTTAACCTAGTCCAAGTAAATATGTTTTAGATAAGCTTATAATAATTTAATAATAAACAAACACAATGAAATATTTTTTTCGTTAGGTTCAGAAAGATTTTTGCGAAATTATTGCATGCGCAAATTTTCACTTGCCTTATTCGGCAAGAAGAGCGTTGCTATTTAAGCCAAAATCGCAAGTTTTACCTATTCACCACGATATATATATATATATATATATATATATATATATATATATATATATATAAGTAGTCAACTTTTCTTCTGGGGGCCCCTTCAAAGGATGCCGCCTTTTCACACCTATGTGCTAATGACCTTGACCCTATGATAATGACCCTTCCGGGCACGTGTCCCCTTTTCACACCTATGTGCTAATGACCATGACCTCGCTCTCGAGACTACCTCACCCTTGACCCCCCCAACCAATACCCCCGCCCACGACCCCCCCCCCCCTTCGCGACCCCCCCCCCTTCGCGCCGCGCCCGCGCGCCCGCCCGCGCGCCCCGCCCGCGCGCCCCGCCCGCCCGCGCGCCCGCCCGCGCGCCCGCCCGCGCCTTCTGCTACGCCTTCTGCAGCGTCGTCCGGATCGCCCCCCCGCGCCTCGAATTTTTTTTTTCTTATGATCTCCTCGGATCAAGTTTTTGGATTCCCCCCTATGGGGTTTTCGAAATTCTCCATCTCCTTGGATCAAGGTTTTTGGATTTCTCCATCTCCTTGGATCAAGGTTTTTGGATTTCTCCATCTCCTCGGATCAAGTTTTTTGGATTCCCCCCTATGGGGTTTTCGAAAGTCTCCATCTCCTCGGATCAAGTTTTTGGATTTCCCCCCACTATGGGGTTTTCGAAATTCCTCGGATCAAGTTTTTGGAATCCCCCCTCTGGGTATAAGCATTCAAATGAACTCCTCCTATGGGGGCATGCTTACTACAGGTCTAAACATCTTCCCCTTATTATTTTAAAATGAACTAAAACCTTCCTCTCATTAAGTCAAATGAACTAAAAGTTTCCTCTCATTAAGTTAAATGAACTAAAAAAAGCGTTTACTCGGCGGTCAGTATTCCACTCATTAAGTTAAATGAACTAAAAAAGGACCGCGCACACAGGTTGAATCTTGTCTACCCTTTTACCCACCCTCCCAAACCCTCACACTCCAACCAACACCTCACAATTTTCACTCATAACCCCCAATTTTTCTCGTTTTAACCCTTTTAGTTCATTAAAGTTAATAAGGGGGCACATGCATCAGAAAGTCACCGCATCCACTTTCGTTAAATTCACTACTCACAATTTTACATATTACGAAGTTAAATACGCACTTTTACTTTGAACATCTTCAAAACACTCTCATAAATCATTTGAATACTCACAAAAAATACCTTTATACATTTCCAAACAACACTGAATTACTCCAAAAACATCATTCGAACACCCCCAAATCACCTCTGAATACTCCCAGAACACCTTCATAAGTACTCTTGCACATCATTTGAACACCTTCATAAGTACTCTCATAATCATTTGTACACCTTCAAAAAACACCTTTGAATACTCACATAAACACCCTTGAACACCTTCAAAACACCTTCAAAGCACTCTCATAATCATTTGAACACCTTCAAAACACCCTTGAACACCTTCAAAACACCCTTGAACACTCTCAAAAACAACATTTGAACACACTCAAAACACCTTTGAACACCTTTGAACATTTCCAAACAACACTGAAACACTTCCAAAAAACACAATTTGAGTACTCCCAATTACACCACTGATTACTACTAAAACACCGCTGAATTCAATCAAAACACCCTTCAACACCTTCAAACACCCTTGAACACCTTCAAAACACTCTTGAACACCTTCAAAAACACCTTTGAACATTTCCAAAACACTATTTGAGTACTCCCAATTACACCACTGAATACTACTAAAACACCGATGAATTCAATCAAAACACCCTTCAACACCTTCAAAACACCTTTGAACACCTTTGAATACTCACATAAACACCCTTGAACACCTTCAAAACACCTTTGAATAACCTCAAAACACCTTTGAACACCTTCAAAACACCCTTGAACACCTTCAAAACACCTTTGAATAACCTCAAAACACCTTTGAACACCTTCAAAACACCCTTGAACACCTTCAAAAACAACATTTGAACACCTTTGAACACCTTTGAACATTTCCAAAACACTATTTGAGTACTCCCAAATAAGATTTGACATCTCTAATTTATCTGCACTTTCATTAAATTACAACTCATCCCTCAGTCTCCAGACTAGGCATTTTCTCGTTTTTTACCCTTTTAGTTCATTAAAGTTATTAAGGGGACACAATACATCAGAAAAAAGTCACAAAAACTAACTCAAACACTTTACTTTGAACACCCCCAAAAACACTCTCATAATCATTTGAATACTCACATAAACACCCTTGAACACCTTCAAACACCTTTGAATATCGTTTTTAAACTAATTTCATCACAACCCACTTATATCATCTTTTTCGGTAACTCTAATTCGACAACAACACCCACAACACCCACATCCCACAACACCCATGAACATTTCCAAAACACTATTTGAGTACTCCCAATTACACCACTGATTACTACTAAAACACCGCTGAATTCAATCAAAACGCCCTTCAACACCTTCAAACTCCCTTGAACACCTTCAAAACACTCTTGAACACTTTCAAAAACACCTTTGAACATTTCCAATCAACACTGAAACACTTCCAAAAAACACAATTTGAGTACTCCCAATTACACCACTGAATACTACTAAAACACCGCTGAATTCAATCAAAACACCCTTCAACACCTTCAAAACACCTTTGAACACCTTCAAAACACCTTTGACACCTTCAAAACACTCTTGAACACCTTCAGAAAACACCTTCGAACATTTCCAATCAACACTGAAACACTTCCATACCCAACTATTGCGACATGTTTTCAACACCCCCTCCATTCTTTTTCCAATATATCATAACTTTTCAATTCTATAATTTCTTTTTAAAATATTCACACATTACCTTTATATTCAGTAAAATCTCTCCATATTTCTAATTACAACCCTCCCCATACCCCTCTCCATCTCACCCGCATTCTTCACATCCACTCACCCATCTCCCAACATACCTCTTCTGAACACACACACAAAAAAATCACATTTCACATCCACAAATGCATCTCAAATCCACTAAAATCACTATAACCAAGATATTCACACACACACACCTTACCTAACCTAACCTAACCTAACCTAACCTAACCTAGCCTAACCTAACCTAACCTAACCTAACCTAACCTAACCTAACCTGTCCTAACCTAACCTAACCTAACCTAACCGAACCTACCCTAACCTAATTTAACCTAACCTAACCTTACCGAACCTACCCTAACCTAACTTAACCTAACCTAACCTATCCTAACCTTACCGAACCTACCCTAACCTAACCTTACCTAACATAACCTACCCTAACCTAACCTAACTTTACCTAACCTAACCTAACCAAACCTACCCTAACCTAACTTAACCTATCCTAACCTTACCTAACTTATCCTAACCTAACCTAACTCCCCATACCCCTCTCCATCTCACCCGCATTTCTTCACATCCACTCACCCATCTCCCAACATACCTCTTCTGAACACACACACAAAAAAATCACATTTCACATCCACAAATGCATCTCAAATCCACTAAAATCACTGTAACCAAGATATTCACACACACACACCTTACCTAACCTAACCTTACCTAACCTAACCTACCCTAACCTAACTTAACCTAACATAACCTAACCTAACCTTACCTAACCTAACCTAACCTTACCTAACCTAACCTTACCTAACCTACCCTAACCTAACCTTACCTAACCTAACCTAGCCTAACCTAACCTATCTTAACCTTACCTAACCTAACCTTACCTAACATAACCTAACTTAACCTAACCGAACCTAACCTAACCTTACCTAACTTATCCTAACCTAACCTACCCTAACCTAACCTACCCTAACCTGTCCTAACCTAACCTAACCTAACCTAACCTAACCTAACCGAACCTACCCTAACCTAATTTAACCTAACCTAACCTTACCGAACCTACGCTAACCTAACTTAACCTAACCTAACCTATCCTAACCTTACCGAACCTACCCTAACCTAACCTTACCTAACATAACCTAGCCTAACCTAACCTAACTTTACCTAACCTAACCTAACCTAACCAAACCTACCCTAACCTAACTTAACCTATCCTAACCTTACCTAACTTATCCTAACCTAACCTAACCTAACCTTACCTAACATAATCTAACCTATCTTATCCTAATCCAACCTAACCTAACCTTACCTAACCTAACCTATCTTATCCTAATCTAACCTTGCCTAACCATTACCTAACCTAACCTAACCTATCTTATCCTAATCCAACCTAACCTAGCCGAACCTATCCTAAAATATATTGGAATACCCCCAAAACACTATTTGAGTACTCCAGAATTACTTTGAACGACTCCATTTTGGATATATCCAAATTAGTTTTGAAAACTTTATCGTAAAATCGAACATTATTTTCTTGTTGGTAAAACACACTCAATGGTAGAAATATTTACTCGATTTCCGAATAGAAGCACTGTCCTCGCTCTGAGAGACTCATTGTGGGTCACCCCAACACATGGTGTAATGCGCTTCACACCCAAGGTAGAACATAACACCTGCGTCAACTCAGGACAGACAGGCGCCATGTAATGCGGGTAACATCCAAGGTAGAAAATCATCTCTTTCCAGACCAACTGTCTATCCTAACCTAACCTAACCTAACCTAACCTAATTCCTAACCTAACCTAACCTCACCTAACCGAACCTAACCTAACTCCATCAATCACCTCTATCCTAACCTAACCTAACCTAACCTAACCCAACCTAACTCCATCAAACACCTCTAACCTAACCTAACCTAACCTATCCTAACCTAACCTAACTCCATCAAACACCTCGAATACTACCTAACTTAACCTAACCTAACCTTACCTAACCTACCGAACCTAACCTAACCTAACCTAACCTATCCTAACCCGTCCCAACCTAACCTAACCTAACCTAACCTAACCTAACCTAACCTAACCTAACTTATCCTAACCTAACCTATCCTAACCTAACCTAAACACTGACTAACTTTGAACCAACTCTGAACACCACTGATCTTCTTCAAAAAAATGCTCTGCACATCATTTGAACACCTTCAAAAAAAACACCATCAAACACCTCCGAATACTCCCAAAAAAACACTACTGATTACTACCAAATCACCACTGAATACTACCAATCACCGTCAAAATCACCAGAAACTAAGTTTAACATCACCATCTAACATCCTTTTTATAGAAATCCCCTCAAATCACTATAACCAAGAACTCCCTCCCCATTTGGCGCATAAAAAAAAAAAAAGCATGAACACAAACCTAATACGCAAACACTTAGTACATGATCACCATCAACTGAAAACATATCTTATACACACATAATATAAGACAATCACCAACTACAATCACCCATGTTCACTTACCTCAAAATCACTAATATCACAGAAAACAATAATTTTTATAAACATTTCACACACACACACACAAAAAAAAAAATCATATTTGACAATATCTAAGCACACTCACCTCACTACCACCAACACACGATGTCTCACCTCACAGGACCGACGAGGTCACCTCCAGTGACGTCACACTCCCATTGTGTTACTTGGTGGTTGGTAACATCACACCTAACCCCCTTGTTTCAACCTGTTGTACCCTACATTATCTAAGAACACTATATCCAAGACGATTACCAGATTTTATGATCCCCAACACCAAGATCACAGAAAACACACATTTTTATAATTATTCACACAAAAATCACGATCACCAATTCCATATCATGTTTACCGTCATCTATCAACACTAATCACCAAGATCACCAAAAAAATCTAAGATCATGCATCTCAAAACTACTATGATCACTGAAAACACTTATTTTTTTAAACATTTCGCACAAAAAATAAGACATACACAAAAATACCACAACACTTCCACCAACATCTATAACATAACATGAGCACTATAACATATCACTATCACAAAAAAAATAATACACAAACACCCACATATTATACATTTCAATTGGAAATTTAAGACATGAGACATACACACCAAATCTAAGACATTCACTCCAACTAAGACATACACATCACCCTTAAAACTTCCTTCCTTATTCATTCCGCATATCTCCTAGAGCTGTTTTAACCCCGACGGATCCATCACGACGTAGGAGCCAGAGGAACCATCACCACTCCAACACCACCTACTACACTCTGGCTCCTACGTCGTGATGGATCCGTCGGGGTTAAAACAGCTCTAGGAGATATGCGGAATGAATAAGGAAGGAAGTTTTAAGGGTGATGTGTATGTCTTAGTTGGAGTGAATGTCTTAGATTTGGTGTGTATGTCTCATGTCTTAAATTTCCAATTGAAATGTATAATATGTGGGTGTTTGTGTATTATTTTTTTTGTGATAGTGATATGTTATAGTGCTCATGTTATGTTATAGATGTTGGTGGAAGTGTTGTGGTATTTTTGTGTATGTCTTATTTTTTGTGCGAAATGTTTAAAAAATAAGTGTTTTCAGTGATCATAGTAGTTTTGAGATGCATGATCTTAGATTTTTTTGGTGATCTTGGTGATTAGTGTTGATAGATGACGGTAAACATGATATGGAATTGGTGATCGTGATTTTTGTGTGAATAATTATAAAAATGTGTGTTTTCTGTGATCTTGGTGTTGGGGATCATAAAATCTGGTAATCGTCTTGGATATAGTGTTCTTAGATAATGTAGGGTACAACAGGTTGAAACAAGGGGGTTAGGTGTGATGTTACCAACCACCAAGTAACACAATGGGAGTGTGACGTCACTGGAGGTGACCTCGTCGGTCCTGTGAGGTGAGACATCGTGTGTTGGTGGTAGTGAGGTGAGTGTGCTTAGATATTGTCAAATATGATTTTTTTTTTTGTGTGTGTGTGTGTGAAATGTTTATAAAAATTATTGTTTTCTGTGATATTAGTGATTTTGAGGTAAGTGAACATGGGTGATTGTAGTTGGTGATTGTCTTATATTATGTGTGTATAAGATATGTTTTCAGTTGATGGTGATCATGTACTAAGTGTTTGCGTATTAGGTTTGTGTTCATGCTTTTTTTTTTTTTATGCGCCAAATGGGGAGGGAGTTCTTGGTTATAGTGATTTGAGGGGATTTCTATAAAAAGGATGTTAGATGGTGATGTTAAACTTAGTTTCTGGTGATTTTGACGGTGATTGGTAGTATTCAGTGGTGATTTGGTAGTAATCAGTAGTGTTTTTTTGGGAGTATTCGGAGGTGTTTGATGGTGTTTTTTTTGAAGGTGTTCAAATGATGTGCAGAGCATTTTTTTGAAGAAGATCAGTGGTGTTCAGAGTTGGTTCAAAGTTAGTCAGTGTTTAGGTTAGGTTAGGATAGGTTAGGTTAGGATAAGTTAGGTTAGGTTAGGTTAGGTTAGGTTAGGTTAGGTTAGGTTAGGTTGGGACGGGTTAGGATAGGTTAGGTTAGGTTAGGTTAGGTTCGGTAGGTTAGGTAAGGTTAGGTTAGGTTAAGTTAGGTAGTATTCGAGGTGTTTGATGGAGTTAGGTTAGGTTAGGATAGGTTAGGTTAGGTTAGGTTAGAGGTGTTTGATGGAGTTAGGTTGGGTTAGGTTAGGTTAGGTTAGGTTAGGATAGAGGTGATTGATGGAGTTAGGTTAGGTTCGGTTAGGTGAGGTTAGGTTAGGTTAGGAATTAGGTTAGGTTAGGTTAGGTTAGGTTAGGATAGACAGTTGGTCTGGAAAGAGATGATTTTCTACCTTGGATGTTACCCGCATTACATGGCGCCTGTCTGTCCTGAGTTGACGCAGGTGTTATGTTCTACCTTGGGTGTGAAGCGCATTACACCATGTGTTGGGGTGACCCACAATGAGTCTCTCAGAGCGAGGACAGTGCTTCTATTCGGAAATCGAGTAAATATTTCTACCATTGAGTGTGTTTTACCAACAAGAAAATAATGTTCGATTTTACGATAAAGTTTTCAAAACTAATTTGGATATATCCAAAATGGAGTCGTTCAAAGTAATTCTGGAGTACTCAAATAGTGTTTTGGGGGTATTCCAATATATTTTAGGATAGGTTCGGCTAGGTTAGGTTGGATTAGGATAAGATAGGTTAGGTTAGGTTAGGTAATGGTTAGGCAAGGTTAGATTAGGATAAGATAGGTTAGGTTAGGTAAGGTTAGGTTAGGTTGGATTAGGATAAGATAGGTTAGATTATGTTAGGTAAGGTTAGGTTAGGTTAGGTTAGGATAAGTTAGGTAAGGTTAGGATAGGTTAAGTTAGGTTAGGGTAGGTTTGGTTAGGTTAGGTTAGGTTAGGTAAAGTTAGGTTAGGTTAGGCTAGGTTATGTTAGGTAAGGTTAGGTTAGGGTAGGTTCGGTAAGGTTAGGATAGGTTAGGTTAGGTTAAGTTAGGTTAGCGTAGGTTCGGTAAGGTTAGGTTAGGTTAAATTAGGTTAGGGTAGGTTCGGTTAGGTTAGGTTAGGTTAGGTTAGGTTAGGTTAGGACAGGTTAGGGTAGGTTAGGTTAGGGTAGGTTAGGTTAGGATAAGTTAGGTAAGGTTAGGTTAGGTTCGGTTAGGTTAAGTTAGGTTATGTTAGGTAAGGTTAGGTTAGGTAAGGTTAAGATAGGTTAGGTTAGGCTAGGTTAGGTTAGGTAAGGTTAGGTTAGGGTAGGTTAGGTAAGGTTAGGTTAGGTAAGGTTAGGTTAGGTTAGGTAAGGTTAGGTTAGGTTATGTTAGGTTAAGTTAGGTTAGGGTAGGTTAGGTTAGGTAAGGTTAGGTTAGGTAAGGTGTGTGTGTGTGAATATCTTGGTTACAGTGATTTTAGTGGATTTGAGATGCATTTGTGGATGTGAAATGTGATTTTTTTGTGTGTGTGTTCAGAAGAGGTATGTTGGGAGATGGGTGAGTGGATGTGAAGAAATGCGGGTGAGATGGAGAGGGGTATGGGGAGTTAGGTTAGGTTAGGATAAGTTAGGTAAGGTTAGGATAGGTTAAGTTAGGTTAGGGTAGGTTTGGTTAGGTTAGGTTAGGTAAAGTTAGGTTAGGTTAGGGTAGGTTATGTTAGGTAAGGTTAGGTTAGGGTAGGTTCGGTAAGGTTAGGATAGGTTAGGTTAGGTTAAGTTAGGTTAGGGTAGGTTCGGTAAGGTTAGGTTAGGTTAAATTAGGTTAGGGTAGGTTCGGTTAGGTTAGGTTAGGTTAGGTTAGGACAGGTTAGGTTAGGTTAGGTTAGGTTAGGTTAGGTTAGGTTAGGCTAGGTTAGGTTAGGTTAGGTTAGGTTAGGTTAGGTAAGGTGTGTGTGTGTGAATATCTTGGTTATAGTGATTTTAGTGGATTTGAGATGCATTTGTGGATGTGAAATGTGATTTTTTTGTGTGTGTGTTCAGAAGAGGTATGTTGGGAGATGGGTGAGTGGATGTGAAGAATGCGGGTGAGATGGAGAGGGGTATGGGGAGGGTTGTAATTAGAAATATGGAGAGATTTTACTGAATATAAAGGTAATGTGTGAATATTTTAAAAAGAAATTATAGAATTGAAAAGTTATGATATATTGGAAAAAGAATGGAGGGGGTGTTGAAAACATGTCGCAATAGTTGGGTATGGAAGTGTTTCAGTGTTGATTGGAAATGTTCGAAGGTGTTTTCTGAAGGTGTTCAAGAGTGTTTTGAAGGTGTCAAAGGTGTTTTGAAGGTGTTCAAAGGTGTTTTGAAGGTGTTGAAGGGTGTTTTGATTGAATTCAGCGGTGTTTTAGTAGTATTCAGTGGTGTAATTGGGAGTACTCAAATTGTGTTTTTTGGAAGTGTTTCAGTGTTGATTGGAAATGTTCAAAGGTGTTTTTGAAAGTGTTCAAGAGTGTTTTGAAGGTGTTCAAGGGAGTTTGAAGGTGTTGAAGGGCGTTTTGATTGAATTCAGCGGTGTTTTAGTAGTAATCAGTGGTGTAATTGGGAGTACTCAAATAGTGTTTTGGAAATGTTCATGGGTGTTGTGGGATGTGGGTGTTGTGGGTGTTGTTGTCGAATTAGAGTTACCGAAAAAGATGATATAAGTGGGTTGTGATGAAATTAGTTTAAAAACGATATTCAAAGGTGTTTGAAGGTGTTCAAGGGTGTTTATGTGAGTATTCAAATGATTATGAGAGTGTTTTTGGGGGTGTTCAAAGTAAAGTGTTTGAGTTAGTTTTTGTGACTTTTTTCTGATGTATTGTGTCCCCTTAATAACTTTAATGAACTAAAAGGGTAAAAAACGAGAAAATGCCTAGTCTGGAGACTGAGGGATGAGTTGTAATTTAATGAAAGTGCAGATAAATTAGAGATGTCAAATCTTATTTGGGAGTACTCAAATAGTGTTTTGGAAATGTTCAAAGGTGTTCAAAGGTGTTCAAATGTTGTTTTTGAAGGTGTTCAAGGGTGTTTTGAAGGTGTTCAAAGGTGTTTTGAGGTTATTCAAAGGTGTTTTGAAGGTGTTCAAGGGTGTTTTGAAGGTGTTCAAAGGTGTTTTGAGGTTATTCAAAGGTGTTTTGAAGGTGTTCAAGGGTGTTTATGTGAGTATTCAAAGGTGTTCAAAGGTGTTTTGAAGGTGTTGAAGGGTGTTTTGATTGAATTCATCGGTGTTTTAGTAGTATTCAGTGGTGTAATTGGGAGTACTCAAATAGTGTTTTGGAAATGTTCAAAGGTGTTTTTGAAGGTGTTCAAGAGTGTTTTGAAGGTGTTCAAGGGTGTTTGAAGGTGTTGAAGGGTGTTTTGATTGAATTCAGCGGTGTTTTAGTAGTAATCAGTGGTGTAATTGGGAGTACTCAAATTGTGTTTTTTGGAAGTGTTTCAGTGTTGTTTGGAAATGTTCAAAGGTGTTCAAAGGTGTTTTGAGTGTGTTCAAATGTTGTTTTTGAGAGTGTTCAAGGGTGTTTTGAAGGTGTTCAAGGGTGTTTTGAAGGTGTTCAAATGATTATGAGAGTGCTTTGAAGGTGTTTTGAAGGTGTTCAAGGGTGTTTATGTGAGTATTCAAAGGTGTTTTTTGAAGGTGTACAAATGATTATGAGAGTACTTATGAAGGTGTTCAAATGATGTGCAAGAGTACTTATGAAGGTGTTCTGGGAGTATTCAGAGGTGATTTGGGGGTGTTCGAATGATGTTTTTGGAGTAATTCAGTGTTGTTTGGAAATGTATAAAGGTATTTTTTGTGAGTATTCAAATGATTTATGAGAGTGTTTTGAAGATGTTCAAAGTAAAAGTGCGTATTTAACTTCGTAATATGTAAAATTGTGAGTAGTGAATTTAACGAAAGTGGATGCGGTGACTTTCTGATGCATGTGCCCCCTTATTAACTTTAATGAACTAAAAGGGTTAAAACGAGAAAAATTGGGGGTTATGAGTGAAAATTGTGAGGTGTTGGTTGGAGTGTGAGGGTTTGGGAGGGTGGGTAAAAGGGTAGACAAGATTCAACCTGTGTGCGCGGTCCTTTTTTAGTTCATTTAACTTAATGAGTGGAATACTGACCGCCGAGTAAACGCTTTTTTTAGTTCATTTAACTTAATGAGAGGAAACTTTTAGTTCATTTGACTTAATGAGAGGAAGGTTTTAGTTCATTTTAAAATAATAAGGGGAAGATGTTTAGACCTGTAGTAAGCATGCCCCCATAGGAGGAGTTCATTTGAATGCTTATACCCAGAGGGGGGATTCCAAAAACTTGATCCGAGGAATTTCGAAAACCCCATAGTGGGGGGAAATCCAAAAACTTGATCCGAGGAGATGGAGACTTTCGAAAACCCCATAGGGGGGAATCCAAAAAACTTGATCCGAGGAGATGGAGAAATCCAAAAACCTTGATCCAAGGAGATGGAGAAATCCAAAAACCTTGATCCAAGGAGATGGAGAATTTCGAAAACCCCATAGGGGGGAATCCAAAAACTTGATCCGAGGAGATCATAAGAAAAAAAAAATTCGAGGCGCGGGGGGGCGATCCGGACGACGCTGCAGAAGGCGTAGCAGAAGGCGCGGGCGGGCGCGCGGGCGGGCGCGCGGGCGGGGCGGGGCGCGCGGGCGGGCGCGCGGGCGGGCGCGCGGGCGGGCGCGAAGGGGGGGGGGGGGGTCGTGGGCGGGGGTATTGGTTGGGGGGGTCAAGGGTGAGGTAGTCTCGAGAGCGAGGTCATGGTCATTAGCACATAGGTGTGAAAAGGGGACACGTGCCCGGAAGGGTCATTATCATAGGGTCAAGGTCATTAGCACATAGGTGTGAAAAGGCGGCATCCTTTGAAGGGGCCCCCAGAAGAAAAGTTGACTACTTATATATATATATATATATATATATATATATATATATATATATATATATATATATATATATATATATATATATATATATATATATATATATATATATACGTATATATACATATATATAGTAATGGATGATTGCAGGGTATAAGTAAGGTTCCCTCAAGAGAATATTAAGTTTATTCACTCTAGAGTTGAAAATAACATCACTGATAATATAATCATCTTATTCTACAGTATTTACATATAGAGTGCTGGCACGTGACACCTCGACGATATACACACCTTGTGCTAAGTCATGTAATAATAATAATAATAATAATAATAATAATAATAATAATAATAATAATAATAAATAATGATAATAATAATAATGATTTTTTTCTGGAGGCATATGTGATGAGAATTTTAGTTTACGAATTGTTTATGCACTTACTGTATCTTCGGAAACGCCTGTAATTATTCACTCCGTTTATGGACCAGGGATTTTAATGAATAGGTTCTGGCAAGAGTTCTGACGATTTTTTCATGTTAACTGACTCACTTGGTTGATATAATAGGATTCGGGAGGAAATTAGACTCGGCTGCAGTTATAGTGATCTCTCCAGCACTGTCTTGGTCATTATTCTGCAATTTACTATACACCAAACAGTTTTTTTTTTAGCCAGCTTAAGGATATCATTGTCCGTGGACATGCTTTTCAGCTCGGGATCCTGACCACTTACAATTGCCAGTCTCACTCATCAACTTCGTTGTTTTTGTATATTTAAATCAATACATACACACACACACACACAAAACTACTACACTTACTAACATTTGTTAGTAACACGCGGTCATCAAGGCGGTGTTTGCGTTTTATTGAAAGCCTCTGTACTAGTCCATAGGTCATTGTAATAGTACACAGGTCTCTGTAATAGTCCACAGGTCCCTGTACTAGTTCACAGGTCCCTGTACTAGTTCACAGGTCCCTGCACTAGTTCACAGGTCCCTGTGTTAGTACGTAGGTCTCTGTACTAGTTCACGCGTTCCTACATTAGTTCATAGATCCCTGTACTAGTTCGCGGGTCCTTGTACTAGTCAACAGGTACCTGTATTAATTCATAGGTCCCTGTACTAGTTCGCAGGTACTTGTATTAGTTCATTGGGCCCTGTACTAGTCCATGGGTCCCTGTACTAGTCCACAGATCCTTGTACTAGTCCACAGGTCCCTGTACTAGTCCACAGGTCCCTGTACTAGTCCACGGATCCCTTTTCCTTCTTGCAGTATCTGACCCTGTTCGGTAGGTGAGTTGCAGCTAATTAATTTGATTAGGGCATTACGAGAATTCGGAGCAGAAGGTAATGTTAGTGATTCAATGGTCAGAAACTCGACAAGAACCCGGTGAGGAAGGTCTGGTATATTTTCAGGAAATGGCTAAGCTGAATTTGCATGTTGGTGGGACGTGGGTACGAACTGCAGCAAGATATGGGAAAAAAGACACTTATGGCTCAAGACATTTATTGAAGAAAACGTTTCTCCACTGATAGCGAAGAAGACACTCGTAGCAAAAAGTTTTCTTTCACAAATGTATCCGTAAGTATCCGTTTCCCGCATGTTTCCATTCACTTCCCGAAGAACAGCAGGGTTAAGTGGTGGCCTACTATCCTGTTGTTTGTCTTGTCTCGAAGTTTGTGTGTGTGTGTGTCAGTGGGTCGCGAGACAAGCGACAGCAAGACCCTGCAGTAACCTAGACTTGAGCCGCCTGAATGTCCTGAGACTGGCTAAGTTGAGTTTGCGTGTTGGTGGGACATGACAGCAAGCCCGCAGTCAACTTGAGCGGTGACCTAGTTGTCTTTGTCTCTTTCTCCGCGCCACGTGAAGATTGAGTAGTATTTAAACGTTAAGCAACCGTCTAGACAACAGCTTTCTGGAAACACAAACTCTATGGCACAGGCCATCGTAGCACTTAAAAAGCAATAATAACTAGTATCGGTCTTGGTCTTTAGGGTGGTCTCAACTTGCATTGTGGATAAGTATACTGCTCGCTAACTCAGGATAAGCACAGCTGTGTCTGGCTTATAAATGAATGGGTGGCCGTGTGGACACAACTTTCCCTACTGACTTTCTGTCATCAACACGGGTATGCTGAGCGTCCAAAAGAATAAGATCCTGTAAATTTTAACTAGATTTCATGAGGGCAATTGCAGGAATATCACCGCTCACCGTCCACGACGGTGATACACAGTATAAATAACAAAAAAAAAAAAGGCACAATACCGTGACTGGAACGATACATAAATAACCCAAGTCGGACCGAAACGTCGTCGTAAGCTCCTCTCTTCTATGTGCGGGTTATTTGTGTATACATGGTATAACATACTGACACAATGGAAAAAATGATATAAAAGGATCGCATAATGGTGACAATCCTTCTACTTTCCTCGTGAAACCTAATTAAGTGAATATTAAAATGGTAAACAATACCGACAGGTTGATAAGTAAGACATGTGCAACAGTTACGTATTTTTATTCCGGAAATTTTCGCCTACACAGTAGGCTTGTTCAGTCGAGTATAGAAGAGTGAGCAGAAACAGTAGAGATGTAGAGACAGTGTCATCAGTCCATCACCCTTGAAGACGTAGTTTTGAGGTGGTTAGTCCCACAGCCAGGCTGAGGGACTAACCACCTCAGAACTACATCTTTAAGGGTGATGGACTGATGACATCGTCTTTACATCTCTACTGTTTCTGCTCACTCTTTTATACTCGACTGAAGAAGCCTACTATGTAGGCGAAACGTTTCGGAATAAAGATACCTAACTGTTGCACATGTGTCTTACTAATCATAAATATATAATTTCAGATGATGGCAGACTGTGAGTCGCTGTAAAGAAAAAATTAATTTATATTGTCGATCTTGTCTTATTAGGGGCTAACTGACGTTACTATTATTACATGTAAGGGGGAAATGCTAAACCGGTACGGATCAAACAACTTCGGGGAATGGGCGGTAATAATGTGTGATCCATTGTAGTTCTAAATCCTCCTCCAGAGTCAAGAACCTCCCCGTGAAGAAGTGTTATGCCTAACACAGGTTCGAATCCTGGTTTTAATACTATTAAAAACGGATATTCAGAACACTGGTTTTTTTTTCGTACAGTGGAAGAAGTCTGCCACATGGAACACCTGGTGTTATTACTGCACACGACGTATGAGGGATACGCCCTCTATACGTCATGTCGCATAGCTCTCTGTCACGACAGTGAAGTTAGGAGGAAGAGGGAAGGGGAGGGGAATATTTGGGAGGGAAAAAAGACAAGGAAGGAGAGGATAAAGGAGGGGAAGCAGGGAGAATGGAGGGGAAAAAGGGAAAGATAGGTAGATAGATAGATAGATAAATAGACAGAGAGAGAGAGAGAGTAAGTTAAGTTTAGAACCTTCACATGAACTCTGACCTTCAATCAATTCTATTTTTTCCAGCTTCAGATCCCCAGAGTTTGCGTTGTTGTCACTGTTTACTGACCTCGTAGTGCCCAGGTCATCCATTATTACTCTTTATTGTTCTTACTTGCGTTTGCTCTTCTTACTAACATTTATAATTCTTACATGTGAATTATTTTTACAGGGGACATTCATTAATACTCATTATTACGTAGGTAACGAGCCCCTGTTTGCTGAACAAATCCTATCTTCCGAGGAGGGCCTACCTACCGGAAAACATCTATCCGATGAAAAGGACCTCAGTTGGAGGTCTAACTTCACAGGGAACTGTGGGTTATGGTCTCTCACTAACTATTGTTTTATACACTTTTATGTTTCCACATTACCTTATTCATTCATACTTACACTCTCGCTTTTTCATAAGTATGTTGTTCATTCATGTATACAACGGCATGTATACAACGGCATGTATACAACGGCATGTATACAATGTTCTTCATTTATTCAGTTGTTCATTCATACTCACAATGTTCGTTCCTCCTTACAATGTTATTCATTAATACTTATGAGGCCTGGTCATGGGCCGAGCCGCGGGGGCATTGACCCCCAGAGCAGCCTCCAGGTATACTCCGGAGCACCCTCCAGGTATACTCCGGAGCACCCTCCAGGTATACTCCGGAGCAGCCTCCACGTATACTCCGGAGCACCCTCCAGGTATACTCGAGAGCACCCTCCAGGTTTACTCCGGAGCAGCCTCCAGGTATACTCCGGAGCACCTTCCAGGTATACTCCGGAGCAGCCTCCAGGTATACTCCGGAGCACCCTCCAGGTATACTCCGGAGCACCATTCAGGTATACTCCGGAGCACCCTCCAAGTATGCTCCGGAGCACCCTCCAGGTATACTCCGGAGCACCTTCCAGGTATACTCCGGAGCACCTTCCAGGTATACTCCGGAGCACCCTCCAGGTTTACTCCGGACCACTCTCCAGGTATACTCCGGAGCACCCTCCAGGTATACTCCGGAGCACCTTCCAGGTATACTCCGGAGCACCTTCCAGGTATACTCCGGAGCACCCTCCAGGTATACTCGGGAGCACCCTCCAGGTTTACTCCGGAGCACCCTCCAGGTATACTCCGGAGCACCCTCCAGGTATACTCCGGAGCACCTTCTAGGTATAGTCCGGAGCACCTTCCAGGTTTACTCCGGAGCACCCTCCAGGTATACTCCGGAGCACCCTCCAGGTATACTCCGGAGCACCTTCCAGGTATACTCCGGAGCACCCTCCAGGTATACTCCGGAGCACCTTCTAGGTATAGTCCGGAGTACCTTCCAGGTTTACTCCGGAGCACCCTCCAGGTATACTCCGGAGCACCCTCCAGGTATACTCCGGAGCACCTTCCAGGTATACTCCGGAGCACCTTCCAGGTATACTCCGGAGCACCTTCCAGGTATACTCCGGAGCACCCTCCAGGCATACTCTGGAGCACCCTCCAGGTATACTCCGGAGCACCCTCCAGGTATACTCCAGAGCACCTTCCAGGTATACTCCGGAGCACCTTCCAGGTATACTCCGGAGCACCCTCCAGGCATACTCTGGAGCACCCTCCAGGTATATTCCAGAGCACCCACCAGGTATACTCTGGAGACCTTCCAGGTATAGTCCGGAGCACCTTCCAGGCATACTTCGGAACACCTTCCAGGTATACTCCGGAGCATCTTCCAGGTATACTCTGGAACACCCTCCAGGTATACTTCGGAGCACCCTCCAGGTACACTCCGGAGCACCCTCCAGGTATACTCCAGAGCACCTTCCAGGTATACTCCGGAGCACCCTCCAGGTATACTCCGGAGCAGCCTACAGGTATACTCCGGAGCATGCTCCAGGTATACTCCAGAGCACCTTCCAGGTATACTCCGGAGCACCCTCCAGGTATACTCCGGAACACCTTCCAGGTTTACTCCGGAGCACCCTCCAGGTATACTCCGGAGCACCTTCCAGGTATACTCCGGAGCAGCCTCCAGGTATACTCCGGAACACCTTCCAGGTTTACTCCGGAGCACCTTCCAGGCATACTCCGGAGCACCCTCCAGGTATACTCCGGAACACCCTCCAGGTATACTCCGGAGCATCTTCCAGGTATACTCCGGAGCACCCTACAGGTATACTCCGGAGCAACCTCCAGGTATATTCCAGAACACCTTCCAGGTATATTCCGGAGCACCCCCCAGGTATACTCGGGAGCACCTCCCAGGTTTACTCCAGAGCAACCTCCAGGTATACTCCGGAACACCTTCCAGGTATACTCCGGAGCACCCTCCAGGTATACTCCGGAGCAACCTCCAGATATGCTCCGGAGCACCCTCCAGGTATACTCCGGAGCAGCCTCCAGGTATACTCCGGAGCACCTTCCAGATGTACTCCGGAGCATCCTCCAGGTATACTCCGGAGCAACCTCCAGGTATACTCCGGAGCACCTTCCAGGTATACTCCGGAGCACCCTCCAGGTATACTCCGGAGCACCCTCCAGGTATACTCCGGAGCACCCTCCAGGTATACTCCGGAGCACCTTCCAGGTATACTCCGGAGCACCTTCCAGGTATACTCCGGAGCACCCTCCAGGCATACTCTGGAGCACTCTCCAGGTATACTCCAGAGCACCCACCAGGTATACTCTGGAGACCTTCCAGGTATAGTCCTGAGCACCTTCCAGGCATACTCCGGAACACCTTCCAGGTATACTCCGGAACATCTTCCAGGTATACTCCGGAGCACCCTCCAGGTATACTTCGGAGCACCCTCCAGGTACACTCCGGAGCACCCTCCAGGTATACTCCAGAGCACCTTCCAGGTATACTCCGGAGCACCCTCCAGGTATACTCCGGAGCAGCCTACAGGTATACTCCGGAGCATGCTCCAGGTATACTCCAGAGCACCTTCCAGGTATACTCCGGAGCACCCTCCAGGTATACTCCAGAACACCTTCCAGGTTTACTCCGGAGCACCCTCCAGGTATACTCCGGAGCACCTTCCAGGTATACTCCGGAGCAGCCTCCAGGTATACTCCGGAACACCTTCCAGGTTTACTCCGGAGCACCTTCCAGGCATACTCCGGAGCACCCTCCAGGTATACTCCGGAACACCCTCCAGGTATACTCCGAAGCATCTTCCAGGTATACTCCGGAGCACCCTACAGGTATACTCCGGAGCAACCTCCAGGTATATTCCGGAACACCTTCCAGGTATATTCCGGAGCACCCTCCAGGTATACTCGGGAGCACCTTCCAGGTTTACTCCGGAGCAACCTCCAGGTATACTCCGGAACACCTTCCAGGTATACTCCGGAGCACCCTCCAGGTATACTCCGGAGCAACCTCCAGGTATACTCCGGAGCACCCTCCAGGTATACTCCGGAGCAGCCTCCAGGTATACTCCGGAGCACCTTCCAGATGTACTCCGGAGCATCCTCCAGGTATACTCCGGAGCACCTTCCAGGTATACTCCGGAGCACCTTCCAGGTATACTCCGGAGCACCCTCCAGGTATACTCCAGAGCACCTTCCAAGTATACTCCGGAGCAACCTCCAGGTATACTCCGGAGCAGCCTCCAGGTATACTCCGGAGCACCTTCCAGGTATACTCCGGAGCACCCTCCAGGCATACTCTGGAGCACCCTCCAGGTATACTCCAGAGCACCCACCAGGTATACTCTGGAGACCTTCCAGGTATAGTCCGGAGCACCTTCCAGGTATACTCCGGAGCACCTTCCAGGTATACTCCGGAGCACCCTCCAGGTATACTCCGGAGCACCCTCCAGGTATACTCCGGAGCACCCTCCAGGGATACTCCAGAGCACCCTCCAGGTATACTCTGGAGCACCCTCCAGGTATGCTCCGGAGCACCCTCCAGGTATGCTCCGGAGCACCCTCCAGGTATACTCCGGAGCACCCTCCAGGTATACTCCGGAGCACCCTCCAGGGATACTCCAGAGCACCCTCCAGGTATACTCTGGAGCACCCTCCATGTATGCTCCGGAGAACCCTCCAGGTATGCTCCGGAGCACCCTCCAGGTATACTCCGGAGCACTCTCCAGGTATACTCCGGAGCACCCTCCAGGTATACTCCGGAGCACCCTCCAGGTATACTCCGGAGCAACCTCCAGGTATACTCCAGAGCACCTTCCAGGTATACTCCGGAGCACCCTCCAGGTATACTCCGGAGCAGCCTCCATGTATACTCCGGAGCACCTTCCAGGTATACTCCGGAGCATCTTCCAGGTATACTCCGGAGCACCCTCCAGGTATACTCCGGAGCACCCTCCAGGTATACTCCGGAGCACCCTCCAGGTATACTCCGGAGCACCCTCCAGGTATACTCCGGAGCACCCTCCAGGTATACTCCGGAGCACCCTCCAGGTATACTCTGGAGCATTCTCCAGGTATACTCCGGAGCACCCTCCAGGTATACTCCGGAGCACCCTCCAGGTATACTCCGGAGCACCCTCCAGGTATACTCCGGAGCACCCTCCAGGTATACTCCGGAGCATCTTCCAGGTATACTCCGGAGCACCCTCCAGGTATACTCCGGAGCACCCTCCAGGTATACTCCGGAGCACCCTCCAGGTATACTCCGGAGCATCCTCCAGGTATACTCCGGAGCACCCTCCAGGTATACTCCGGAGCACCCTCCAGGTATACTCCGGAGCAACCTCCAGGTATACACCGGATCATCCTCCAGGTATACTCCGGAGCAACCTCCAGGCATACTCCGGAGAACCTTCCAGGTATACTCCGGAGCACCCTCCAGGTGTACTCTGGAGCAGCCTCCAGGTATACTCCGGAGCACCTTCCAGGTATACTCCGGAGCATCCTCCAGGTATACTCCGGAGCAACCTCCAGGTATACTCCGGAGCACCCTCCAGGTATACTCCGGAGCAACCTCCAGGTATACTCCGGAGCACCCTCCAGGTATACTCCGGAGCAGCCTTCAGGTATACTCCGGAGCATCTTCCAGGTATACTCCGGAGCACCCTCCAGGTATACTCCGGAGCATCCTCCAGGTATACTCCGGAGCACCCTCCAGGTATACTCCGGAGCACCCTCCAGGTATACTCCAGAGCACCTTCCAAGTATACTCCGGAGCAACCTCCAGGTATACTCCGGAGCACCCTCCAGGTATACTCCGGAGCACCCTCCAGGTATACTCCGGAGCACCCTCCAGGTATACTCCGGAGCACCCTCCAGGTATACTCCGGAGCACCCTCCAGGTATACTCCGGAGCACCCTCCAGGTATACTCCGGAGGACATTGATTTTATTTTAATTAGTCAGATAAGCAGCCTACCATGACCTCCTACACTTGGAAACACTCAGAGTAGAGAGTGGGTGAAGATAACAACGTACTGGGTGCCCGAGTTGCCACACGTACAACGACCATTCATATTGTTTCGTTACTGTCGGATATTTGTATATAATTTACGCTAACCTAACCTAACCTAACCTAACGTAGGAGGAATATATTTAAATTTTGCAGATGTAGATCAGGCGGAAACCAACCAACTGTAATGTGTGTGATAACTCACATCCTGTTTGTAGAAGAGGTAGAATATACAGGTGCACACACACACACACACACACACACACACACACACACACTAACTGCACACACACACACACACACACACTAACTACACACACACACACTAACTACACACACACACACTAACTACACACACACACACTAACTACACACACACACACACTAACTGCACACACACACACACACACTAACTACACACACACACACACACACACACACACACACACACACTAACTACACACACACACACACTAACTACACACACACAAACACTAACTACACACACACACACACACACACACACACACACACATACGCACACATATACATACACACACTTCTACTAGGTGAATACACACACACACACACACACACACACACACACATACATACACACACATACACACACACCCTTACTAGGCGAGTACACACACACATATACACACACACGCACATACACACACACACACGCACACACACGCACACACACACACACACCCTTAAGGACCCCATTATCAAGTGGTCACTCTACCCTCAGCCTTCTTTCCCCTCCCCTCCCCTTTTAATCCCATCACACACACACACACCTCCCCCACTTCTAGGGGTCACTCATCCTTCTCTCCCCCTCCCCCCTTAATCCCATCCCTCTCTCTCCTACATATGCACACACACATACACAAGCACACATACACAAGCACACATGCACAAGCACATATACACTTGACACAAACACGTACCCCCCTTCCCCTAACCACCTCTCCCCCTCCCCCTAGCCACCTACCCCTCCCCCAAACCATCTAACCCCTCCCCAAACCATCTAACCCCCTCCCCCCAACTACCTCTCCCCCTCCAATAACCATCCTCCCCGTCCCTCATAACCATCCACCCCCACCCCCCCTAACCATCTATTCCCCTCCCCCTAACCATCTCTCCCCTTCCTTCTGTGGTGCAATGGGGCAACCTAGAACTAGGATGAGAAGGGACCAAAGGACGAATCTGGGAGGAAGGAGTGGGAGACAGAGCTCAAAAAAAGGGAGGAAGACTGGGGAAGGAGGCTAGATGAGCTTGCAAGGAAGATGGAGGAGAGGTTAGCAGCAGAATGCAGAAGGTAGGAGCAACTTGCCACAGTAGCAGAAGCCAAGATACAGAGATCAGAAGAGGAGCTGAGAAATTTGAAGCAGCCTAGAGACAAAGATAATACAGAAGTAGCATCAGCAATGTTTACATCAGACACAGACAACGGGACTGAAGGGAGCATGGAAGCTAAACTGTATGCAGAGGTCCTGTCAAACCCACATGGGGCCAAAACAAAGACAGGGAGCACACTAGGACAGAATGAGAGGTTGGAAGACATTGAAGGAACTAGGACATGTGGGGGCCAGGAACAGGTGAGCAGGAAGGACAAACCAATGAGCATAGGGGCCACAGCTAGGGAAGGGACTGAAGGAAGGAACACTGCATGGGAAGGAACTAAAACACCTCAGAGGATGCAATGGGAGTCACAGTGGGAGGTGGAAAGGGAGAGATCAGTTTTTGTCTATGGGCTAGACGAAGCTGAAGAGGAAACTTATGATGAAAGAAAACAGGAGAAAAAAGTGATTGAAGGTATCATGAAGGTGATAGGCGAGGGAGACATGACCCAGGTGCCAAATTTTCGGAGAATCAGGTGGTTCACAAAGAAAAGGAATTGGCCTCTCAAAGTGATTTTCAAGGCAGAATCAACACGAACCATGATCCTGCAGGAGAAAGCAGGGCTGAGAGGCAAACAGGAGTTCATGAATGTGTACCTCGATTGAGACAGAACACAAGAGGAAAGGATGACACTGGAAGAGAGAGTGCAAAAACGAAAGGAGGAATGGGAGGAAATGAAAAAGGAGAGCAGAATAACCCAGGAACAGGTGGAAGGACAAGCACACCCCCCAGAAACACCTGCAGAAGGACTCCAGCCACGACACCCCCAAGGCAACTGAACAATCGAAACCAACCATCACACACTGATCCCTCTGTTCCCGCCCCCCGCACCACGAACCCTACCCCTACAGCAACCCCCTATGGGAGCTCTTCCTCCACCTCCACTGCAACCCCCCACAGGCCCCCACCAGGGCTCCTGCTCTCCCAACCCCAGTATTCCCCCAGGACCACAGTTACAGTATTAGAACAGAAGTTGAAGGTTTGGTACACAAATGCAGATGGATTAACGAATAAATATGAGGAATGGCAAGAAAGAATCAATGAGAAGTCCCCAGACATCATAGCAGTTACAGAAACAAAACTCACAGAGACAATAACAGATGCAATCTTCCCACCAGGATACCAGATCATGAGGAAAGATAGAAGGGGCAGAGGGGGAGGAGGGGTTGCTCTGCTCCTAAAAAAACAGATGGAAATTCGAGAAAATGGGAGGCATAGACGAGACAGGAGAAAGGGACTACATAGTAGGTACAATGCAGTCTGGGGAGCACAAGGTGGTCATTGCAGTGATGTATAATCCACCAGAGAACTGCAGGAGGCCAAGAGAGGAATATGAAGAGAGCAACAGAGCAATGGTGGACACACTTGCTGAGATGGCAAGAAGAGCTCGCTCCAGCAGAGCAAAGTTGCTGGTTATGAGGGATTTCAACCACAGGGAGATTGACTGGGAAAACCTGGAGCCACATGGGGGTCCCGAAACATGGAGAGCTAAGATGTTGGATGTGGTGCTGGAAAACCTCATGCACCAACATGTTAAGGACACTACCAGAGTGAGAGGGGAGGATGAACCAGCAAGATTGGACCTTGTGTTCACCCTGGGCAGTTCAGACACTGAAGACATTACATATGAGAGTCCCCTAGGAGCTAGTGACCACGTGGTTCTGTGCTTTGAATACATAGTAGAGTTGCAAGTGGAGAGAGTAACAGGAGTTGAATGGGAACAGCCAGACTATAAAATAGGGGACTACATAGGGTTGAGGAACTTCCTGCAGGAGGTTCTGTGGGACAGAGAACTGGCAGGAAAGCCAGTAAATGAAATGATGGAATATGTAACAACAAAATGCAAGGAGGCAGTGGAAATGTTTATTCCCAAGGGCAACAGAAACAATGGGAAGAGCAAAACGAGCCCCTGGTTTACCCGACGGTGTAAGGAGGCAAAAACAAAGTGCAATACAGAATGGAAAAAGTACAGAAGGCAGGGAACACATGAAAACAGGGAGATTAGTCGCAGAGCCAGGAACGAGTATGCACAGGTAAGGAGGGAGGCCCAGCGACAGTATGAAAATAACATAGCATCGAGGAAGACAACAGTCAAAGACCATGTGATCAGACTGAGGACAAAAGGTGGAGAGCTCACAAGAAATGATCAGGAGGTATGTGAGGAGCTAAACAGGAGATTTAAGGAAGTTTTTACAGTAGAGACAGGAAGGGCTCTGGGAAGACAGCACAGAAGGGAACATCAAGAGGGAATATACCAACAAGTGTTGGATGACATACGAACAACCGAGGAGGAGGTGCAGAAGCTGCTAAGTGACCTTGATACCTCAAAGGCGATGGGACCGGACAACATCTCCCCGTGGACCCTTAGAGAAGGAGCAGAGATGCTATGCGTGTCCCTAACCACAATCTTCGACACATCCCTTGAAACTGGGCAACTACCTGAGAAATGGAAGACAGCAAATGTAGTCCCCATATTTAAGAAAGGAAACAGAAATGAGGCACTAAACTACAGACCTGTGTCTCTGACATGTATTGTGTGCAAAGTCATGGAGAAGATTATCAGGAGGAGAGTGGTGGAACACCTGGAACGGAACAAGATGATAAATGAAAACCAGCATGGGTTCATGGAAGGCAAATCCTGTGTCACAAACCTTCTGGAGTTTTATGACAAGGTAACAGAAGTAAGACACGAGAGAGAGGGATGGGTTGATTGCATTTTCATAGACTGCAGGAAGGCCTTTGACACAGTTCCCCACAAGAGATTAGTGCAGAAGCTGGAGGATCAGGCACTTATAACAGGGAGGGCACTGCAATGGATCAGGGAATACCTGACAGGGAGGCAACAACGAGTCATGGTACGTGAAGAGGTATCACAGTGGGCGCCTGTGACGAGCGGGGTCCCACAGGGGTCAGTTCTAGGTCCAGTGCTATTTTTGATATAAGCGAACGACATGATGGAATGAATAAACTCTGAAGTGTCCCTATTCACAGATGATGTGAAGCTGATGAGAAGAATTAAATCGGATGAGGATGAGGCAGGACTGCAAAGAGACCTGGACAGGTTGGACATGTGGTCCAGAAACTGGCTTCTCGAATTCAACCCTGCCAAATGCAAAGTCATGAAGATTGGGGAGGGGCAAAGAAGACCGCAGATAGAGTATAGGCTAGGTGGACAAAGACTACAGACCTCATTCAGGGAGAAAGACCTTGTGGTGACCATAACACCGAGCACGTCACCGGAGGCACACATCAACCAAATAACTGCTGCAGCATACGGGCGCCTGGCAAACCTGAGAATAGCGTTCCGATACCTTAATAAGGAACCGTTCAAGACACTGTACACTGTATGTTAGGCCCATACTGGAATATGCAGCACCAGTCTGGAACCCACACCTGGTCAAGCACGTCAAGAAGTTAGAGAAAGTACAAAGGTTTGCAACAAAGCTAGTCCCAGAGCTCAGGGGAATGTCGTACGAGGAAAGGTTGAGGGAAATCGGACTGACGACACTGGAGGACAGAAGGGTCAGGGGAGACATGATAACGACATACAAGATACTGCGGGGAATAGAAAAGGTGGACAGAGATAGGATGTTCCAGAGAGGGGACACAGAAACAAGGGGTCACAACTGGAAGCTGAAGACTCAGACGTGTCACAGGAACGTTAGGAAGTATTTCTTCAGTCATAGAGTCGTCAGGAAGTGGAATAGCCTAGCAAGTGAAGTAGTGGGGGCAGGAACCATACATAGTTTTAAGAAGAGGTATGACAAAGCTCAGGAAGCAGAGAGGGAGAGGACCTAGTAATGATCAGTGAAGAGGCAGGGCCAGGAGCTGAGTCTCGGCCCCTGCAAACACAATTAGGTGAGTACACACACACACACACACACACACAAACCAACATGTTAGAGACACTACCAGAGAGAGAGGTGAGGATGATCCAGCAAGACTGGACCTTGTATTCACCTTGAGTAGTTCGGACATCGAGGATATCATGTATGAAAGGCCCCTGGGAGCTAGTGATCATGTGGTGCTGTGCTTTGACTACATAGTTGAGCTTCAAGTGGAGAGAGTAGCAGGAATAGGGTGGGAAAAACCAAACTACAAAAGGGGGAACTACTCAGGCATGAGGAACTTCCTTCAAGACATTCAGTGGGAGAGGGAACTGACAGGAAAACCAGTACAAGATATGATGGACTATGTGGCAACAAAATGCAAGGAGGCAGAGAAGAGGTTTGTTCCCAAGGGAATCAGAAATAATGGGAAGAACAGAACGAGTTCTTGGTTCACCTAAAGGTGTAGGGAGGCAAAAACTAGGTGTACTAGAGAATGGAAAAGGTACAGAAGACAGAGAACTCAGGAAAATAAAGAGATTAGCCGAAGAGCCAGAAACGAATATGCACAGACAAGAAGGGAGGCTCAGCGACAATATGAAAATGACATAGCATCGAAAGTCAAGTCTGACCCGAAGCTGTTGTATAGCAACATCAGGAGGAAAACAACAGTCAAGGACCAGGTAATCAGACTGAGGAAGGTGATGGGGAGCTCACAAGAAACGACCGAGAGGTATGTGAGGAGCTCAACACGAGATTTAAAGAAGTATTTACAGTGGAAACCAGTAGGACTCCAGGAAATCAGAACAAGGGGGTACACCAACAAGTGCTGGATGAGGTACACATAACCAAGGAGGAGGTGAAGAAGCTGCTATGTGAACTTGACACCTCAAAGGCGGTGGGACCAGACAACATCTCTCTGTGGGTCCTTAGAGAGGGAGCAGAGATGCTGTGTGTGCCATTAACAAAGATCTTCAACACATCCATTGAAACTGGGCAACTCCCTGAGGTATGGAAGATGGCAAATGTAGTCCCAATTTTTAAAAAGGGAGACAGACATGAGGCACTAAACTACAGACCTGTATCACTAACGTGTATAGTATGCAAAGTCATGGAGAAGATCATCAGGAGGAGAGTGGTGGAGCACCTGGAAAGAAACAAGTGTATAATTGACGACCAGCACGGTTTCAGGGAAGGAAAATCCTGTGTCACAAACCTACTGGAGTTTTATGACAAGGTGACAGAAGTAAGACAAGAGAGAGAGGGGTGGATCGACTGCATTTTTTTGGACTGCAAGAAGGCCTTCGACACAGTTCCTCACAAGAGGTTACTGCAAAAACTAGAGGATCAGGCACACATAACAGGAAAGGCACTGCAATGGATCAGAGAATACCTGACAGGGAGGCAACAACGAGTCATGGTACGTGACGAGGTGTCAGAGTGGGCGCTTGTGACAAGCGGGGTTCCACAGGGGTTAGTCCTAGGACCTGTGCTGTTTTTGGTATATGTGAATGACATAATGGAAGGGATAGACTCAGAAGTGTCCTTGTTTGCAGATGATGTGAAGTTAATGAGAAGAATCAAATCGGACAAGGATCAGGCAGGACTACAAAGAGACCTGGGAAAAAGAGATTGGGGAAGGGCAAAGAAGACCGCAGACACAATATAGTCTAGATGGCCAAAGACTGCAAACCTCACTAAAGGAAAAAGATCTGGGGGTAAGTATAACACCGAGCATATCTCCTGAGGAGCACATCAGTCAGATAACTGCTGCAGCATACGGGCGTCTGGCAAACCTACGGATAGCATTCCGATACCTCAGTAAGGAATCGTTCGACTCTGTATACCATTTACGTCAGGCCCATACTGGAGTATGCAGCACCAGTTTGGAATCCACACCTGGTCAAGCACGTCAAGAAATTAGAGAAAGTGCGAAGGTTTGCAACAAGACTAGTCCCAGAGCTAAGGGGATTGTCCTACGAAGAAAGGTTGAGGGAAATCGGCCTGACGACACTGGAGGACAGGAGGGTCAGAGGAGACATGATAACGACATATAAAATACTTCGCGGAATAGACAAGGTGGACAAAGACGGGATGTTCCAGAGATGGGACACAGAAACAAGAGGTCACAATTGGAAGTTGAAGACTCAGATGAATCAAAGGGATGTTAGGAAGTATTTCTTCAGTCATAGAGTAGTCAGGCCGTGGAATAGCCTAGAAAGTGACGTAGTGGAGGCGGGAACCATACATAGTTTTAAGGCGAGGTATGATAAAGCTCATGGAGCAGGGAGAGAGAGGACCTAGTAGCAATCAGTGAAGAGGCGGGGCCAGGAGCTATGACTTGACCCCTGCAACCACAAATAGGTGAGTACAAATAGGTGAGTACACAGGAGCTGAGTCTCGACCCCTGCAACCACAATTAGGTGAGTACACACACAGACACACACACACACACACACACACACGGTGCCACACACACACACACACACACACACACACACACACACCCTGATATATCACAAATAAAAATAACAATACCAGACTTTTAGGCATTAAAAGAATAAAACAAATGGTTGTAAATAAGCACTATTCAATTAAATGTCATAAGGTAAACCACTCTATAATGTCTCCTAAAATGTCCCGGAGGTCTCTACAGGCACCACGGGGATAAAATTATAAAGCCCATGATTAAACCAGTGAGACCAGAACCTAAGAAAGATTATTAAAATGTTCAGTGTGATGAGCAAAAGTGCCCTCAAGCACACGAGGGAGGTGTGTGTACCCTGTCCTTAACCTGCGGAGGATCATATAATGTTGGTTCTTGTGGGAAAGAGGAGAACGAGACACTGTCAAGCTGAAACATATACGGGTGCTGCTCATCTGCAGGGCCCACAAGGACTACCAATTCCCCATTATATAACCTTGCGCTCAGCCCGGAAAGTCAATATGAGGCAAAAACCTACTGTAGAGAACACTTGATTCACTAGCCTTTGCTTCCATATGTGCCTCCTAATTACCCTGGACGTTGATATACCCAGAAAACCTCAGACACCAACACAAGTCTACATCCTTGAGCCTGGAGTGTATAGGGGCTAATGACTAAATTTTGATGGTCAAAGGATGTATTACTATGTGACTCACGAAATCGTAATAACGTAACAGCAAACAAACCTCGGAACCGTGGCCTGTCAGTGTTAGGACTCACTTGCCATGGGTTCAAGTCCCACCTGTTTCCTGATTAATGTACTGCGTCATTGTGTGCCAGGACCAGCTTCAGGTTGTGGAAGGACGAACGTTGGCAGCTTTTCACTGAGCACAGAGAAAAGGGTCCACTGCTGGCTTCAGTTTGATTCCTCCCATGTATCGGTGATTTATTAACACAGATATTTTGCAACATAATTTACTATAGCAGGAGAGGTGTTGGTTTAATGATAACAGAAATGTAATGCTGACACATCTTTTCTCTTAGCACAGAAATTAGCAGCACCTGCAACCGTCGGCTTTCTGAAGATTCTGCAATGTCTGTCTTATGCAAAGGAAGTGGTGGGCTAAACAATCGCTTCTTCTTGTGTGTTGTGTTTCTACGACCTGGTAGTTTATGTATCATTTTTCCGTGTGTCCAGAACTTGTTTTTGTTGGTATACGTTTAACCCTTGACAATAGGTATATATAGTGTGTCCAACACCTGTTAATGGTTGTATTAAGTGTCTAGTGTCATGTACTTAACAATAATTGTATTAGGTGTTTGTCCAATCCTTGACAATGGTTGTGTCATGTATTCAGCATCCAACACTTAACAAAGGCTGTGTCATGTATTCAACGTCTAGCACTTAACAATGATTGTCATATATTCAACGTCCAGCACTTATCAAAGGCTGTGTCATATATTCAGCGTCCAGCGCTTAACAAAGATTGTGACATGTATTCAATGTCCAACACTTAACAATGGTTATGTAATGTATTCAACGTCCAACTTAACAAAGGTTGTGTCATGTATTCAACGTCCAACACTTAACAATGGTTATATCATATGCGTGTCCAGCACTTGATAAATATTATATTTTGTATGAAAAATGTCTAGTCAGATCCTTGTTCATATTTCATTTCCTGTAGGCGAACTGAGCGAAATAGTCTTGTTTCCAGCACTTGCAGGAGCCAGGGATGAGGAACCAGTCGTAGTAGAGACGGACCTAGAGACATGAAAGACAAACAAGGTGAGTAGAGTGACTGCTAGTCGTGTTGAGTGAGTGGAGTGACTGCTAGTTGTGTTGAGTGAAGTGACTGCTAGTTGTGTTGAGTGAGTGGAGTGACTGCTATTGTGCTGAGTGACTGGAGTGACCGCTAGTTGTGTTGAATGAGTGGAGTGACTGCTAATTGTGTTGAGTGGAGTGACCGCTAGTTGTGTTGCATGAGTGGAGTGACTGCTAGTCGTGTTGAGTGAAGTGACTGCTAGTTGTGTTGAGTGACTGCTAGTCGTGTTGAGTGGGGTGACCACTAGTCGTGTGGAGTGAGTGGAGTGACCACTAGTCGTGTGGAGTGAGTGGAGAGACCACTAGTCGTGTGGAGTGAGTGGGGTGACCACTAGTCGTGTTGAGTGAGTGGAGTGACCACTAGTCGTGTTGAGTGAGTGGGGTAACCACTAGTCGTGTGGAGTGAGTGGAGTGACCACTAGTCGTGTGGAGTGAGTGGAGTGACCACTAGTCGTGTTGAGTGAGTGGGGTGACCACTAGTCGTGTTGAGTGAGTGGAGTGACCACTAGTCGTGTTGAGTGAGTGGGGTGACCACTAGTCGTGTTGAGTGAGTGGAGTGACCACTAGTCGTGTTGAGTGAGTGGGGTGACCACTAGTCGTGTGGAGTGAGTGGAGTGACCACTAGTCGTGTGGAGTGAGTGGAGTGACCACTAGTCGTGTGGAGTGAGTGGAGTGACCACTAGTCGTGTTGAGTGAGTGGGGTGACCACTAGTCGTGTGGAGTGAGTGGAGTGACCACTAGTCGTGTGGAGTGAGTGGAGTGACCACTAGTCGTGTGGAGTGAGTGGAGTGACCACTAGTCGTGTGGAGTGAGTGGAGTGACCACTAGTCGTGTGGAGTGAGTGGAGTGACCACTAGTCGTGTGGAGTGAGTGGAGTGACCACTAGTCGTGTTGAGTGAGTGGAGTGACCACTAGTCGTGTGGAGTGAGTGGAGTGACCACTAGTCGTGTGGAGTGAGTGGAGTGACCACTAGTCGTGTTGAGTGAGTGGAGTGACCACTAGTCGTGTTGAGTGAGTGGAGTGACCACTAGTCGTGTTGAGTGAGTGGAGTGACCACTAGTCGTGTTGAGTGAGTGGAGTGACCACTAGTCGTGTGGAGTGAGTGGAGTGACCACTAGTCGTGTTGAGTGAGTGGAGTGACCACTAGTCGTGTTGAGTGAGTGGAGTGACCACTAGTCGTGTGGAGTGAGTGGAGTGACCACTAGTCGTGTTGAGTGAGTGGAGTGACCACTAGTCGTGTGGAGTGAGTGGAGTGACCACTAGTCGTGTTGAGTGAGTGGAGTGACCACTAGTCGTGTTGAGTGAGTGGAGTG
>NC_091304.1:20910846-21003346 GCF_038502225.1 Cherax quadricarinatus | reverse complement strand
GCCAGTGTTACCTTAAACACTACAGGTGAATGTAATTACAGGTGAGCACTGTAGACTGTATGTGAGGTCAGGGTTAAGGTATTAACATCAGGTATACTTGAATCCCTAAAACAAGGGTTAAACTAAGTACAAGTTTGTATACCCTAAGAAATATGTACCTGTATGTTTTTTACACAGAACTATACACCCATCGGCGTTTAGACAATGAGGTGGTATACACCTCGGGGTATATACACCTCGGGGTATATACACCTCGGTGTATATACACAGATATACGCCTCTGTATATATATATATATATATATATATATATATATATATATATATATATATATATATATATATATATATATATATATATATATATATATATATATATATCATATACCAAACACCGGCAGGCCAGGACTCGACCCTACGAACCTTATACCGCCTCCAGAGACAGCACAATGTACACATCGCCTAACCACTTGAGCCAGCGATCCTACAAGAATCACGCATGCAGCTGAGCTACATGGTTTTCTCGTGATGCGTACATTGTGCTGTCTCTGGACGCGGTATAAGGTTCGTAGGGTCGAGTGCTGGACTGCCGCAATTTGGTAAATGATTTAAAATCACTTGTTTCGTGGTTTCATTGCTCTCTCTCTCTCTCTCTCTCTCTCTCTCTCTATATATATATATATATATATATATATATATATATATATATATATATATATATATATATATATATATATATATATATATATTGATATATATATATATATATATATATATATATATATATATATATATATATATATATTGATATATATATATATGTATATATATATATATATATATATATATATATATATATATATATATATATATATATATATATATATATGTATATATATATATATATATATATGTATATATATATATATATATATATATATAAATATATATATATATATATATATATATATATATTGATATATATATATATATATATATATATATATATATATATATATATATATATATATATGTATATATATATATATAAAGATATGTACCTCTCTGTTTAAATACACATCTCGGTGTTTATATTCCTGAACGAAGCGAGAGTAACGCAGATCACATAGATAACAACTATGTACAGTATTCAATATGCCATCACTTCAGTACACTACCCTCTTACACGTTCTTCAATAAAGTGCTTCGCTAAATTACTCCTCTGCGTGTTGACTCTCGTCATTCTACCCATAATGCCAGTTAAGAACATAAGAACATAAGAAAGAAGGAACACTGCAACAGGCCTACTGACCCATGAGGAGCAGGTCCATGTCCCCCTCCGAATTAGACCAATGGACCCCCCCCCGGAGTACCCCAATGACCCACCCAGTCTGGCCATCTCCACTCAAGGATGGAGCACGGCATCAGACCCAGCAGCACAAGTTGGTCAGGTCCAACTCACACCAACTCATGTATTTATTTAACCTATTTTTAAAACTACACAACGTTTTAGCCTCAATAACTGTACTCGGGAGTTTGTTCCACTCATCCACAACTCTATTACCAAACCAGTGCTTTCCTATATCCTTCCTGAATCTGAATTTTTCCAACTTGAAACCATTGCTGCGAGTGCTGTCTTGGCTGGAAATTTTCAGCACGATATTTACATCCCCTTTATTTATTCCTGTTTTCCATTTACACACCTCGATCATATCCTCCCTAATTATACGCCTTTCGAGAGTGCAGATTCAGGGCCCTCAGTCTATCCTTATAGGGAAGATTTCTGATACATGGGATCATCTTCGTCATCCTCCTCTGTACATTTTCCGGAGCATTTATATCCATTCTGTAATATGGTGACCAGAACTGAGCAGCATAGTCTAAATGAGGCCTAAACCAAGGATATATAGAGTTGAAGAACAACCTGAGGACTTCTATTATTTATACTTCTAGATATGAAGCCAAGAATTCTGTTAGCTTTATTGCGAACACTAATGCACTGTTGTCTTGGTTTTAGATTACTGCTAACCAGAACTCCTAAATCCTTTTCGCAATCAGTAGTATTAAGATCTACATTATTTAGTTTATATGCAGCATGGTTATTTTCCTGTCCAACATTTAGAACTTTGCATATATCAATATTAAACTGCATCTGCCACTTCTCCGACCATTGCATCAGTCTATTCAAATCATCCTGGAGTGCTCTAGTGTCCTCATTAAAATGAATTGGACGGCCTATTTTGGTGTCATCAGCAAATTTGCTTATGTCGCTATTTATTCCTTATAACGTGTGCGTTATATATAGCACTAAGATGACTGTAATCTTGTACTCAGCGTGAAATATATTGAAGAACTCGGATTCCACTTTCAAAACTCTTCTTCCCCATATTATTATTATTATTATTATTATTATTATTATTATTATTATTATTATTATTATTATTATTATTATTATTATTATTATTATTATTATTATTACAATCATAACTAAGCGCTAAACCCACAAGGGTCATACAACGCTGGGAAAAAAAGAAAGTCCAGCAAGGTTTCGCCTAACACACTGATAACTGGAGGACATTTCAATAATATTAATACCACCTTCACGACTCTATATTAACGTGTATAATCTATAAAAAATGGTCTGATGTGGAATCTTCAGTAAAATGAAAGGTATGGTAATTCCAAGCTTTCGACTCGAGACCAAGCCACGTTATTTTATTATTAGACTAGTCAACCCTGGTAAATATGCAATAAATAAAATTAGTGAGTCAATGTGAAAGTGACTTCTTGGGTGTGACTCGTTGTTCCCCTGTGACCAGGTGACAAACATCTCGTTGTTGTCCTGTGACCAGGTGACAAATATCTCGTTGTTGTCCTGTGACCAGGTGACAAATATCTCGTTGTTGTCCTGTGACCAGGTGACAAACATCTCGTTGTTGTCCTGTGACCAGGTGACAAACATCTCGTTGTTCCCCTGTGACCAGGTGACAAATATCTCGTTGTTGTCCTGTGACCAGGTGACAAATATCTCGTTGTTGTCCTGTGACCAGGTGACAAATATCTCGTTGTTGTCCTGTGACCAGGTGACAAGCATCTCGTTGTTGTCCTGTGACCAGGTGACAAACATCTCGTTGTTGTCCTGTGACCAGGTGACAAACATCTCGTTGTTGTCCTGTGACCAAGTGACAAACATCTCGTTGTTGTCCTGTGACCAGGTGACAAATATCTCGTTGTTGTCCTGTGACCAGGTGACAAACATCTCGTTGTTGTCCTGTGACCAGGTGACAAACATCTCGTTGTTGTCCTGGGACCAGGTGACAAATATCTCGTTGTTGCCCTGTGACCAGGTGACAAACATCTCGTTGTTGTCCTGTGACCAGGTGACAAACATCTCGTTGTTGTCCTGTGACCAGGTGACAAATATCTCGTTGTTGTCCTGTGACCAGGTGACAAATATCTCGTTGTTGTCCTGTGACCAGGTGACAAACATCTCGTTGTTCCCCTGTGACCAGGTGACAAACATCTCGTTGTTGTCCTGTGACCAGGTGACAAACATCTCGTTGTTGTGACCAGGTGACAAATATCTCGTTGTTCCCCTGTGACCAGGTGACAAACATCTCGTTGTTGTCCTGTGACCAGGTGACAAACATCTCGTTGTTCCCCTGTGACCAGGTGACAAACATCTCGTTGTTGTCCTGTGACCAGGTGACAAATATCTCGTTGTTGTCCTGTGACCAGGTGACAAACATCTCGTTGTTGTCCTGTGACCAGGTGACAAACATCTCGTTGTTGTCCTGTGACCAGGTGACAAATATCTCGTTGTTGTCCTGTGACCAGGTGACAAATATCTCGTTGTTGTCCTGTGACCAGGTGACAAATATCTCGTTGTTGTCCTGTGATCAGGTGACAAACATCTCGTTGTTGTCCTGTGACCAGGTGACAAACATCTCGTTGTTGTCCTGTGACCAGGTGACAAATATCTCGTTGTTCCCCTGTGACCAGGTGACAAATATCTCGTTGTTCCCCTGTGACCAGGTGACAAATATCTCGTTGTTCCCCTGTGACCAGGTGACAAACATCTCGTTGTTGTCCTGTGACCAGGTGACAAACATCTCGTTGTTGTCCTGTGACCAGGTGACAAACATCTCGTTGTTGTCCTGTGACCAGGTGACAAGCATCTCGTTGTTGTCCTGTGACCAGGTGACAAATATCTCGTTGTTGTCCTGTGACCAGGTGACAAGCATCTCGTTGTTGTCCTGTGACCAGGTGACAAACATCTCGTTGTTGTCCTGTGACCAGGTGACAAATATCTCGTTGTTGTCCTGTGAACAGGTGACAAATATCTCTCGTTGTTGTCCCAGGTGACAAGCATGTGACCAGGTGACAAACATCTCGTTGTTGTCCTGTGACCAGGTGACAAACATCTCGTTGTTCCCCTGTGACCAGGTGACAAACATCTCGTTGTTGCCCTGTGATCAGGTGACAAACATCTCGTTGTTGTCCTGTGACCAGGTGACAAACATCTCGTTGTTCCCCTGTGACCAGGTGACAAACATCTCGTTGTTGTCCTGTGACCAGGTGACAAACATCTCGTTGTTGCCCTGTGACCAGGTGACAAACATCTCGTTGTTCCCCTGTGACCAGGTGACAAACATCTCGTTGTTGCCCTGTGACCAGGTGACAAACATCTCGTTGTTCCCCTGTGACCAGGTGACAAACATCTCGTTGTTGTCCTGTGACCAGGTGACAAACATCTCGTTGTTGTCCTGTGACCAGGTGACAAACATCTCGTTGTTGTCCTGTGACCAGGTGACAAATATCTCGTTGTTGTCCTGTGACCAGGTGACAAGCATCTCGTTGTTGTCCTGTGACCAGGTGACAAACATCTCGTTGTTGTCCTGTGACCAGGTGACAAACATCTCGTTGTTCCCCTGTGACCAGGTGACAAACATTTCGTTGTTGTCCTGTGACCAGGTGACAAACATCTCGTTGTTGTCCTGTGACCAGGTGACAAACATCTCGTTGTTGTCCTGTGACCAGGTGACAAACATCTCGTTGTTGTCCTGTGACCAGGTGACAAGCATCTCGTTGTTGTCCTGTGACCAGGTGACAAAGATCTCGTTGTTGTGACCTGTGACCAGGTGACAAACATCTCGTTGTTGTCCTGTGACCAGGTGACAAACATCTCGTTGTTGTCCTGTGACCAGGTGACAAACATCTCGTTGTTGTCCTGTGACCAGGTGACAAACATCTCGTTGTTGTCCTGTGACCAGGTGACAAACATCTCGTTGTTCCCCTGTGACCAGGTGACAAACATCTCGTTGTTGTCCTGTGATCAGGTGACAAACATCTCGTTGTTGTCCTGTGACCAGGTGACAAACATCTCGTTGTTGTCCTGTGACCAGGTGACAAACATCTCGTTGTTGTCCTGTGACCAGGTGACAAACATCTCGTTGTTGTCCTGTGACCAGGTGACAAACATCTCGTTGTTGTCCTGTGACCAGGTGACAAACATCTCGTTGTTGTCCTGTGACCAGGTGACAAACATCTCGTTGTTGCCCTGTGACCAGGTGACAAACATCTCGTTGTTGTCCTGTGACCAGGTGACAAACATCTCGTTGTTGTCCTGTGACCAGGTGACAAACATCTCGTTGTTGTCCTGTGACCAGGTGACAAACATCTCGTTGTTGTCCTGTGACCAGGTGACAAGCATCTCGTTGTTGTCCTGTGACCAGGTGACAAATATCTCGTTGTTGTCCTGTGACCAGGTGACAAACATCTCGTTGTTCCCCTGTGACCAGGTGACAAACTCGTTGTTGTCCTGTGATCTCTCCTGTGACCAGGTGACAAACATCTCGTTGTTGTCCTGTGACCAAGTGACAAACATCTCGTTGTTGTCCTGTGACCAGGTGACAAGCATCTCGTTGTTGCCCTGTGACCAGATGACAAGCATCTCGTTCTTGCTTGTGACCAGGTGACAAGCATCTCGTTGTTGTCCTGTGACCAGGTGACAAGCATCTCGTTGTTGTCCTGTGACCAGGTGACAAGCATCTCGTTGTTGTCCTGTGACCAGGTGACAAACATCTCGTTGTTGTCCTGTGACCAGGTGACAAGAATCTCGTTGTTGCCCTGTGACCAGGTGACAAGCATATCATTATTGTCCTGTGACCAGGTGATAAGCATCTCGTTGTTGTCCTGTGACCAGGTGAAAAGCATCATGTTCTTGCTTGTGACCAGGTGACAAGCATCTCGTTGTTGCCCTGTGACCAGGTGACAAACATCTCGATGTTGCCCTGTGACCAGGTGACAAACATCTCGTTGTTGTCCTGTGACCAGGTGACAAACATCTCGATGTTGCCCTGTGACCAGGTGACAAACATCTCGTTGTTGCCCTGTGACCAGGTGAGAAGCATCTCGTTGCTGTCCTGTGACCAGGTGACAAGCATCTCGTTGTTTTCCTGTGACCAGGTGAGAAGCATCTCGTTGCTGTCCTGTGACCAGGTGACAAGCATCTCGTTGTTGCCCTGTGACCAGGTGACAAGCATCTCTTTCTTGTCCTGTGACCAGGTGACAAGTATCTCGTTGTTGCCCAGTGACCAGGTGACAAGCATCGCGTTGCTGTCCTGTGACCAGGTGACAAGCATCTCGGTGTTGAGCTGTGACCAGGTGACAAGGATCTCGTTGTTGCCCTGTGGCCAGGTGACAAGCATCTCTTGTTGTCCTGTGACCAGGTGACAACCATCTCGTTGTTGTCCTGTGACCAGGTGACAAGCATCTCGTTTTTGTCCTGTGACCAGGTGACAAGCATCTCGTTTTTGTCCTGTGACCAGGTGACAAGCATCTCGTTGTCCTGTACCAGCTAACAAGCATCTCGTTGTTGCCCTGTGACCAGGTGACAAGTATCTCGTTGCTGTCCTGTGACCAGGTGACAAGCATTTCGGTGTTGAGCTGTGACCAGGTGACAAGCATCTCGTTGTTGCCCAGTGACCAGGTGACAAGCATCTCGTTGCTGTCCTGTGACCAGGTGACAAGCATCTCGGTGCTGCCTGTGACCAGGTGACAAGCATCTCGTTGTTGTCCTATGACCAAGTGACAAGCATCTCGTTGTTGCCCTGTGACCAAGTGACAAGCATCTCGTTGTTGCCCTGTGACCAAGTGACAAGCATCTCGTTGTTGTCCTGTGACCAAGTGACAAGCATCTTGTTGTTGTCCTATGACCAGGTGAGAAGCATCTCGTTGTTGCCCTGTGACCAAGTGACAAGCATATCGTTGTTGCCCTGTGACCAAGTGACAAGCATCTCGTTGTTGCCCTGTGACCAAGTGACAAGCATCTCGTTGTTGCCCTGTGACCAAGTGACAAGCATCTCGTTGTTGCCCTGTGACCAAGTGACAAGCATCTCGTTGTTGCCCTGTGACCAAGTGACAAGCATCTCGTTGTTGCTCTGTGACCAAGTGACAACAAGCATCTCGTTGTTGCCCTGTGACAAGCATAGTTGTTGCCCTGTGACCAAGTGACAAGCATCTCGTTGTTGCCCTGTGACCAGGTGACAAGCATATCGTTGTTGCCCTGTGACCAACAAGTCTCGACAACCAGGTGACATATCGATGTTGCCCTATGACCAGGTGACAAGCATATCGTTGTTGCCCTGTGACCAGGTGACAAGCATCTCGATGTTGCCCTATGACCAGGTGACAAGCATATCGTTGTTGCCCTGTGACCAAGTGACAAGCATCTCGTTGTTGCCCTGTGACCAGGTGACAAGCATCTCGTTGTTGCCCTGTGACCAGGTGAGAAGCATATCGTTGTTGCCCTGTGACCAGGTGAGAAGCATCTCGTTGTTGCCCTGTGACCAGGTGAGAAGCATCTCGTTGTTGCCCTGTGACCAGGTGAGAAGCATATCGTTGTTGCCCTGTGACCAAGTGACAAGCATATCGTTGTTGCCCTGTGACCAAGTGACAAGCATCTCGTTGTTGTCCTATGACCAGGTGAGAAGCATATCGTTGTTGCCCTGTGACCAGGTGAGAAGCATATCGTTGTTGCCCTGTGACCAGGTGACAAGCATCTCGATGTTGCCCTATGACCAGGTGAGAAGCATATCGTTGTTGCCCTGTGACCAGGTGACAGGCATATCGTTGTTGCCCTGTGACCAGGTGAGAAGCATCTCGCCACCATTACTTTGAAGAACACTGCTTTATACCACATGAGACACATCAGGTATCCAAAAAGGGATACCTTTAATCGGTAACCTAAAAGATAATGAAACTATTCTTTACCGATTGATATAACTAACGGTTTTTTCGTGGAACTAAATTGCATTACTGTATTTGTGTCTTGTTTCAGATTAGCCATTCTGAAGGATGTGGAGGGGGAAGGGAGATGTTACAGCGTTAATGAATATGTATTTAATTAGGCTATGACAGTGACTATATGGAGCATTATTCATGGAACTTTTGGTGTGTGTGTGTGTTTGTGTGTGTGTGTGTGTGTGTGTGTGTGTGTGTGTGTGTGTGTGTGTGTGTCTTCCATTAACCATTGTTTATAAGTTTCTTAGCACTAGCCATTAAAAAAATCTCCCCAAAATTTTCTGGAGACAGCATGCATTGTTCACGCTCTGAGCGCCTATTGTTGTTACTCAGAGAAATCTTGAAATTGCATTCGAGTTTCTTTTCCTCACAACTGTTTATTATTCCAGGCCGGGCTTAACGTAATGGGTTTTCCTGAGGTCCGTCTCATTTATTTTACAATTTTTTTTATGTTAAGTAAAAGGACACAAATGCAACTAATGTGACATTTTATTGTTGCAACGTTTCGCTCTCCAGGAGCTTTAAAGCTCCTGGAGAGCGAAACGTTGCATTTGTGTCCTTTTACTTAACATACTGTCGGTAATTCTTCCTATATTAATACTTTTTTTATACCAACTTGGGTCCTTCGACGCAGTGAAACATCTCTTGCTACTTCACATCTGAGCGAATGTTCCCTCCGGAGAGGAAGGTGCTTTGGTACTGGTGAAGGGCTTTTGATCCACAGAATTGTGGCCGCCCTTCGGTTCAAACTTGATTACCTCTCATTTTCCCGACTCAGTATGAAACATAATGCTCAATAATAACCCACATGGTGACAGAAACTCGGGAAATTGATTGATCTGTATATATCGACCCCCTTTTAGGATCCTCTTCAGCTTCTGAAGAGGATCCCAGAAGGGTGTAGAAATATATATATCAATCAACCTCCTGAGTTTCAGTCTCTATGTAGGTTATTACTGAGCACTGACGAGTGTTCTTTATACTTTAGTTATTCATGTAATATGATAATAATTGTCTGGTGCCCCTAATCAATCTAGCGTATGACATTATTCCTTTAAAGCAGGCGTTGTCAACGAATGTGCGTGTGGTAAAAAAGAGAGTGAGAGTATCTTGAAGCATGGTACCTGAAGTCTGGTCGTGTGGGTGAGGCTGGGAAGAGAGCATCAGGGTAGTAGACCTCAGCTACCAGTAACGACACCCACCGCGGAGACGCTAGACACGACCCTGACAAGTAGTGACACTTGTTCGACCTGCAACACAAGACGTGTTATTATTACTATTATTGAACAAATTCTCTACAAATAATAATTACAGTAGTATAATAATAATAAATTATTATTATAAATTTTTAATAATGATTTCATGCTTACATTCTAGAAAAACTCATATAAATCCATTATTCTCAAATTAATAGATCAATAAAAGGATTTAGGGTAACTATATATATATATATATATATATATATATATATATATATATATATATATATATATATATATATATATATATATATAGTCTTCCACCGAGGCAGGGTGACCCAAAAACAAAGAAAATTCGCAAAAAAAAAAAATACTTTCATCATCATTCAAGACTTTCACCTCACTCACACATTATCACTGTTTTTGCAAAGGTGCCCAGAATACAACAGCTTAGAAGCATATATGTATAAAGATACACAACATATCCCTCCAAACTGCCAATATCCCAAACCCCTCCTTTATAGTGCAGGCATTGTACTTCCCATTTCCAGGACTCAAGTCCGGCTATATAAACATAACCGGTTTCTCTGAATCCCTTCACTAAATATTACCCTGTTCACACTCCTACAGCTCGTCAGGTTCCAAATACCATTCGTCTCCATTCACTCCTATCGAACACGTCTCCATTCACTCCTATCGAACACGCCCTACTCTATTTCTGATAGTCATTTACACATAACACTCCACAAATTAATTTATCATCAACCAGAAATATTCGTTAGTACACAGCAGTAAGACCAAAAATAATAAATGCATGTTAAGTCATTTCAACAAAAGTAAAATATTAGTGCTTTCATCACTCACAGACACTGGGTAACTTCGACGGTCTGAGTAAAATAGCCTTCATAAGGTATCTGTACGACATAGCGCCACACTCCCTGGTAGTTCCTGGCGAAGACGGGCGTGATGTATTCCACGGCGGAGGGGCAAGGCGTGAGCGGCTGCATTCCTCCTGAGAGGCTGTTGATGGATCCCTCGAAGTCGTCAGCGTTGCGGTCCTGGGCCACGGAACTACTACTTTTGCCCGCCATGGCATTGTACAGCATGCAGAACCTGGAGACATGCGGTCCACTTACACAACCATGCAAAAATATTTAGCCAGCTTTTTAATTTTCTGACCTGTCTGTCGTGAGGTTAGTTACTTGTATATTTCCCACCCACGCACACCAGTTCCTTCTTGTATTACTCTGATTTTGAGATTGTTATATTTATGACATTGTAGTATTTCAGCTATACATTGTGTGTAACAAATTAAACCTAGAGTATTTCTAGAGGCCATATTACTAGTTATGAATATTTTTTTATTAGTAACCAAGACTTGGTACATCAGTAGTGTGCTGCCACGGTGGTAATTTTCTTTGGATATTATACACATCCAGATGGCACAGCGAATTTACAGAATAGAACACTTAGGGATTTTATGACTGATTTATATGAGAGGTCATGTCTTTGAGAAAAGTATGGCAATATACAGAAACTAGTTACACCAGACTTGACTCACAGTCCCCAGTTGTCATCACAGAAGGCCCTAGCGCTCCGTCCCTGAAGGATCTCCTCTCCTTCACCCAGTGACCGGCTCTTCATCTTACCCTCCGACACACTCTCAAACAGGGAGTGTACGTCCAGCTTATCCTCCTTCAGGATCTTTTCTACCTTCTGCGTTATCTCCATACTCACAGCCGCACCTTTAGACGAGACAGCCTCCCCGTCCACCGATCGAATGGGACGACGGATAACACGAAACTGATCCCTGGAATTAAATAAGACGTAAGAATAAAGGAATACTGCAATAGGACTACTGACCCAAGTGAGACTGGACCTTCTCTCACTCAATCATTTCCACATATTGTAGATTAATGTGTTTCATTCATTTCCACACACATATTTGTCTAATCTATTATTACATTTACTCATGGTATTCCCTTCAATGACACTACTGTTTGCTCTCCTCGTCTACAACCCTGACATGCTGTTTTCATGTGCTCATTATATACAAAATTGTTTGGTTTGGTTTATCTTTACGTATAAAGTTTTATATATAAAAAATTATGTACTAATGGATGGCTTTAATATGCATTTGTGAAGATAAGATTCAGAATTTTTTTCCTGAACTATAGATGTTAATTTTCTGAATGCATATTGAAGCAACACATAAAAGAATATGTGTGGAGGATTTAGAAAACAAAATACAAAATATATTAAGAGAGGTAATTTTAACATCGCCATAAGCACGGAAGTAACATTTAAAAAAAAAGGATTGTGGGACCCTAAATAATATTCAGGGAATGTAGGAGACTCCTACACTAGCTCTAGTTCGAGAAATACTACCATAACTTTTTCAGCTGATGAGACTTGAGGATTTCGCTCCTTAGCTGTCAGAGATAAACATTCACAACTAACACACATACTGGAAAGAAAAACTGGATGACATTTTGATCCATCCTGGACGATTATCATGTGCAAGATGAACCAAAACGTCATCCAGACTTTATTTACAATTTATGGGCTAGTTGTCATTTGTTCCAGTATTGTAACCCATTTACTTCTACATATGTCAGCATAGCTACTGAATCCCCTTACATGTGTTGTATTGTGTTTATATAGAAGATCCTTAGGCCCAGTGACTGTATGACGTCATGGGATGCGCATGAGTTAGTGGGACCCGCTACCTCGCCCTCACTCCACGCTTAGACATACAAGCAGGCAGTAACACGGCAGGCTGGGCCCCTTCCCTTACCACAGTCTGACAAAATATAGCGTTACCAACCAACAAGTGTGTTTACCTTCAACCATCATATCTCCTTCTGAACCCCCATGACAAATTGGTGCCAGCGGAGGGCCTGTAATTCTGATGTTTACAGCAATTTCTGGAGATAAATTTCTACTGAGCCGGCCGCCATCTTGTGACGCTAGGCCTGCTGAGAAGGTTAACGCTCGACCTAGCCAGCCAGCTACCCCCTCAAGCGTCTACCAGCCTCTACACTATTCACTGGTCAGTCTCTGTGTATTAGTGTTTATCTGCTTATTTGCATCACTCCCGAGGGGTTGACCCGAGTTTGCAAAGTAAGCCAAACCAGCACGACAGTCTGTGGTGGGGGAGTCAGACCAAGTCCAGTTCAGCCTAGCCTTACACCATAGAGCCTTGTCTGCCAAGCCAGCTTTCCACCCCTGCTGTGCTCATTGTTAGAAGTTATCAAGCCATTCTGTGTGAAAGGTTAAGCCAGCCAGCTACTAACCCAAGTGTCTTAACCCAGTACTCACGCAAGCCACTTGGGTACAGTCTTCTTCTTCGCTTTGTGCTTCAAGTTCTAGCCATTCTGTGTGTTTTATCATCCCTGTGATGTTGTGGTATTTCGTGGGTTTGTTTTAAGGTAGCCCGGCTTAGAATATTTTTGTGCCTAGTGAGGGTGTCCCCAGTGAGGCTTACGCCGTTCATCCCATAGGCCCAGTCACCACGCGGTGTCTCACCACCGCCCTGCCTCACTCACTACCAGTGTTTTGTACTCTTATTACGGGTTCTAGCACCATAATTTAAGAACCACATAGGGGGTCAAGAGCCAGAGTGTGTTTTTTCGTCAGTGGTGCCATCATTAAAAGCCTCCTGTGTGGGTCCATCGTCGATCTAAGCACAAATTCCTAGATCACGTGTGGAGTAGCAGCGAATGCAGTCAGCAACCAGTCACCACCTCTACCCTTCACTACCATCAACCTTATTCTTCACCACGTCGCTACAGCGATAATAATGTTTCATAGAGACATTTGTGAGTGTTGAGACATTTCTTTTTTTGTTTCCAGTGATTTATTAGTGACATTCAGTGACTTGATTAGACTCAGTGTTTATTATATACTGTTTGCAATATTTTTTTTCTCTTCTTAATTCAGTGTTAATTTCTGTGCCTTAATTTATGTCTGTTGTGTTGTGTTTTTTTTATATACTTGAAGTAAGTACCTTAGTGTTTTTCCTTGTTGTGTGCAACATATAAGCAGTATAGAACTTGTGTTTACATTTCAGAATTACCTTGTGTTCACAGTATCGCAGTGAAGTAATTCAGTAATTTATTCCCTTGTATTCTGCATCACAACTCAGTGTTGTCTTATAATTTTTCTCCCAGCATTTGTGTATTCTTGTTTTTGTTTTCATTCATTTGCTATTTTATTTTTCTCTGTGTGTTGAACATTCTTGTGTTCATTTTCTTTTCATTTAACCAGTGTCTAATTTGTCTTATCTCCACGGACAATAGTGTCATTATTTTGTGCAAGCAAGACAATTATTTTCCAAATTTTCATACCTCAAGTTTCATTGTAAGAAAATTCTAGTATTGTGTTTATATTGATATGTTGTGTTCTGCATCACTGTAAGTGTTCAAACCTTGTTCTCTGTTTCTGCACCTATTATTTTCATATTTCATTGAACAAATTCACTCTTAGTGCAATTTTTAAGTTCTTGTTTTAAAGTAATTCATTCTTTGTTTGTTCAGTTAGTGTTGCTTAAGCTGCAATTAAGAGTTAAAGTGTTCACTCAGTTCATTCCTTGATGATATATTTTATTTCTCTTGTAAACTGTATTTTCTTGTGTGTGTAATTTCTTTTATCATTGCATCATTGACTCATTTTGCAATAATTCTTGTGCAAACATTGTGTTGCCATTAAAATGTTTCTTTCAGAAATTTTATGTAGTGTTGTGCAGTACTTTTGATTAGCAATTATTATTTGCAATATTGCTACAGTTTATTTCAGTGCAGTTTCATATGTTCTGTTCTGTGCATAATATTTTATGCTTTGTGTGTCATTTTATTTTATTTTTAGTGAATTGCTTTCCCAGTTTGTTTTAATTTTGCACAAGATTTATTGAGTCCATTTTAACATTTTTGATTGATTCATCATTTTATTGTTGAATTTCCCTATTGCATTGAGAGTAAAGACAACTCACTGTGCCATTAACTCATTTTAAAGTAAAGTTGAGCAAATTAGATTTGAGTAAAGTACAATTTCTCTTGATTTTCAAAGTTTTGCTTATTCAGTTGAGTATTTTCTTTTGTGAGTGTGACTTTCCTTGCTTGCAGTGTGACCTGTCAATTTTTATCTACTTATGCAGAATAGTTAAGTAATTTCTTCCCGTTTAAGCTTATTGTGTCATTCTCTCTAATTTTTCTTGCTTTATGTCCTTGATTAAGTTCCCTGAGAAGATGTCCCAGTCACTTTTGAATGTTCACTTAGTGTACCATGCCAGTCAAAGTCAATATGAATCAGTCCACAGTACCAATATTCCCTTACTGGCTGAAAGACAATACCTAGCCCCTGAGCAATGTGTTTGTTCTCACAGCTTGAATCTGAGATTTGTTAAAGTGCTGCAAAATGTGAAGTTCAGATTAAGTTCCTATAGATTCGTGAATTACTCATTAACGTAGCCGAGCAGCCAGGCACTAGTAATACTGCCACTCCTGTCTGGACTCCAGCTACAATACCGTGCACGCAGGATAGTGTACAGTTACCTTGGGCTTCAGAGGAACCTCAGACAACCCTGGATGCTGAGACTACTATCCTTGTGATGGCGACTTGTTCAAGTACTCGTTCCTTCCCAGGGGACACTTTGAGAAGAACTTTACTTGCAACGAGTTATGCCATCTCTTGCTGATGCCACAAGCTGTTGCAGAAAGACGTTTCTGTGGCTAGTGTACTCACTTGAGTGTTGTTGTTGTCCCTTGTGTTCCAGATGGTGATCCCATCCTCGTTGACAGTAATCCGTGCATTGTAAAAAGTTATTTCTCAAGTAACTTTCACATGTTGTTAACGTTTGTAAGTGTAGTTTCCTTATAGTTGATACCTCATGTCACTGTGTGTGACTCAGATTGAATATCAGCATTGTTGACCGTGTTAATTTCTTTTCCCCTGTGCTTGCAGTGAGAGATAGTAGATTCGTTCTCCCATGCTCATATTGCGTGTTATAGCGTTATTTTTTTCAACCGGGAGAGTCATCCACTCCAACGAGTTTGTTCATTCCTCCAGTAAGAAAGAACCGATCCCTTGTGTTCTGGTGTGATTCGATTCCTGCTCCAGGAAGATCTTATTCTGACTGTGTAACCACCAGCACCCATTAGTGACTTTGTAATAAGCCAAGAATTACTGTATCGAACAGTGGAGTTGAGTACTCCTAGCAGAAGAGTTAGTAATTCCAGTCACTAGTGAATGTAGCTGTATCTCTTGTAGATACTCGTTCAGACTGTCCTCAGTCAAGGCATGTGTTAACCATCGCAGAAGAGTTCGATCCACCCAAAGATGATAACCATTCTGCATACGTAAACCTTACCCTCGCAGAATTGGGTTTAGATGTAAACAGCCTGTATAATTAGATGTCAAAGATGAATGAAACTGTCAACTGTGTGTCTTGTTATTAGCTGATCAGTTTGTCAAATTTTCGTGTTCACGTTCCCTCCGAGTTCTGAGAATTTATGATCTGAGTGCACCAGATTGCCTTTGCTGTTAATTTCACCTTGTATATATATATATATATATATATATATATATATATATATATATATATATATATATATATATATATATATATATATATTTATTCTTCCTCAGAATCCATAGAGTGCATGAATACAGATTGATCGATCAATTCCATCCCATATTGTACAATGATTTGTTCTTATAAGTCGTAATGCATTACAATGAAACTCATTAAGTTAAAAGTGATTACGTTAACACCCATTACATTAAAACTCATTATGTTAACATCCATTATGATACCATCCATTAGTTCTAAGTTATATATGTCTTTGTTATTGTATAGAATCAGCCCAGAACCACCTGCCTGTTCAGCCTATAGCATAGTAGTGTATGTCGAGACAATACGTAACATGACCGAGCTGTCAGCATAGCTACTGAATCCCCTTACATGTGTTGTATTGTGTTTATATAGAAGATCCTTAGGCCTAGTGACTGTATGACGTCACGGGATGCACATGAGTTAGTGGGACCCGCTACCTCACCCTCACTCCACGCTTACACATACAAGCAGGCAGTAACACGGCAGGCTGGGCCCCTTCCCTTACCACAGTCTGACAAAATATAGCGTTACCAACCAACAAGTGTGTTTACCTTCAACCATCATATCTCCTTCCTAACCCCCACGACACATAGACAAGCACAAGAATCGTAGAAGGATGCTTCATACCAGCTTAGTTTCGTTTCTTAGGTTGAAAGACTTTCGACTGCACGAGGATCATTAACGCCGAAACTCAATTGTACACAGTCGTTAAGACTACTAAATTAAATAAACACTTCTAGTGTATACACAAGTGTTCACCAGCTTCACGGCTCGCGCAAATCAAGGAACCAAGCAGATAAAACACCAAGATTATTATCTGTTGATGTCGATAAGAACCCAAGTGGGATATTCACCTGAGGGGTACGTTCCTGCTCCTTAGTTTGGCCACCTTGGGCAGCGTTTTGTCTTCCTTCAGGATGGGTAGTGTCTTGCTGAAGAAGTCGAGGGTCTTATTTTTGATCAGCTCGCTGCAAGAGAAAAATGAGGAAAAGAGGAAAGAAGCGTCAAAAGGAGTAGGAGGAGCAGCAGAAGTAGCAAGAGGAGAAGGAATAGGAATAGCAGGAGGAGGGAAAGAAAAGTGTGGAGCAGGAGAATAAACGGGTAGGGGAGGAGGAGAAGGAGGAAAATAAGAATGAGGAAAAATAGCAGGAGGAGGAGGAGGAGGAATCGACAGGAAGATTGCGGGGAAGATGGGGAAAAAAAAAGTTTTAAATGGTGCTTCAAAGTCTCAAAACTTTTATGGGTTGCAAACTGAAAAGTTATTAATGAATTTGTTACAGAACATACAAGCCTGAGACTTAAGAGACTAAGTCACGTGACTCGCAGAAGACTGGTAAGTACTCACAAGGGGTAAGAGTGACCCAGTATGGACTGACCCATGGGGTTCAGGGGCAGGAGTCCGTCGTTGAGGTCACCACAAAGGTTGTCGAGAGACTGTGACATTTGTTCCTTGGTCTCCAGGGTACCTAGGTGTACAAAGGTGACTAAGACACTGGTGATACTTTGTTAACTATTTAACTCACCAATAATCATTTCATACTTTTGTGGCTTATATAATAATAATAATAATAATAATAATAATAATAATAATAATAATAATAATAATAATACACAAATAACAATTCTACTACTACTACTACTAATACTACTACTACTGCTACTACTAATACTACTACTACTACTACTACTACTACCACTACTACTACTACTAATAATAATAATAATAGATTAATTTTTAAGAATGTCTAAGGGTAGTAAGAGTTACTTTTAGACACAAGGACCTGTAAGAGATAATAATAAGGTTGATCTTTACGTCCTCATTGTACTCGTAGTTCTAGTCTGCCGTGAGCACAGACAACCGTGACATCAATAGCCCCCGTCGTGCCAGCAGTCTTGCCGTGACCCCAGTACTACAACTCCTTCCCCCAACATCCCCGCCGTGACCACAATGTGTGGTAGCTGCTACAATTCCCTCACCCGTCACGAAGGTCCATTATACAGTGTTTACAGCGGGGCCGGTTGATAGTGGCAGCAAAATAGCACGCAGAAGTGATTAAGCCAGCCTGGGTCATTGATGACACAGGGGGTGATTAAGCCAGCCTGGGTCTTTGATGACACAGGGGGTGATTAAGCCAGCCTGGGTCATCGATGATACAGGGGGGTGATTAAGCCAGCCTGGGTCATCGATGATACAGGGGGGTGATTAAGCCAGCCTGGGCCATTGATGACACAGGGGGGTGATTAAGCCAGCCTGGGTCATTGATGACACAGGAGGTGATTAAGCCAGCCTGGGTCATTGATGACACAGGGGGTGATTAAGCAAGCCTGGGTCATTGATGACACAGGGTGATTAAGCCAGTCTAAGTTATTAATGTACCGTATTTAACGAAAAGCTAAGCCCGTGTTGGTTATTCGTCTCAAGGAGTGTTGGAGGCTCGATTCTCCGTCCGCTGATCGGTCTTTGACCGGTCATGTTATTAGTGATCGTCTTGAGCAGGCGTTGACACGTTCGTCATCACGTGGTTGCCTGTGCACAATATATTTCTTTCCTTCACGAGGTAAGTGTTAGTGTTAACACTGAGTAAAACTGAAACAGCAGTTAATGCAACGAAATCATTGTATGAACGACCATGCTGCGTGTATGACTGACCATCCTACATGTATGAACGACTATACTACGTATATGAAATGTAAAATTTTAGGATTAAGTCTCCAGGTCTTGAGTGTCTGGACCTCAAATCTCCAGGTCTTTAGTATCCGGACCTCAAGTCTCCAGGTCTATAGTGTCTGGACTTCAAGTGTATGGAGTATAAGGAACAAAAACAAAAGCTGAACGTATTTTGAAAAGTAAGACCCCTGCTTCAATAGAGGACATTCCTCATGTACTTAGAGACCTCCAGCTCACCTGGACAGGGAACCTTAGACTGGATATAGGGCGGTTTTCGGACCTTGGGGGGTATTTTAGCAGGTGCCTCCTCAAAAGCATAGTAGCCCTCTGGGTAGTCAGGCGTCTCCAGGTGGTCTTGTGGCACTGCCGTTGTCAACGCCGCCAGCAGCAGCAGCAGCAGCAGCACCTGCAGGAGGATAAGAGAGTAAGAATAGAATCACAGGTCTTGAATACATGGGGTTGGCATTTGAGATGTGAAATAATCCACAACAGTAGTAAATATCTTCAAGAAACTGAGGGGAAGAGGTCAGTCTTCATCCATGGGCTTCACGAGAGTGAAGGGAAGACGTACAATGAAAGGTGACAGTAAGAAAAGCAGGAGATTGAAAATATCATCAAACAAACGGGAGAAGAGGACATGTCTAAGCTCATAAATTTTCAGAGAATAGGGGAGTATTCGAAGGAGTAAATTCTAATGTCTCGTAAGAAAATTCCCAGGAATAAACCCGCCTTTGTCCTAGAGCCAAAGTCAGGAAAATAATGTGTGAGGCCTAAATATTACTTGCTAGAACCAGTTTTCTAAGATTCTATAATTATTCTTTTTTTTACAGTTTTTGAATATCTGGAGAATCGATTCAAAAAATGGCTTTGAAATCTGGCATCTAGACCATATAATTATGCTATATACTGTATAAATATAAACTTTCGAATGATGTATTATGAAGCACTGATCCTGACAAGTTGTACCACACAGCACTTACACCCCCACAGGTTTAGAGCTTTTCATGGATACATTATATTAATAATCTTTCGAAATTTTAGACAGTGGTGAAGCTGAGGATATAATAAACAGGATATTAGCAAGACTTCTGATACTTGAAAGCACTGTTCTGTTTGTTGCCATTATTGTTCACAGTATGTGTAAATAATCTTTATATACTGTAGGGAATTATTAATAAATTTACCGATGACACTAAAATATTTAAGAAATATATTCAAAGAAAGATTTACAAATGCAATAGAAAGATCTAAATAAACTTTAGACAGGAACTTGCAATTAGCACATTAAGTTCACCCGGGACATACGTAACATTCTCAGTATAAGAGAGGAGAATATCAATATCAGTTATCAAGTAATCTCAACAGAAGTTCATAGGTCAATGATAACTGAAAACTCAGAGACTAGAAAACAATGTATAACTGCATCCAAAACAATAAAGCTTCAGTATTTACATCCTGAAGCGTTAGGATTTGAATTGCCTTTGTGAGACCTCACTTAGCACTCACATCAATGAATCCAGGTCCAGTAAGCTAACTGTTGCTGCTACTGTGACCCACTGTAGTGCTATCGTCTACCACGCACCTTCACGTGTCTTTAGACGCGCATATGAATCTTCCTTAGCTGATGAACTCTTACTGGAATGCTGGACGATATCCTCATTGCCCTACTGTGGTACCCCAGCTCAGGCTGACAGAGTTCAACACCTTGTATGAGCCCCATCCCACCTGATGGAAAATGCCAGGGAAACGGTTAGCTTTTCTTCCCACTGTATAACTATCATATAGAATAGGGTGGCAGCACACTGCTGATGCAGCTAATTTTGCTAAATTAGAAGAAAATAGACACGCCATTTCGCCATGACCTTCGCTCAGTGGTGGCACCAGAAGCAGGTCACCTTATAACAAACACGTGTGTCTAACTGATTCTCCTTGACAGATATAATAAATAAACTTGGGCTATGTGATGTAGTTAAGGCCACCATGCTACATAACAGACATACATTCCCATAAAAGTTTAATGGAAGATAGGTACAGTACCCCAGAACATAAGGAACTTGAGCATTAAAGATAAATTTGTATTCTCTGGAAAGTGGTAGAGGGACGAACGCCATAATAAAAAGTGTACGAGTGAATGGAGGATAATAAATGGATCTCTAGCGTAGATAACTCTTAGAGAGGACATCAACAGTTGTTGAGCTGTGTGTCAAATTTCAAAGCATTCTTCACAGTGATCACTGGATAAATCACTCTACACAGTGGCCGCTAGATAAGCCATTCTGCAGTGTTCACTGCATATACCAATCTACACAGTGGCCACTAGATAAACCATTCTACACAGTGGTCACTGGATACACCATGCGTGAGTATAATAATCTAAAGACGGAAAAGAGATGAATTTGCAAGGCCCATAAAATGAACTGTAAAAAAAAAGTCAAATGGAGGATGAAATAAACCAGAATATGAGAAGATAAAACAAGAAGAAAATGGAAGAAGAGAAAGACAATACTGTACATTATGAAGAGGAAAAAGAATGAATGTGTAGAAACGAGAAAAAGGAATAAAAAAGTGTAAGGAGTTGCATTCATTTTAGAACCTCGAGTAAAATTCTCTGAATCTTAAAAGAGAAAAGGATAAGAGGAAAGCTGTGAGTGAAGAAAGATTCAGTGTGGGATAATGGAGTATGATGAGTGTTATTATGCTCGGTCTCGGGGGCTCTGTCGCCCCAGGTCACTCTTCTCCCCTCTCCTTCCCTCTTCCCAGTTCTTCCCTCACTTTCCCTTTCCCCTGTTCTCCCGTCTCTTCCCACCCCAGTTCTCACCTCTCCTCTCCAAATTCTCCCCGCCTCCTTCTCGCGAAATAATACATAAAGGCGAGAGAGCGAGGAGCCACCCAGAGGACTGAAAAACAAGAGAATACATTATAAAGCCAAAGTTCACGTTGTATTACCTTCGCTTCTTCCACGGTCTTAGTGACGTTGACTCAGGAGGTTGGCATGACTATACAAGTTACAGCAGCAGACCTCTGCTTCTGGTCTCCCGTTTTCTGTACTTAATGTGTCATATTTTTTTAACTTTTAAAATTTGTAGCAGTTAGTATCTCTGCTTGGATCCTCTTCCGGTATTTAACAATATTGGCGAAAAAAATCTATCATTTCGAATTTTCTTTCTTCATTCTTTTCGTTTAATGGAGTACTTGAGAGAGAGGCCATAACAACGGCAGAAGAGTGTAGCAGTTAGGTTAGCCGTAGGATACCTGGAGTTTATTATAGCACGTGATAGTATCGGGGAAATATGTTTTAAGATACTGTGCGCTGGGTTGTGGAAGTGTTATAACTGCTAGTTTTTCGAACATGGAAGCTGGAGGTGGAGATGAGTGACTCTTCGAGGAAGTAGGGTCGACCCAAGTCTGGCTCCTTGAAGATCAGTTTAGCGTTTTCATGTACCTCCGACGCAACCGGATGTTGCTATCCTAGATACCTTGACTGCAGCAAGTGTCTGATCTCAGCAACACGTCCGCCTACCTACCCATCACCGACAATAAAATTGCGCGAGTACACTAAGACCTTCCTCTACCAACCACACGGCATTCCTGGTACCAGGAGGCAGCTGAGCTCTCATTAAAGTAAAAGGGGGCTAGGCTTCTGGGATACGGGGATACTTTCTCGGAATGTTGAGGCAGAAAGGGCTAAGATTATTGGATACGGGAAAATCTTTCTTGGATTGAAAAGCGACCGAAACTCATTTATTTTCTTTAGTTGGGGGAGCCATTTTTAAGCATGTGTTTGGATTCGCTTCAGTTTGGCTCATATATTTTTTTCAGATGGCCACATATTGCAATTTTAGTTGTTTAGAGTATGTTGTGCACAGTTTTTACTTAACGTATCTTTATTCATAAATCTGAAGACTATTTTTAAATTTGCCATTGTAGCTCGTAAATCTCTCGCGATAACTGTGTGATGTTACGGTGATGTTCTTTATGTTCCTATGTTCTTAAGAGGGTTGGTGGAAAGAACTTATCTTGAATGGGCCAGTAGCCCTGCTGCAGTGTTCTTCCTAGTAGACAGCTATGACTGGCGCTTACATAATTTTATTACACTAATCTTCATGTAGTCTATAATCGCTTTCTCCCACTTGCCTTACAACCGGCTAACTGGTTGCCCCTGACCTCTCCAGGCAGCTGTGGAAGACAGTCATTGTGAAACTATTGGAAAACTGTTTTGGGACTTGTTATAAGAGACTTGGAGAAGTAGTGAGGTTAATCACTTTAAAGCTGCTCGAGTGGCCTCTTACACTAGTTTTAATGGCTTCGTCCGCCATCCATAACAATTAGTTCTATTTCTCTTTTTCTCTTAGAAAATGGTTTAGCACTTTTCCCGTTTTAAATAAAACTAATGCGCATTAGTGAATTTTTGGATGAAAGTGCTGATAGATAATTCTATTTGGTGTTATTAATATTTTTTTTATGTTAAGCTATAAAATTTCGTATTCTATGTATTTACAAGTTTTTGTGTTGGGATAAAGGGAGAAGAAGAGAGAGAAATGTTTGAAGGAGAGTAAAAGAACACAAGGAAGAAATGGTAAGTAGAGGACAGGAGAGAATTTTAACTTCATTGTAGCTAAACAAATTTTCTATAACTCGTACTATAGATGTTCTGGCTATTGTTCTAAACAAATAAGTAAATTACACACACACACACACACACACACACACACACACACACACACACACACACACACACACACACACACGCACACACAGATACACACACGCACACACAGATATATATATATATATATATATATATATATATATATATATATATATATATATATGTATATATATATATATATATATGCAATAAGATCACAGTAAACAGGTGATTTCAGAATATGCAAAACAACCACTCTGAAAGAATAGAGAAATTCCAAGCGCTTTCGTGACTACTCACATTATCATAGTTCCTTGATAATGTGAGTAGTCACGAAAGCGCTTGGAATTTCTCTATTCTTTCAGAGTAGTTGTTTTGCATATATATATATATATATATATATATATATATATATATATATATATATATATATATATATATATATATATATATATATATATATATATACATGTATATATACAGTGCTAGTCACGGCATTATACCGCCTTTCCTCCAAACACGTACCAAAACACAAACACATACCATGAAAGATTATATTATATATATATATATATATATATATATATATATATATATATATATATATATATATATATATATATATATATATTTACACACTAACTGAGGTTTAAATACTTGGTGATGCATCCTTCATGCTTAGTCACGTCCCTCAGCCTTGTAGGAAGACTCACACAAATTGTTGAGGGTTTGGGGAGGTATATTATTCCATGCCTCATGTAGAGCAGCCCCCAGCTGTGGGATGGAACTGACATCCTTGCCCAGTTAACTTCGTTTTACTATTGACCAGAGGTTCTCAATAGAGGTTTAGGTCTGGGGAATTGCCTGGCCATTCGTTAAAGAGCCTCACTTCACAGTCCTTAAATGGTACGACACAGTGCACCGCCCTGCATAAAAACTGTAGCCCCACACTTGTCAAACGCCTCAGGTAAATTGTCAAACAATAACTCCAGGTAATTATACTGGTTCATATACTGGTTTTTGGGAAGCACATTAAGTTTACCAACACTCTGAGCACTGAAACAACCCTAAACCATGAGCGAGTCTGGGTGTTTAGTGGTCCCACAGGTGTAGCGTGGGTCTAGCGGGTCACTACCTCTGAGCCGGTACACGTGTTCACCACGGTTACAGGTGATGATGAAGGTTGCTTCATCACTCCAAAGTACTTCAGACCACTGTTGAGAATTCCAGTGAAAATATTTCTTTGCATAATCTGTGGCTTGGAGAGGATCGGTTTCTTAACCTGGCGGTGACTACTGTAGCCCAGTTCTGACACACTTCTGTTAACAATTCTTACAGACACCTCTGAGAGAAGATGTGGGTTCTTTTCTTTCGATTCTCTAGCAGTTATCTTAGGCGTGCACTCTAACTGCTTCTTAAACACAGTTACGGTATGAACAGATGTCTTCTTCGAGGGGTCATGCCGAGGATTGGCAGATGGTAACTCAACACCGCCACCAACCTTGAAAAGCTGCACCCAGTTCCTCACTGAACGCTCACACACACCAACATTCTCCACTATTTCTTTCGTCTGTTTCCCAGCTTTGTGACGCACTATGATTTGAGCTATAGTTTCGGGTGTTAAAGACTTCCTTTTACCCATAATCAAACATGTGTAGCCCCAAAACAAAAGGGATCACTGGACAAAAGATGGGGCAGATGAGAGACAAAGTGCAACACTTCCTCTCACCACGGCAGCCACGTGAGCACTGAGGAGTCACTGTGGAGTGTGGTGGCAGGCCGTGACGTCATGCTAACGGCTGCTACCCGGCATAGTGCACTGACGAAAAAGACCCCCTGAAGGTAGGCCTCTGATTTTCGTCACGGCATTATGCCGGGTGAGCGCCCCGGCATAATGCCATGACTAGCACTGTGTTTATATATATATATATATATATATATATATATATATATATATATATATATATATATATATATATATATATATATATATATATATATATATATATGTCGTGCCGAATAGGCAGAACTTGCGATCTTGGCTTAAATAGCAACGCTCATCTTGCCATATTGAACAAGTGAAATTTTGTGTATGCAATAATTTCGCCAAAATCTTTCTGAACCTAACGAAAAAAATATATTTCACTGTGTTTGTTTAGTATTAAATTACTGTAAACAAATCTAAAATATATTAAGTTGGGTTAGGCTAAAATAAATTGCGCTTGTTATAATAAGGTTAGGTAAGTTTTCTAAGTTCCTTTTGGTGCAATATTATAAATTTTTACATCAACATTAATGAAAAAAATATATCTTTAAATGTATAAGAGAAAATTTTAGAAAGGACTTAATTTTAAATGAGTTCTTGCTAATTAACCAGTTTTACATATTCGGCACGACATATATATATATATATATATATATATATATATATATATATATATATAAGTTCCTCAAAAAGCTGGGTGAAAAACTCGTCACAGAAACTAAGGATCACAGAGCAGCCAGTTCCACTTTCAGGGACTCAGTGTTGCAATCCAGAGGGAAAATGCCTGCAGCATTCTGGGCACGCGGCCCACCGCCGAGGAGCTGTACGAAGTATTCGAGATGTAGCTCTGAGATGTTATTTACGTTGTTCTATTCCCTATTGTTCTTTTGTCAGTGTATTTTGTCTTTAAATAAAGTCCACACAGAATATAGAATATAGGGAGTGGTAGAAGAAAATATTCAAACAGCTCCGGGGAGAACCTTGAGTTTTCCTTGAAGTTTATTCTTTGCACTGAGGATTATATATATATATATATATATATATATATATATATATATATATATATATATATATATATATATATATATATATATATATATATATATATGTCGTGCCGAATATGTAAAACTGGTCAATTAGCAAGAACTCATTTAAAATTAAGTCCTTTCTAAAATTTTCTCCTATACGTTTAAAGATATATTTTTTTTATTAATGTTGATGTAAAAGTTTATAATTTTGCACCAAAAGGAACTTAGAAAACTTACCTAACCTTATTATAACAAGCGCAATTTATTTTAGCCTAACCCAACTAAATATATTTTAGATTTGTTTACAATAATTTAATACTAAACAAACACAGTGAAATATATTTTTTTCGTTAGGTTCAGGATGATTTTGGCGAAATTATTGCATACACAAATTTTCACTTGTCCTATATGGCAAGATGAACGTTGCTATTTAAGTCAAGATCGCAAGTTCTGCCTATTCGGCACGATATATATATATATATATATATATATATATATATATATATATATATATATATATATATATATATATATATATATATATATATGCACACACACACACACACACACACATATATATATATATATATATATATATATATATATATATATATATATATATATATATATATATATATTTATATATATATTTATATATATATCCTAGGTAGTAGGTTGGTAGACAGCAACCGCCCAGGGAGGTACTACCGTCCTGCCAAGTGAGTGTAAAATGAAAGCCTGTAATTGTTTTACATGATGGTAGGATTGCTGGTGTCTTTTGTCTGTTTCATAAACATGCAAGATTACAGGTACATCTTGCTACTACTTACACTTAGGTCACACTACACTACACATACATGTACAAGCATATATATACACACCCCTCTGGGTTTCCTTCTATTTTCTTTCTAGTTCTTCTTGTTATTTCCTCTTAGCTCCATGGGGAAGTGGAACAGAATTCTTCCTCCGTAAGCCATGCGTGTCGTAAGAGGCGACTAAAATGCCAGGAGCAAGGGAATAGTAACCCCTTCTCCTGTATATATCACTAAATGTAAAAGGAGAAACTTTTGTTTTTCCTTTTGGGCCACCCTGCCTCGGTGGGATACGGCCGGTATGTTGAAAGAAAGATATATATATGTCGTGCCGAATATGTAAAACTGGTCACTTAGCAAGAACTCATTTAAAATCAAGTCCTTTCTGAAATTTTCTCTTATACGTTTAAGGATATATTTTTTTTCATTAATGTTAATGTAAAAATTTTTAATATTGCACCAAAAGAATCTTAGAAAACTTACCTAACCTTATTATAGAAAGAGCAATTTATTTTAGCCTAACCCAACTAAATATATTTTAGATTTGTTTACAGTAATTTAATACTAAACAAACACCGTGAAATATATTTTTTTCGTTAGGTTCAGAATGATTTTGGCGAAATTATTGCATACACAAATTTTCACTTGTCTTATATGGCAAGATGAACGTTGCTATTTAAGCCAAGATTGCAAGTTCTGCCTATTCGGCACGACATATATATATATATATATATATATATATATATATATATATATATATATATATATATATATATATATATATATATATATGTATATATATATATATATATATATATATATATATATATATATATATATATATATATATATATATATACATACATATATATATATATATATATATATATATATATATATATATATACATATATATATATATATATATATATTTATATAATCAATCAATAACAACACTGCGAGTAGCCAAGGACTCGAACCCATGCTGCTTTTTCCTGTCTCATGGTGGGCGAAAACTCATGACGCCTTAATTCACTGGACCAGTCCTTAAGAGTAGCGCACCCAGCAGAACTGAATGTTGTACTCGCTACCCAAGGACATACGTTGGTGTGGATGACTCTAGACTGATTTCATTCTAGTGGGGTTCGAGTCATTGGCTAGTCACAGTGTTGTTATTGATCAATACCACTAGTTCGTGGGCACAATAATATAAAATACTGCTCGTTGTACTAGTACACCAAACGGACTAAGAATGAAATTAACCTAGTCATCCACACCATCGTATGTCCTTGGGTAGCGAGAACAACATTAAGTTCTGCTGGAGGCGCTACTCTTAAGGATTGTGTGGTCCCGTGGATAAAGGTGTCATGAGTTTTCGCCCACCATGAGGCAGGCCAAAGCAGCATGGGCTCGAGTCCTTGGCTAGTCGCAGTGTTGTTATGTTATATATATATATATATATATATATATATATATATATATATATATATATATATATATATATATATATATATATATATATATATAGCAGAGCAGGTGTTGCGCAACTTAAAATTAAGATCAACAACACTCTAATTGCCAGACATAATGAGGGCAAATTCCTAGGTCTATACCTCGACAACAACCTAAATTTCAGCACCCACATCCAACACATAACAAAACAAGTATCCAAAACGGTGGGGATCCTCTCCAAGATACGATACTACGTGCCGCAAACTGCCCTTCTCACACTATACCATTCACTCTTTATCCATACCTCACCTATGCTATTTGTGCTTGGGGATCAACTGCAGCAACACATCTAAAGCCAATAATAACCCAACAAAAAACTGTAGTAAGAATAATCATTAAATCCCATCTCTGGCACCCCCCTCCCCACTCTTCATAGATCTAAACTTACTCCCTGTTCAGAACATCCACACTACTGTGCAATCTACATATACAGGACCTTAATTTTCAATATTAACCTTGACCTAAAATGCTTTCTTGATAGTTGTGACAGGACCCACAGGCATAACACCAGACACAAACATCTCTATGACATTCCCCGTGTCCGACTAAACCTTTACAAAAATTCAATGTGTCAAAGGGCCTAAAATCTGGAACACCCTACCTGAAAACTCTAGAACTGCAGACACATTCATCACTTTCAAAACTACCGTTAGAAAATATCTTATCTCCCTGATACACCCCGTCAACTAACTACATGTTAGGAATCTTAATCTTAAAATAATGAATCCTAACTAGTCATAAGCTTGCCTATGATACTCCAATATAGACACTATGTATTGTGGCCAAACAAAAGCATTCACATTGCTAAACTCACAACTATATTGTAGTCACTTAGCCTTTACCATAATCTGTAATAATTTAAAGTTTAGAATTAATCTAAGCCTGCCCGAAATGCCAAGCCATGCTAGGTGTCATAGTGGCCCCCTCTGTAATTAGTATTTTAAAACATGTAAACCACACAATATCCAAAATCTGTAAACCCCACATTGTAATCCTTATAGAGAATAAACTTGATATATATATATATATATATATATATATATATATATATATATATATATATATATATATATATATATATATATATATATATATATATATATATATATATATATATAATCAACAAGTCGGCTATCTCCCACCGAAGCAGGGTGACCCATAAAGAAAAAAAATACTTTCATCATCATTCAGCACTTTCACCTCACTCATACATAATCGCTGTCTTTGCAGAGGTGCCCAGATACAACAGTTGAGAAGCATATGTAAAGATATATAACATATCCCTCCAAACTGCCAATATCCCAAACCCCTCTTTTAAAGTGCAGTCACTGAACTTCCCATACATACATACATATATATATATATATATATATATATATATATATATATATATATATATATTTATATATATATAGTCTCTAAGTCCACAGCAGGACTCGAACCTGCTAACTCTGTATCAGAGTCCACAGTACTTTACCACGGAGCTAGACCCGCGATAAGTATGGGCGCTTAGCCGAAGCTAAGCGATGTTTCCCCATACCCCCGGGCACCAAGCTCGTTTTGAAAGTTATTTCATAGAATCCTGCCACATGCAGTGGACAACGAAAGAGATTTGAAAGGATCTAGCTCCGTGGTAAAGTACTGTGGACTCTGATACAGAGTTAGCAGGTTCGAGTCCTGCTGTGGACGTAGAGACAATGATTGTAAATAATTTCGCCTGTTCGCGAATTGTTAAGCGCATATATATATATATATATATATATATATATATATATATATATATATATATATATATATATATATATATATATATATATAAAGACCTTCCTCTAACAACCACACGGCATTCTTATTACCAGGAGGGGGCTAGGCTTCTGGGATACGGGGATACTTTCTCGGAATATTGAGGCAGAAAGAGCTAAGCTTATTGGATACGGGAATATCTTTCTTGGTTTGAAATTCGACCGTTTTTTTAGTTGTGGGAGTCATTTTTAGGCATGTCTTTGGACTTGCTTCAATTCTGTTCATATATTTTTGTCAGATGGCCACATATTCCAATTTTAGTTGTTTAGAGTATGTTGTGCACAGTTTTTATTTAACATTTCTCTAAATAACGAAAAAGGCACAATACCGTGACTGGAGTTTGTGTGTGTGTGTTTGTACTCACCTATTTGTGGTTGCAGGGGTCGAGTCTTAGCTCCTGACCCCGCCTCTTCACCGGTTGCTACTTTGTGTGTGCGTGTGTGTGTGTTTGTGTATGTGTGTGTTTGTGTGTGTGTGTTTGTGTGTGTGTGTATGAGTGTGTGTGTATGAGTGTGTGTGTGTGTGTGTGTGGGTGTGTGTGTGTGTGGTGTGTGTGTGTGTGTGTGTGTGTGTGTGTGTTAGTTACCATTTTGTCCTAGGCACATGTCGATTAGACACTAGGCCTGTTGTATTTGAGTGTGTGTGTGTGTGTGTGTGTGTGTGTGTGTGTGTGTGTGTGTGTGTGTGTGTGTGTGTGTGTGTGTGTGTGTGTGTTTATGTGTGTGTGTGTGTGTGTATGAATTTGTATGTGTGTGTGTGTGTCTCAACAATCAATATTTGCACCAATAACTCACTACAGTTGTGACCGGGTGTGGAAGTGTGAATTGCTCATTACTCTATAATTTGTTCATGATTGTAGCCATGTATAAACGTAAGTAACCATTCTTACAGGATTCATTACCTTTGTAACTTGTGAGTTCATTACCTTTGTACCTAGTTCAGCTATCAAACTTTGGGGGCCCAGTCCCTGGACCCATTACGTACCTCTGTAATCTGTAAATACCTTTGTAACTTGTCATAATTGTGACTAGACCTACCTGGAGTTCATTACCTTTGTAAATTGTGAATTCATTACCTTTGTCAATTATGAGTTCATTACCTCTGTAACTTGCTCAGCTATCAAAACTTTGGGGTCCAGTCCCTGGACCAATTATGTACCTCTGTAATCTTTTGACTTCCGCCCACAGGATGGGTATGGGGTGCATAATAAACATATTAAACTAACTAAAAAACTAACGTGACTGGAACGATACACAAATAACCCGTACATAGAAGAGAGGAGCTTACGACGACGTTTCGGTCCGACTTGGACCATTTACAAAGTCACACTAACCAGAAGTGGAGCAGGACGGGTATATATAGGCAGGAAGAGGTAGTGGTGGTAGTAGTAGTAGTAGTAGTAGTAGTAGTAGTAGTAGTGTAGTAGTAGTAGTAGTAGTAGAAGTAGTAGTAGTAGTAGTAGTAGTAGTAGTAGTAGTAGTAGAAGAAGTAGTAGTAGTAGTAGTAGTAGTAGTAGTAGTAGTAGTAGTAGTAGTAGTAGTGGTAGTGGTAGAGGTAGTCGTAAGCTCCTCTCTTCTATGTGCGGGTTATTTGTGTAACATTTCTCTCTTCATAAATCTGAAGACAATTTTTAAATTTGCCAGCGTAGCTTGTAAATCTCTCATGATAACAATTGTGTGGTGTTACGGTGATGATATATCCTGCAATCAGCAGGATTCATAAGAACATAAGAAAGAACGAACACTGCAGCAGGCCTACTGGCCCACGTTTTGGGGCTTGTATCAAGGCTGCCTAGTTTCTTGTGGAATCTGTGTCTGAGTGGTCTAAAGCGTCATTTGGGGAACTATGCCATTCCCCAGACGTGATTTCGAATCCTGCGGACTGCGATCTTTCTCTGCATATACCTCCGCTTGTTTCTGCGTGGTGTCCCGTAGCTCGATTGCTAGCGCACTCAGCTCACACACTGAGGTCCGTGGTTCGATTCCCAACACAGGTGGGAACATTATAACGTGTTTCCCTAAGATACCCGCTGTTCATCTAGCAGTAAAATGGGTACCAGTGTGTTAGTCAACTGGTGTGGGCTGTATCCTCAGGACAAAGCTGACGTAATTTGCACGAAATGCTCTGCATAACAAGGGACTTTCTATACAGTAGTGTCACTGATGTCAGCTAGGCCTGTATACATTGTAAAAGTACCTGTAGAAATAAAGATTATTATTATATATTTAGAACAAAGAGAATAATAGCCAGGACATCTATGGTACGATTTATAGAATTTTGTTTGACTACAATGAAGTTTAAGTTTCCCTCCTGTCCTCTCCTTACCATTTCTTCCTTCGTTTTCCTTCTTTTGTTCTCCTTCAGATATTTTTCTCCCTACTTCTCCTTTTACCCCTTCTTAATTTTTAACTCATTTCTCAATCTTCCAATATTCCTGTTTTCACTATCTCATTCTCTTTCTCTACAGTTAAGCATCCTGCCCACTCTCCTACCTCTGGTACTCTCTCCTTCCTCTTGCTCTCTACAATCTTTTACTCTCTCTATCTCTCCCACATTTCGCTCTCCTATCATTCTATTTTTATTCCTCTGCCGACACCTCTCCCCTCCTTCAACAAAGCAAGAGGGAAATTTCTGGTTTGATAACCTCACGAGTGCAGCATGGCCGCCACCAGGATAACTCTGCTGGTGTAGTGCAGCATGGCCGCCACCAGCATAACTCTGCTGGTGAAGTGCAGCATGACTGTGATGTAGTTCAACTATGCTTGGTAGGTCGCTAAGGGAGACCTAATTTAACCAATTATATGGTCACTCCTTGCCTTGGCAAATAGCTGTCAGACACGCCTTTCGGCTTAAGTCTGAGGTCTTTAGTTCTTGACGGCGTCAGGTCAAAACACGTGGTGCACACCCATTTGTGGGGGAGGGGGGTGCTTTGAGGAAAATATAAGCCCAAGGAACAGCATAATCAAGGAGTCGAGAGGAGCTCTGGCCTGTGTGCAGAGCTCTGAGCAAGGAGATTCGGGCGGAGCTGATGCCGGTGTGCAGAGCTGAGCAGGAGTCTCTGGATGAGACTTTGTTGGAGTCATTGGGCAGAGTACTGGCTTGGAGCAGTACTCGGCTGTGTAGGTCTTGGGACCTGGGGCTAGTGTGTAACTTAGTTCCTGTGGTGAACTGTCCTCAGAACAATATTGTAAGTTATATTCTATTTCGTCAGTTGACTGTATTCCGTCTCACTGTTTATATGTACAATCCCCAATTTATCTAAACTCCTGTTTCCAAATATATTATTGTACAAGGACTTAATAATAATAATAAACTGTGTTTGGGTGGAATAGTAATATTCACTGTCCCCGTTATTCATTCATTTATACATTAATTTATTTAAAGTAGTGAGAGGGTGAGTAGTGGCTAGAGTAAAGAGAGGTGAAGGTGTAGTCACCAGCGACCTCACATTACCTCCGCTAATCACTCGACTTCCCTCTCTTACCTCCTCTCCTGTCTATCTTCCACCTCTAATGCATACTTCCTCGGATTTCTCCCATATACCCCAATTATCCATAAATTCCATTACCCCCCTACATGACCTGGCCGTCACCAGTATAACTGCTGGTGCAGTGCAGCATGGCCGTCACCAACATAACTCTGCGGGTGTAGTGCAGCATGGTCGCCACCAGCATAACTCTGCTGGTGTAGTGCAGCATGGCCGCCACCAGCATAACTCTGCTGGTGTAGTGCAGCATGGCCGCCACTAGTATAACTCTGGTTGTGTAGTGCAGCATGGCGGCCGCCAGCATAACTGCTGGTGCAGTGCAGCATGGCCGCCACCAGCATAACTCTGTCGGTGTAGTGCAGCATGGCCGTCACCAGCATAACTCCGCTGTAGTGCAGCATGGCCGCCACCAGCATAACTCTGCTGGTGTAGTGCAGCATGGCAGTCACCAGCATAACATTGCGGTAGTGCAGCATGGCCGCCTCCAGCATAACTCTGCCTAGTATGGGCCAACAGGTCTGCTGCAGTGATCCTCTTTTCTTATGTTCTTAGTGCAGCATGGCCGCCACCAGCATAACTCTGCTGGTGTAGTGCAGCATGGCCGCCACCAGCATAACTCTGCTGGTGTAGTGCAGCATTGCCGTCACAAGCATAACTCTGCTAGTGTAGTGCAGCATTGCCGTCACCAGCATAACTCTGCTACTGTAGTGCAGCATGGCCGTCACCAGCATAACTCTGCTGGTGTAGTGCAGCACGGCCGTCACCAGCATAACTCTGCTGGTGTAGTGCAGCATGGCCACCACCAGCATAACTCTGCTGGTGTAGTGCAGCATGGTCATCACCAGCGTAACTCTGCTGGTGTAGTGCAGCATGGCCGCCACCAGCATAACTCTGCTGGTGTAGTGCAGCATGGTCATCACCAGCGTAACTCTGCTGGTGTAGTGCAGCATGGCCACCACCAGCATAACTCTGCTGGTGTAGTGCAGCATGGCCATCACCAGCGTAATTCTGCTGGTGTAGTGCAGCATGGCCACCACCAGCACAACTGTTGGTGTAGTGCAGCATGGCCGCCACCAGCATAATTGCTCGTGTAGTGCAGCATGGCCGCCACCAGCATAATTGCTGGTGTAGTGCAGCATGGCCGCCACCAGCATAATCGCTGGTGCAGAGCAGCATGGCCGCCACCAGCATAACTCTGCAGGTGTAGTGCAGCATGGACACCACCAGCACAACTCTGCTGGTGTAGTGCAGCATGGCCGCCACCAACATAACTCTGCTGGTGTAGTTCAGCACGGCCACCACCAGCATAACTCTGCTGGTGTAGTGCAGCATGGCCACCACCAACATAACTCTGCTTGTGTAGTGCAGCATGGCTGCCACCAGCATAACTTTGCTGGTGTAGTTCAGCACGGCCACCACCAGCATAACTCTGCTGGTGTAGTGCAGCATATCCGCCACCAGCATAACTCTGCTGGTGTAGTGCAGCATGGCGGCCACCAGCATAACTCTGCTGGTGTAGTGCAGCATGGCCGCCACCAGCATAACTCTGCTGGTGTAGTGCAGCATGGCCACCACCAGCATAACTTTCCTGGTGTAGTGCAGCATGGCCACCACCAGCATAACTCTGCAGGTGTAGTGCATCATGGCCGCCACCAGAATAACTCTGCTTGTGTAGTGCAGCATGGCCGCCACCAGCATAACTCTGCTGGTGTAGTGCAGCATGGCCACCACCAGCATAACTCTGCTGGTGTAGTGCAGCATGGCCGCCACCAGCATAACTCTGCTGGTGTAGTGCAGCATGGCCACCACCAGCATAACTCTGCTGGTGTAGTGCAGCATGGCCGCCACCAGCATAACTCTGCTGGTGTAGTGCAGCATGGCCGCCACCAGCATAACTCTGCTGGTGTAGTGCAGCATGGCCGCCACCAGCATAACTGCTGGTGTAGTGCAGCATGGCCGCCACCAGCATAACTGCTGGTGTAGTGCAGCATGGCCGCCACCAGCATAACTGCTGGTGTAGTGCAGCATGGCCGCCACCAGCATAACTCTGCTGGTGTAGTGCAGCATGGCCGCCACCAGCATAACTCTGCTGGTGTAGTGCAGCATGGCCGCCACCAGCATAACTCTGCTGGTGTAGTGGCCGCCACCAACATAACTCTGCTGATGTAGTGCAGCATGGCCGCCACCAACATAACACTGCATAACTCTGCTGGTGTAGTACAGCATGGCCGCCACCAGCATAACTCTGCTGGTGTAGTGCAGCATGGCCGCCACCAACATAACTCTGCTGACGTAGTGCAGCATGCCCACCACTAGCATAACTCTGCTGGTGTAGTGCAGCATGGCCGCCACCAGCATAACTCTGCTGGTGTAGTGCAGCATGGCCGCCACCAGCATAACTCTGCTGGTGTAGTGCAGCATGGCCGCCACCAGCATAACTCTGCTGGTGTAGTGCAGCATGGCCACCACCAGCATAACTGCTGGTGTAGTGCAGCATGGCCGCCACCAGCATAACTCTGCTGGTGTAGTGCAGCATGGCCGCCACCAGCATAACTCTGCTGGTGTAGTGCAGCATGGCCGCCACCAGCATAACTCTGCTGGTGTAGTGCAGCATGGCCGCCACCAGCATAACTCTGCTGGTGTAGTGCAGCATGGCCGCCACCAGCATAACTCTGCTGGTGTAGTGCAGCATGGCCACCACCAGCATAACTCTGCTGGTGTAGTGCAGCATGGCCGCCACCAGCATAACTCTGCTGGTGTAGTGCAGCATGGCCGCCACCAGCATAACTCTGCTGGTGTAGTGCAGCATGGCCACCACCAGCATAACTCTGCTGGTGTAGTGCAGCATGGCCGCCACCAGCATAACTGCTGGTGTAGTGCAGCATGGCCGCCACCAGCATAACTGCTGGTGTAGCATAAGCTCTGCTGGTGTAGTGCAGCATGGCCGCCACCAGCATAACTCTGCTGGTGTAGTGCAGCATGGCCACCACCAGCATAACTCTGCTGGTGTAGTGCAGCATGGCCGCCACCAGCATAACTCTGCTGGTGTAGTGCAGCATGGCCACCACCAGCCACCAGCATAACTCTGCTGGTGTAGTGCAGCATGGCCGCCACCAGCATAACTCTGCTGGTGTAGTGCAGCATGGCCGCCACCAGCATAACTGCTGGTGTAGTGCAGCATGGCCGCCACCAGCATAACTCTGCTGGTGTAGTGCAGCATGGCCGCCACCAGCATAACTCTGCTGGTGTAGTGCAGCATGGCCGCCACCAGCATAACTCTGCTGGTGTAGTGCAGCATGGCCGCCACCAGCAAAACTGCTGGTGTAGTGCAGCATGGACACCACCAGCATAACTCTGCTGGTGTAGTGCAGCATGGCCGCCACCAGCATAACTCTGCTGGTGTAGTGCAGCATGGCCGCCACCAGCATAACTCTGCTGGTGTAGTGCAGCATGGCCACCACCAACATAACTCTGCTGATGTAGTGCAGCATGGCCACCACCAGCATAACTCTGCTGGTGTAGTGCAGCATGGCCGCCACCAGCATAACTCTGCTGGTGTAGTGCAGCATGGCCGCCACCAACATAACTCTGCTGATGTAGTGCAGCATGCCCACCACCAGCATAACTCTGCTGGTGTAGTGCAGCATGGCCGCCACCAGCATAACTCTGCTGGTGTAGTGCAGCATGGCCGCCACCAACATAACTCTGCTGATGTAGTGCAGCATGGCCGCCACCAGCATAACTCTGCTGGTGTAGTGCAGCATGGCCACCACCAGCATAACTGCTGGTGTAGTGCAGCATGGCCGCCACCAGCATAACTCTGCTGGTGTAGTGCAGCATGGCCGCCACCAGCATAACTCTGCTGGTGTAGTGCAGCATGGCCGCCACCAGCATAACTCTGCTGATGTAGTGCAGCATGGCCGCCACCAGCATAACTCTGCTGGTGTAGTGCAGCATGGCCGCCACCAGCATAACTGCTGGTGTAGTGCAGCATGGCCACCACCAGCATAACTCTGCTGGTGTAGTGCAGCATGGCCGCCACCAGCATAACTGCTGGTGTAGTGCAGCATGGCCGCCACCAGCATAGCTCTGCTGGTGTAGTGCAGCATGGCCACCACCAGCATAACTCTGCTGGTGTAGTGCAGCATGGCCGCCACCAGCATAACTCTGCTGGTGTAGTGCAGCATGGCCACCACCAGCATAACTCTGCTGGTGTAGTGCAGCATGGCCACCACCAGCATAACTCTGCTGGTGTAGTGCAGCATGGCCGCCACCAGCATAACTCTGCTGGTGTAGTCCTCACCCTCCACACCTCCTCCCACACCCTCCACCAATACCAACACCCACACCTCCACCCTCACCCTCCAAACCTTCACCCTCACCTACACCTCCACCCTCACCCCCCACCCACACCTCCACTCTCACCCTCTACCCACACCTCCACTCTCGCCCTCCACACCTCCACTTTCACCCTCCACACCTCCACCCTCACCCTCCACATCTCCACCCTCTCCCTCCACCCTCCACTCACACCTCCACCCTCACCCTCCACTCACACCACCAACACCCTCCACCCACATCTCCACCCTCACCCTCACCCTCCACACCTCCACCCTCACCTCCACCCTCACCCTTCACACCTCCACCCTCACCTTCGAGCCACACCTCCACCCACAGCACTCTCACCCTTCATACCTCCACCCTCACCCTCCACCCCTCCACCCACACCTCCTCTCTCACTCTCCACCCACACCACCTACACCTCTACCCTCCACCCACACCTCCACCCTCACCCTCCACCCACACCCTCCTGGAGGTTATTCCGGGGATCAACGCCCCCGCGGCCCGGTCCATGACCAGGCCTCCTGATGGATCAGGGCCTGATCAACTAGGCTGTTACTGCTGGCCGCACGCAGCCCAACGTACGAGCCACAGCCCGGCTGATCCGGCACTGACTTTAGGTATCTGTCCAGCTCTCTCTTGAAGGCAGCCAGGGGCTTATTGGCAATTCCCCTAATGCTTGATGGGAGGCTGTTGAACAGTTTTGGGCCCCGGACACTTATGGTGTTTTCCCTTAGTGTACCAATGGCGCCCCTACTTTTTATTGGGGGCATTTTGCATCGCCTGCCCAGTCTTTTACTTTCGTAGGGAGTGATTTCTGTGTGCAGATTTGGGACCATTCCTTCCAAGATTTTCCAAGTGTAGATTATGATATATCTCTCCCTCCTGCGTTCCAACGAGTACAAGTCAAGTGCTTCCAAGCGTTCCCAGTAGTTAAGGTGCTTGACAGAACTTATACGTGCAGTAAAGGATCTCTGCACACTATCTAGATCTGCGATTTCACCTGCTTTGAATGGAGATGTTAATGTACAGCAGTATTCCAGCCTAGAGAGAACAAGTGATTTGAAAAGGATCATCATTGGCTTGGCATCTCTCGTTTTGAAAGTTCTCATTATCCATCCTATCATTTTCTTTGCACGTGCGATCGTGGCACTGTTGTGATTCTTGAAAGTGAGATCCTCAGACATTACTACTCCCAGGTCCCTTACATTATTTTTTCGCTCTATTGTATGGCCGGAGTCAGTAGTATACTCTGTTCTAGTTATTATCTCCTCCAGTTTTCCATAACGGAGTAGTTGGAATTTGTCCTCATTGAACATCATATTGTTTACCGTTGCCCACTGGAAAACTTTGTTTATATCTTCTTGGAGGTTAACCGCGTCCTCAGCAGATGACAGCCTCATGCAGATCCTAGTATCATCCGCAAAGGATGATACGGTGCTGTGGTGTATATCTCTGTCTATGTCTGATATGAGGATAAGGAATAAGATGGGGGCGAGTACTGTGCCTTGTGGAACAGAGCTCTTCACTATGGCAGCCTCCGATTTAACTCTGTTGACCACTACTCTTTGTGTTCGATTTGTTAGGAAGTTGAAGATCCATCTCCCCACTTTCCCAGTTATTCCTTTAGCACGTATTTTATGGGTTATTACGCCATGATCGCATTTGTCAAATGCTTTTGCAAAGCCTGTGTATATTACATCTGCATTCTGATTTTCTTCCAGTGCATCCAAGGCCATGTCATAGTGATCCAGTAGTTGTGAGAGGCAGGAGCGACCTGCCCTGAACCCATGTTGCCCTGGATTGTGCAGATTTTGGGAATCCAGATGATTTGCAATCCTGCTTCTTAGTATTCTTTCAAAGATTTTTATGATGTGGGACTTCAGAGCTATTGGTCTATAGTTCTTAGCTAATGCTTTGCTGCCACCTTTATGGAGTGGGGCTATATCCGTTGTTTTAAGTGACTGTGGAATTTCACCCATGTCCAAGCTCCTCCTCCATAGTGTACTTAGGGCACGCGAGAGGGGTTTCTTGCAGTTCTTAATGAAAAAAGAGTTCCACGAGTCTGGGCCCGGGGCTGAGTGCATAGGCATGTTGTCAATGGCTTTTTCGAAATCTATCGGAGTTAGGGTAATGTCGGAAATCTGGCATACATTTATGGAGTTTTGAGGCTCATTCATGAAGAAATCATTTGGGTCGTCGATCCTCAGACCGATTAGTGGTTCACTAAACACAGAGTCATACTGGGATTTCAATATTTCACTCATTTCCTTGTTGTCATCTGTGTAAGTCCCATCCTGTCTGAGTAAGGGCCCGATACTAGATGTGGTATTTGCCTTGTTTTTGGCATATGAAAAGAAATATTTTGAATTTCTTTCAATTTCACTAATAACTTTAAGCTCCTCCTGCCTCTCCTGGTTCCTGTAAGAGTCATTTAACTTAAGTTCGATAGTTTCCACTTCCCTGGTCAGCGCCTCCTTTCGTGTATCAGATATTTTAGCACTCCTGAGGAGCTCAGTGACTCTTCGTCGTCTTCTGTAGAGGGAGCGTCTTTCTCCAGTTTACTCCTGCTCTTCTTTCTTAGGGGAATATGCCTAGAACATGCTTCTGCTGCCAGGAAGTTGATCCTTTCAAGGCACTGGTTTGGATCCATGTCATTTAAGACATCTTCCCAACATGTTTCGTTTAGGACATGGTTTACCTGGTCCCAGTTGATGTTCTTGTTGTTGAAGTTGTATTTTGTGAAGACACCTTCACAGGTACATGCATTCTGCTGATCAGGGCCCCTATGCATGTACGTCTGGACTTCGATTAGGTTGTGATCGGAATTAGTTGTTTTTGATATTCTTATGTCTCTTATCAGGTCCTCATTATTTGTGAAGATAAGGTCAAGTGTGTTTTCTAGTCTTGTTGGCTCCACTATCTGCTGGCTTAAGGTGTGTTTTTCGCAGAGACTTAGTAGCTCATGTGTGTGTGACGTTTCATCTGCGCTACCTCCAGGGATTGTTTCAGCTATAACATTATTTGCTACATTCTTCCATTTTGTATGCCTTAGGTTGAAATCACCAAGCAGTAAGATGTTTGGGGATGGAGCTGGAAGGTTTTCCAAACAGTAATCAATTTTCAGTAGCTGTTCCTTGAACTGTTGTGAGGTTGCATCTGGTGGCTTGTATACAACCACAATGACTAGGTTTTGGTTCTCGATCTTTATTGACAGAACTTCAACTACCTTATTTGTGGCGTTCAGCAACTCCATGCAGATAAGGGACTCTTTGACATACAGGCCAACCCCCCCTTGTTGCCTGTTTTTTCTGTCGCATCTAAAAAGGTTGTAACCACTTATCCATATTTCACTGTCAAAGTGACCTTTTGTGTGAGTCTCTGTGAAAACTGCAAACATTGCATTAGATTCCTCTAGAAGTCCACTGATAAAAGGTATTTTGTTGTTGGTGGATGGCTTAAGGCCCTGTATATTAGCAAATATGAACGAGGTTGTATTCTGTGTCACCCTCGCCTTCACACCACTCTTACCCTCCACACCTCCACCCTCACCCTCCACACCTCCTCCCTCACCCTCCACCCACACCACCCTCACCCTCCAACGTCACCCTCCACACCTCCACCCTCATAAGAACATAAGAACGAAGGAACACTGCAGCAGGCCTACTGGCCCATGCGAGGCAGGTCCAAGTCTCCTACCGGCTTAAGCCAATGCACCCAACCTAGTCAGGTCAGGTCACATTCACTTAAGGGAGGAACACGGCAACCGACCTGGTAGCACAAGCTATCAGGTCCAACTCACACCCACCCCCATCCACTCATGTATTTATCCAACCTATTTTTAAAGCTACACAACGTTCTGGCCTCTATAACTGTACTTGGGAGTTTGTTCCACTCATCCACAACTCTATTACCAAACCAGTACACTTTCCTATATCCTTCCTGAATCTGAATTTTTCCAACTTAAAACCATTGCTGCGAGTCCTGTCTAGGCTAGATATTTTCAGCACACTATTTACATCCCCTTTATTTATTCCTGTCTTCCATTTATACACCTCAATCATATCCCCTTTAATTCTACGTCTTTCTAGAGAGTGCAGATTCAGGGCCCTTAGTCTATCCTCATAGGGAAGGTTTCTGATACATGGGATCAACTTTGTCATCCTCCTTTGTACATTTTCCAGAGCATTTATATCCATTCTGTAATACGGTGACCAAAACTGTGCAGCATAATCTAAATGAGGCCTAACCAAGGATATATAGAGTTGAAGAACAACCTGAGGACTTCTATTATTCATGCTTCTTGATATGAAGCCAAGGATTCTATTAGCTTTATTGCGAACACATATGCACTGTTGTCTTGGTTTCAGATTACTGCTAACCAGAACTTCTAAATCTTTTTCGCAATCTGTAATATTAAGATCTACATTATTTAGTTTATATGTGGCATGGTTATTGTCCTGTCCAACATTTAGAACTTTGCATTTGTCTATATTAAACTGCATCTGCCACTTCTCCGACCACTGCATCAGTCTATTCAAATCTTCCTGGAGTGCTCTAATGTCCTCGTCAGAATGAATTCGATGGCCTATTTTGGTGTCATCGGCAAACTTGCTGATGTCGCTCTTTATGCCCTCATCTATGTCGTTTATGTAGATTGTGAACAGCAGGGAGCCCAACACTGACCCCTGTGGAACACCGCTCGTGACGCTTCCCCACTCTGATTTCTCCCCATTTATGCAAACTCTCTGCTGCCTATTTGTCAACCATGCCTCTATCCAGGAAAAAATTTCTCCTATTCCATGTGCCTTAATTTTCCTCAATAGTCTCTGTGGGACCCTGTCAAAAGCCTTACTGAAGTCCATGTACACAATATCATATTCATTACCATGATCTACCTCCTCAAATACCTTAGTGAAAAAAATTAAATTCGTAAGGCAGGAATGCCCCTTTGTAAAACCATGCTAAGATTCGTTGATTAATTTATGCTTTTCAAGGTGGCTACGAACTGCCTCGGCAATTATTGATTCCATAAATTTTCCCACTATGGAGGTTAGGCTTATTGGTCTATAGTTCGAAGCTAAGGACCTGTCACCTGCTTTGAAAATAGGTATCACATTTGCCATTTTCCACTTATCTGGCACCATGCCAGTTTTTAGTGATATGTTGAAAAGATTAGCCAAAGGTTTGCTAAGCTCCTCTTTACATTCCTTTAGAACCCTTGCATACAGTTCATCAGGGCCTGGGGATTTGTTAGGTTTTAATTTATCTATTTGCCTAAGGACCATGTCGCTTGTGACCCTAATCGTGCACAGTTTATTATCGTCCTGTTCTACATAATATATCATTTCTGGAATATCGCTGGTATCCTCCTGTGTAAAAACTGAGAGGAAGTATGTGTTAAAAATTCTACACATTTCCTTATCACTGTCAGTGAGCTGACCCGAGGAACTTTTGAGTGGGCCTATCTTGTCCCTGAGCTTACTTCTGTATATCTGAAAGAATCCTTTTGGGTTAGTCTTCGATTCTCTTGCAGCTTTAACCTCATAATCTCTTTTTGCTTTTCTAATTCCCTTTTTTATTTCTCTCTTTAACTGAATATATCGATTTCTTAATTGCCCCTCTCCTCTTTTGATTTGCCTGTATATGCCTCTCTTTTGACCAATCAGATATTTTAATCTATTGTTCATCCATTTAGGATCATTTTTGTTTGATCTGATTTCCCTATTTGGAACATAATTTGACTGAGCAGCTAGAACTATGCCCTGGAAAGCGTCATATCGACAACCATCACCACCTACCTGACCCTTAGTCAGGTCATTCCAGTTCAGCCCACCTAAGTAATTTTTCAGTCCTATGAAATCAGCCAAGCGAAAGTCAGGGACAGAGACTTGATTGCCATTATTAGGGGAATTCCATGATATATTAAAACTGAGTGATTTGTGATCACTTTCTCCAAGCTCACCATTAACCTCAAGATTATTAATTAGTGTTTCCCTACTGGCAAGAACCAAGTCAAGGAGGTTATTTCCCCTAGTTGGCTCTGTCACAAACTGTTTTAAAAAACAATCCTGGATCGTATCAAGAAAGTCACCTGACTCTAAATTTCCTGTCAAATTGCTCCAGTCAATCTGTCTATAGTTGAAATCTCCCATTAGGACAACATTTTCGTATGTAGATGCCTTACGAATTTCGTCCCATAGAAGTTTACGGCACTCCCTATCAAGATTTGGGGCCCTGTAAATCACACCCAAAACCAGCTTTTCTCGGCCCTCGAGAAGCTGCAACCAAACAGATTCAGTGGCTGACGCTTCTAATTTTATATCTTGTCTAACACAACAATTTAAATTGTCTCTGACATACATCGCTACTCCACCACCCTTCCTGTTGACCCTGTCAGTGTGGAATAATTTATAGCCTTGTATGTGACATTCAGAGGGCATCTCTCTATCTTTCAGATTGAGCCAGGTCTCTGTTATAGCAATAATATCTATGTTTCCTGCACTTGCAATTAATCTTAGCTCATCTATCTTATTTCTTACACTCCTGCTATTAGTATAGTAAACCTTAAGGGAGCTAGTCCCTTGCTGCCCTCTGCTGTCCCCCTTTGTTTGCTGACCTGATCTATTGTCTTTATTTATAACTTCATGCTGAATGCCTTTTATACATTTACTGTTTCCAACCCTAGTGTTGCAACCTGCTTGTTTCCCACACACACCCATACCTCTGTCTTCTATCAGTTTAAAATCATAGGCATTTCACCAATGGCCTTCTCAATTGAGTTTGCAAGTGCTACTACCCCAGCCCCAGAGAGATGTACCCCATCCCTTGCATACATATCATGTTTGCCATAAAAGTTGTTCCAGTTGTCAATGAATGGGATTGCAAGTTCCTTGCACACCTCCACCTTCACCCTCCACATCTCCATAGTCACCCTTCACACCTCCACCCTCACCCTCCACACCTCCTCCCTCTCCCTCCACACCTCCACCCTCACCTCCATCCTCACCCTTCACACCTCCACCCACAGCACCCTCACCCTCCATACCTCCACCCTCACCCTCCACACCTTCACCCACACCTCCACTCTCACCCTCCACCTCACACCTCCACCTACACCCTCCACCCACACCACCCTCACCCTCCACGCACACCTCCACCCTCACCCTCCACCCACACCTTCACCTTTACCCTCTACCCCTCACCTCCACCCTCACCCTCCACCCCTCACCCTCCACACCTCCACCCTTACCCTCCACCCTCCACCCTCCACACCACCTTCACCCTCCACCCCTCACCTTTACCCTTCACCTACTTATATGTGATTATGCTGATATAAAGCGCTTGCTAGAACTTTTAATAAGAATTTAAAACCAAAACTGGTTGTTATTCATGCTGTTATGCTTACGCACTCTTGTCTGGACTTTAGATTACTGCTACCCAGAACTCCCAAATCTTTTTCAGAGATATTAATATCTACATTATTTAGTTTATAAGTATCATGGTTATTTACCTTTCCGACGCTTAGAACTTTGCATTTGTCTATGTTAAACTGCATCTGCCACTTCACCAACCATTGCAACAGTCTATTCAAAGCTTCCTGGAGCACTCTAGTGTCCTAGTCAGAATGAATTCGACGGCCTATTTTGGTGTCATCGGCAAACTTGCTTATGTCACTATTTATTCCCTCATCTATATCGTTTATATAAATTGTGAACAAGGGGCCCAACACTGGCCCCTGTGGAACACCGGTTGTGACGCTTCCGCACTCTGATTTCTCCCCGTTTATGCAAACTCTCTGTTGCCTGTCAGCCACGCCTCTATCCAGGAAAAAAAATTTCTCCTATTCCTTGTACTTCGACTTTCCTCAATAGTCTCCGATGTGGGACTCTGTGAAAAGCCTTACTGAAGTCCATATATACAATATCATATTTATTATCATGATCTACCTCCTCAAATACCTTAGCGAAAAAAGTTATTAAGTTCGTAAGGCAGGAACGCCCTTTTGTAAAACCGTGCTGAGATTCGTTAATAAATTTCTCTTTCAAGATGGCTGCAAATAGCCTCGGCAATTATAGATTTCATTAATTTTCCCACTATGGAGGTTAGGCTTATTGGTCTGTAGTTCGAAGCTAAGGACCTGTCACCTTTGCTTTGTAGATAGATGTCATATTTGCTATTTTCCACTTATCTGATACTATGCCAGTTCGTAGAGGTGTGTTGAAAATATAATTATTTTTACCTTTGATGTACCATTAATCCTATAAATAACTTAGACTTCAAGCTTATTATTCTTTATCACAACTCACAATTTGTTATGAAAATGCGATTAGGAGGAGGAGCAAGAAGAAGAAGAAGAAGAAGAAGAAGAAGAAGAAGAAGAAGAAGAAGAAGAAGAAGAAGAAGAAGAAGAAGAAGAAGAAGAACAACAACAACAACAACAACAACAACAACAAAAGGGGAGGTGAGTGTATTATTATAATCATGGGGAGCGCTAAACCCGTAGGATTATACAGCGCATGTGGGGGGGATGGAAGGTATTCAGGCTCAGTTCAGGGAACCGGAGCACAAATCCAATTCCGTAGATCAGGAGCCTCTCACCAGCGTCAAGGAGCCTCCCTTGAGGGGTGTGAGGTGAGTGTAGAGTCGTGATTTAGGTGGTCATGGTTCACGTCTCATGAGTAACGAACTTGACCTTTGTTTCACATTGGTGCTGTCTGCCGTTACTGGGTCACTACCTGACCTCACTCCCGTTCTCAACGCCTCTTTGTCATTCTCTCAACCTGCCCTCCCAGAGCCTTCATATCTACATGTGCATTGTATACTGATGCTACTCAAGCCAGTTCTTCTGAAGACGTGTGTGTGAACACACAAAAGCGCTCGGTTTCTATTTTTTACAGCCTCTGTGTGCAAAGGTTATTCCTGTCAGTACCTCCGAATGTGTGTTAAAAAGACAGGTGCTTTCGTGTGTTCACATATACATCTTCAGATGTAATAATGGTAGGCCAACGGAAATGTTGAGGGGTTATCATATGACTAAATTTATACTACCGCCATCACGATAATTAAAGCCTGAACTGTAGTTAATGAGGGCAAGTGGGGGTGGGTGGTAGCGTCCGTTATCATTTTAATACCAGGAACTGCTTAAATGGGTAGTTACAGGTAGTAAGATGTGTGAAATCTCTTGAACTGGTAGTTACAAGTGGTAAGATGTGTAGAACTTCTTTAAGTGGTAGATACAGGAGTGATAATATGTATATTAAGCAGGTGGGCTGTGGGGAAGGTTAATTATTTTTAAAACCTATTCTACTCAACGAGAATTAAGGTTTATATCGCTTAAATAGGAATTAGAACAAGGCTACTAGGATGGTACAGATGTCATTGGATAAGATTGTAATAACACAGGTGCTAAGAAAAAGTAAAGTTTAAATAAATTGTGTAACTAAACCTGTAAGTTATGATTATTATAATTTAACCTAAAAGAATATTACATTTGCAAATCCCTTTAATTTGTTATCAAGCGAGCGCGATGGTGCCACGTTTCACAAAAAGATTTAAGTAATTTGTATGCATGAGAACCATTATTAATTAATCGAGTGAAAATCAGTTGCTGGAAATTAGTTCGAATAGGAGCAATGTAATAAAATTATTACAAACCATTCAGCGAATAAATTAACACTTCCTGTATGATAGCATTGGTAACGATGGATGACGTAACGGCTGCCACACGTGACTTGAAATTGGGCGGGAAGAAGCAGTGACTAGAAATATGTTTATTTAGTGCTCAATATCTGCTGATATAAACACAAAAACTGATCAACACCTGGATATTCACCCACCAACATTCCCAGCAACAATTCCATAAATCGCTAATAGGTGTGATCTGCGGATGAGGCGATAAATCAGCGATCAAGTTAACCGACGATATTCACCCAGGATGATCACTCGACCAGGTACTGGAGCTGACCTCATCTTCCTCGTATTAAACTCTATTACCTAGCATTCCCCAAGTGCTGTATGACCCCGTGAGTATAATAAGAATCACGGTGAGTATCTTGTCTGACCTAAATCTACCTAGAATAACTAACAGTATTTAATTCTGATTTCTGCCTAGATCTAGCGGAAACTAAGTCACCATAACAATTTTCAGACAAAGAGTTTGTTTTATCCACAGTTCGTGATGAAGTTTTATTCTTATTCAGGTTATAATATTCGTATTTTTATATTATGTGATCCCTAGGGGTCGGGAGCTTTGTGAAGAATAATGTGAAACCCTAAGTGAGGGTTAAAATTTCCGGGGTTCGAAGCGGACGATAAAATTAAAACCAAAAATAGCTATTAGTACTTATTCCTCATTGGTGGCTTACATGTGAAATTGTATTATGTGCTGAGCTAGGATTTATACCCCTAGTCATGTCTACCGTGACAGCAGCAAGTTGGTAAAATAACATCACTTCACTACAAATCCTTTGTATCGAGACTAAGGGAAGACATGTCACAAGTAACTGGATTAATGTGGTTCTATCTAGTTAGAATTTCCTTTCGATGTACATAACTTTCCTCATGTTCTTCCTATCATTTATATCTGCTCAACAACTACAGTAGCGTCATGTAGAAAATTAGTGTTTGATAAATCTGATTTTTTTTTGTGTCTGAATTGGCTTGTGTATGGTGCACCTCACATCCAGGATGTGTCGAAATGTCGTGATAAGTTTCTCGAGACTTGAGGTGTGAGTTGAGATACTGAAGGACTTGACTTTTGGAAGACAAGTAGTCTTAGACTCATCCTATATTTCACACTAAGTTTCTTGTACTCTGCTAAAACTTAGGAAATGTTTATATTTGTAATGATCTTTTAAAAAATATTCGGATCATGGCACAAGAATTTTAATAAGCGAATAAATGAACTAGCAAAGAAGCCTACCTTCCTATATTCACACAGGCAACTAAAATGTGCATTGGAAACTCCATCATTAAAATAACAATACACTCTGGCATCAAAAAGTAACGCAGTTCTCGTTTAAACACTTTGTATCGCAGGGTACCCATGGCTCTAGTCACGTTGAGGAAGTTGGTAAACAAGTTCACAAGTGTTTGTATAACGGCTGCTTCAAGATGGTAGCCTCTCCACCTCTCAGTGGTTAAACTCGCAACAGGAATAATTATCTCAATTCTTGATTATTTCATTGGATGCCTTTGTATGTTCAAAGGGTCAGGTAGATGTTACTTTCAATTTCTAGTAATATTAATAAGTCTAGTAATTTTCTGTTACGCGGGTTCATTCTTTGACGAATTAGAATTGTGTATTCTGAGGGTCGGATGGATGTTACTTTTATTTTCAGATGAAATTGACAAATCTGTAGTATTTTTCTGAAACGCGGGTTCAGACTTCGACGAAATGAGACTTGGGCAAGTCTCCCTACACTTGCTGCCCATACTCACCTAACTATTACTAGGTACCTGAGTGTTAGCCAACTATTTCGGCTAGCATCATGGGGATAGGATATCTTAGATAGCACTGGGCTTATGTGTTTTAATTATTTACTTATATATTTTATGTTTAAAGCTAAACCTGTGTGGGTCATTTAATACAAGGATTTGTAAAGGCTCTATCCTTTGTCAGCTTATTTGGAACCGCCTACGAAATTTGCTACATATAATCTTATTCTTGTTAATATTGGGTATTATTTTCATTGACTCATCCGGTCTACGGAATGGCAGGGTATAATGTTTAGTCCAGTAGATTAATGAAATGTAGCGATTTTATAGGCAGTATTGTAGACAGCCTGTACTGTCTGCACAGACAGCCTTGCTGTCTGCCAGCTTAGTTCATATTTCACGCCACTCAGGTGCTGCCCTCTGGGCCTGTCCAGGTCTGTGGAATGCTGGTCCCACACTCTCTCACTCACACAGCGGCCTAGCAGGAAGACACAAGGCCTATTAGTAGCTCTCTCTCTCGTGGGATGGCCCTCCTGGGCCATGGGCACAACACACAAGCCTGTGTACCACCACGACTCTGCAATTAAAGTAAAGAAGCCTCCGAAGACGTATCATTGAACCCCACTACCATAATACCAATTAATCTTGGTTCACATTGGTGGGAAGCGGTGGTCGTGGTCGCAGCAGTTGTGTTTGCCCAGAGAGAGGAAGGAAGAAGTATGAAGTCATCTTCACTTTATCACCCTATACAAGAAGCATCCGTCTCTCAACGAGTTATCCTGATGTCGTGTCTGCACGTTTGAGCATCCAGACACAGGTACAAGCAGGATCTAGCTGAAATTTGCCGAATTTCTTCGAGAATTGTAAGTGGCGTCCCAGTGACCCCACACTACAGCATCCCACGCTGTTTCTCAAGTCACGTCTTCAGTGTCACTTGTATGTTGCTGTTGTTGTTCAGCTCAGCACAGCTGTTTCAGCAAGCCAGAGGTGAGTTTTGCGGTGACTTCTGCATCCAGTGTGTTTCCCTGTGTTTGTGGGTGGGAGGAGGAGGAAGTGGCCAGATGCTCCCTCGCCTTACACTCACCCACGCTCCTCGCCACCACACTACCATACGCCACCACACCATCACTCCCTCTGCTGTGTTTTCTGCTGTTTTTTGTGTGAATTCATTGCCAGAGCTGTGTATCCGAGTGCTCGAGGCCACTCGAAGCTACATGGATCACCATGCCACGTAGATCAGCAAGCCATGTAGATCAGCAAGCCACGTGGATCACGACGCCACGTGGATCTTGATGCCACGTGGGGTGTGGACGATGTCACGTGGATCTACAAGCCACGTGGGTTACCAAGCCAGATGTCCCAGGCCTCATGCTGTGGTCTGCTGCCCCATCACAATGACGTCACCGACGATGCTGCTCGACTTCATGACGTCACGATGTCTGCCTGACGTCACCTCGAGATGTCTGCTGACGTCACCTCGCGACATCACGCCTGGCATCACATGATGTCACATCGAGTGTTTCTAGTAATTATTTCAATATTGTCGAGAAGATTGAGAGAAGATATATATTGTGTGTTAATTAATTCCTCTCAGTCAGTGTTCTTACATGTTAATGTATGGCTTAGTGTCAGTTTTGTGCACAGAAAAGCATCATTTGCTAGTTTAAGTCATGTTGTACCGCATGTACCGTGGGTGGGTGTAGTTTCCGTGTGTCCAGTGAGGTCTGCGGCCAGACCTGAGTAGCACCACTGTGCTAAGTCACCCAGTGTGACCAATGCATTTGACAGCTGATATCAGTCAGCTCTGAGCCCGAGCCCCCTTGTACAGAAAGCTCTTATGCTTGTCGCTCGTGATGTTCTGCAGAATCATACCTGCTACGATTCCCATCGAGATTTGTTTCACTTCACCTCCAGACCTTCAGAATGCAGTTATATGTAGAGAAACAAGTCTGAGGATGCTTAGACTAACATCTGCTGTAACTCCAACTGCCGAGAGAATGACACTCATCAAGCCGCAGTTAGCCCTGTCGGCAGGTGCTGTGTCAGCCTCGTGTCACAAGCTTCAGTGAGCTCCTGCACAAAGATGTCACTTTGACTGCTAGCTCGCTCACTGCAGTCTGGTGTATGATGTTACGACTCCCAGACTCCCAGATGTTTCACCCAGTCGTCTCTGCCATGACTCGCTCCACAGCTCGCTCCACGCTCGCCGGCAGTGACAGCCCAGCGACAGTACCAGTCGAGAAGTGTCCTCCTGAGTCGCTTGCCAGAAGTCCTGCCCAGTTGCCACGTTTTGTTGACGCCTCACTCGAGGGCACCAGCATGTCATGCCCCAGGTTGAGTGAAAACCTGCAGCGACTCCTACGATGACTGCTTCACCATTCCAGAGGAGACCGTAACCTGTTACGTCACAGCTCAGCCGCAGCGATATCTCCTGTGTTGCAGTATCTGTCCAGACGCAGGAAGGCGTGCATTGATGCCCTTCGATGCTCACTGCCTTTAACCACGATGTTTAGCACACCCCACATGTTTTTTTCTTCCCTCCCTGTAGGAAGTTTTTTTTTCCATGTCCATATGTATATATATGTTTTTATTTTGTGTTCTGTGCCCTATTCCTAAGAGAGAGAGACCGAGTTTCTTTTACCACCAGTATTGTCGCATTGGGACGACGCGAGGTAGGTGGCCGAGCAAATATAGACAGCCTGTACTGTCTGCACAGACAGCCTTGCTGCCTGCCAGCTTAGTTCATATTTCGCGCCACTCAGGCGCTGCCCTCTGGGCCTGTCCAAGTCTGTGGGAAGCTGGTCCCACACTCACACAGCGGCCTAGCAGGAAGACACAAGGCCTACTAGTAGCTCTCTCGTGGGATGGCCCTCCCGGGCCATGGGCACAACACACAAGCCTGTGTACCACCACGACTCTGCAATTAAAGTAAAGAAGCCTCCAAAGATGTATCAATGAACCCCGCTACCATAATACCAATTAATCGTGCTTCACAGTATATAATGAATAAAGTTACTATATTTTGGAGGGGATGCATTCAAGTGTCCCTGGGAACGCAGTGATGGGCAGTGATGCATAAAAACAAATGTGGTATTCTTCATGAAAAATTAATTGGTGACTTAATACTCAATGATGCATGTTCAGATGGTTAGATAAAACTGCAAATAGACGGACAAATGAAGGAAGAAATGGACAAACAGCTGGATCATCAAATGTACACAATAGTGGTAAGAATTAGTGTGTGGGAGTATATCAAGATTGCTGGAAGCTGTCTCTAACTCATAGCGTGACGCTAGCCTTGTTCCCGCTGTAACAAGTATATATCAAGTACCACCAGACCCAAGCATGTACTTTATCGCTGAAAACGTTGTGATATTTTTTCTTTTTTTCTGTCATCCTCTGTTTTTTTATGTCTTAGATCAAAAGAATGCAAAAACAGTGGTGCACTGTTGTAGGCCTACTGGCCCATGCTAGACAGATCCAATTCACACCCGTTTATCTACCCGTCAAACCTACATTGAAAGCTAGTGACGCAACTTGGGAGTTTGTGCCAATCACCTACACTTAAATTTATAATAATAATAATAATAATAAGCCCCTTATCTAGAACTATTGCTTCGTGCCATTCCCGTAGGATTATACAGCGCCTGTTGGGGTGGGGGAATGGAAGATATTCAGGCTTAATTCAGGAAACTGGAACATAGATCCAATTCCCTAGGTAAGAGCCCTTCACCAGCATCAAGGAACCTCCCTTGAGGGGTGTACACCAGCAGTATGCTCCTACTCTGCTCTTATAAGAAAGTTTCACACGAAAAGCCTGTTCGAGGGAGGGGGAGTGTGAACTTTGTTTCTTGGATAGTGTTTTGGTATATTCACTTTTACCCTATTTCTATAGATTTGTCAGTCTCTTTTCTCTCTTAGTACTTTTCTATCTTATTATTTTTCGTTTCATCACTCCTCCTGCCTCTCTTTCCATATCCAAACTTAGTCTTTAAAGCCACTATTATAAAAATACTCTCATACGTCTTCCCAAGCCTCTTTCACCATTACATTTTCTCGCACTGTTTTCAAGCCTACTTTTCTAGCTCTGTCTCTTCAATTCACCCACCCAAAAACTCAGTCACCCACACAAAAATCCTACCCACCCGAAAAAATCACCTACCCACCTGAAAAACCCACCTGCACAAAAATCCAAGCACCTACCCACCCACCCAGCAACTTTTCCACGGCTCTCCGTCCAACATCCGGTCGATCTCTTGCCAGCAAAAAATTGCCCATGTGCCTTCTTACGAATGGCACACGGGCGACGATTTATCATACTTCAAAAGGATAGATGGAGAATATGAACGTGACTGCCAGAATAAAGAGGCAAAGGCTTGGACCTGGAGGATAGATGAAAAATATCTGGTGCAATTTATACATACACACACACACACACACACACACACACACACACACACACACACACACACACACCCACACACACACACACAAATATATATATATATATATATATATATATATATATATATATATATATATATATATATATATATATGCAAAACAACCACTGTGAAAGAATAGAGAAATTCCAAGCGCTTTCGTGACTACTCACATTATCAAGGAACAATGAAAGTAAAGCATCAAAGGAAGGTATATAAACGGGTAGCCTACACCTCACTATCAGATCCCACAACACATGACGCGAGACAGCAGGCCCACCGGCCGAACTAGACAGGTCCTTCACACAACCCACCAACAAACTATTCTACCAAAGAAATAAGAAATTTAAAAAATTATTATTTGTCCAATGTATTATTAAATTCTTCCCAAATTCTATTAATTATAAATTGATCTAATTTATATAAACCAAAGGAAATATTCACATTATTGTCAAAACTGCTTTTTATGAAACAAGATTCAATTATATTCCTGTCGACCATGGACTTGCTTGATACTACTTTCTCAACTTTTTGAAAATCAATTGGATGGTTAAAATCTCTTACATGAATAAACAGAGCATTGGAATCTTGTCCAGTTCTAATGCTATATTTATGTTGTTTTAATCTTAGTTCGAGATTTTTACCAGTTTGACTGTAATAAAATTTATCGCAAATCTTACAAGGAATCTTATAGACACATCCATCAGCATTTTGGGGGGAATTCTTTATCAAAAGTTTTTTTTACTGTATCAAGATTTTTGAATACAACTTTAATATTAAAAGTCTTAAGAAGAGAAGGTATATCAACCAAGTTTTCATGGTAAGGGAGAACCAACTTATTTTTAGTTGAATAAGGGTGGTTGTCCCTTTTTGGATTGTAAAAAGTATTTCTAGCAACTTTAAAAGATTTATCAATTACATTTCTTGGGTATTTCAAATCATTACCTATTTCATAAACTTTGGATATTTCCTCATCTATGAACTCTGGACTACAAATTCGTAAAGCTCTCAAAAACATTGATGAGAAAACAGACAGTTTAACTCTATCTTGATGGGAAGAATAATAGTGGACAAATCACTGTTCCTATGTCCACTATTATTCTTCCCATCAAGATAGAGTTAAACTGTCTGTTTTCTCATCAATGTTTTTGAGAGCTTTACGAATTTGTAGCCCAGAGTTCATAGATGAGGAAATATTCAAAATTTATGAAATAGGTAATGATTTGAAATACCCAAGAAATGTAATTGATAAATCTTTTAAAGTTGCTAGAAATACTTTTACAATCCAAAAAGGGACAACCACCCTTATTCAAAAATATGTTGGTTCTCCCTTACCATGAAAACTTGGTTGATATGCCTTCTCTTCTTAAGACTTTTAATATTAAAGTTGTATTAAAAAATCTTGATACAGTAAAAAAAACTTTTGATAAAGAATTCCCCCCAAAATGCTGATGGATGTGTCTATAAGATTCCTTGTAAAATTTGCGATAAAGTTTATTTCGGTCAAACTGGTAAAAATCTCGAATTAAGATTAAAACATCATAAATATAGCATTAGAACTGGACAAGATTCCAATGCTCTATTTATTCATGTAAGAGATTTTAACCATCCAATTGATTTTCAAAAAGTTGAGAAAGTAGTATCAAGCAAGTCCATGGTCGACAGGAATATAATTGAATCTTGTTTCATAAAAAGCAGTTTTGACAATAATGTGAATATTTCCTTTGGTTTATATAAATTAGATCCATTTATAATTAATAGAATTTGGGAAGAATTTAATAATACATTGGACAAATAATAATTTTTTAAATTTCTTATTTCTTGGGTAGAATAGTTTGTTGGTGGGTTGTGTGAAGGACCTGTCTAGTTCGGCCGGCAGGCCTACTGTCTCGCGTCAGGTGTTGTGGGATCTGATAGTGAGGTGTGGGCTACCCCTTTATATACCTTCCTTTGATGCTTTACTTTCATTGTTTCTTGATAATGTGAGTAGTCACGAAAGCACTTGGAATTTCTCTATTCTTTCACAGTGGTTGTTTTGCATATTCTGAAATCACCTGTTTACTGTGATCTTATTGCATATATATATATATATATATATATATATATATATATATATATATATATATATATATATATATATATATATATATATACATTATTACATAATATGGTACAGAAGATTTAAGAGATACATTGTTGATATAAAGGTGGCATATAAGGTACATGTTGTTACGTGTGTATCACCGATTATAAGGCGAAAATCTCATCCAGCTCCTCAGAGCTGGGGCGTGTGCCCAAAATACAGCAGACATTACCCCTTTGAACAGCCGCACTGAGCAGCTGGAACAGAAAACTAGCTGCCCTGGGATCCCTAGTTACCCTGATGAGTCTTTTTCCCAGCTCCTTAAGGAATTTAGATGCACTCTTTCCCCATGAGCCACGGGTCTCTGAGCCTATGGGAACAAACATATAATGATGGGCAAGTTCTTCATATTTTCTAGACTTTTGGGACTCCCTGAAGCTGGCAGCTGCCCCTCCTTCCTCCCTGGTGTATTGGAGATGGGTATCAGCCAAGATAGATGCACATGTATAGTCCCACACCACCTGCTTCCCATCTGTCCAGGCTTGAAGGGTGATACCATCTGGACGCTTCTGGCTGCCATCAGATCTGCATAGTTGGGGTGGCTCCCTTACTGCTGGGCATCCAGCTGTTGTGAGGCTCCTCTTGATAATGTTATTAACCTCCTCATGTCTTGCAATCTTTCCCTCGGATTTACGGCACACAAGACCATGGTACCCAAATCGGTCTGCTGCTTCACTGCCACAAATACACCTGTGTTCGGCGAGAATAGGGGCGGCAAGTCGAAGGGCAACACCAATGCGGATGGTCTGTGGGTCGAGGCGTGTGCCAAGGCTGGAGTTGAGAACAGCCAACAGAAAGTCCCCAGCATGAGGGGCTCTCACTGCCAGGAGGCAGGCTCTGTCCTTCCCTGACACACTCTGAAGCATTGTTGAGGCTATATTTTCCACTATTGGACCATCCCAGTGCGATTGTTTGTAGTTGTTGGGGGGAGCAGGTCTGGTTTCAGAGCCCGTTAGATTAACCCAGATCATTGCTCCGTCAATGAATTTTTGGTCCTGGACTCCAATCTTGTCCCTAAGATGTTCAGGGAGAATCGCTGCTACAAGCTCTCTGGATGCAATACACGAGGACAGAAAAGCAGGTAACGCAATCAGTGATGACTTGCGGACACCAATGCCTCCTAGTCTGACTGGAAGTGTAGCTTGGTTCCACTGCCCGTCTTCTAGAGTAAGGTTAAGTACTTTTGTAAAAATCTGCCTCAGAATACTTTATATATATATATCCTTCCCTTGCATTAAACTTGAGTAATCCCACCCCCAAATACTGTATACCCCAAGTGTGATGTAGGTAGTTCAGCTGGGCTTGTGAGGTCTCTGGGGAGACCTAATTTAACCAATTATATGGTCACACCTTGCCTTGGCAAACGTCTGTCAGCCACGCCCACGTCTGAGGTCTTTTGTTCTTGACGGCATCAGACCTAGGCGTCAGGTCGTACACGTGGTTGTGGAGGGTGCTTGGACCACCATAAAAGCCCAAGGAAGAGCATGATCAGGAGATTCGAGCGGAGCTGCTGCTGGGGTGCAGAGCTCCTGAGCAGAGACTTCGAGCGGAGCTGCTGCTGGGGTGCAGGGCTCGGGAGAAGGCTGCTGAAGTCTCGGGAGGAGACTGTTGGAGGCATTGGGCAGAGTACTGGCTTGGCGCAGTACTCGTGCTGTGTAGGCCTTGGGACCTGTGGCTTAGTTCCTGTAGTGAACTGTCCTCTGTACTATTTGTAAGTTATATTCATTTTGGTCAAGTTGATTGTGTTCCCTGTCTCACTGCTTATGTGTACCACCCCATTTATCTAAACCACAATAATGTTCTCCTGTTCCCAAATATATTATTGTACAAAGACTTAATAATAAACTGTGTTTGAGTAGAATAGTAATATTCCCTGTCCCCGTTATTTATTCTTATTTCCATTATTTATGTTTAGTTAAAGTAGTGAGAGGGTGAGTGGTGAAGTGTGGTGGGTAGAGTATGAGAGGTGAAGGTGTAGTCACCAGTGACCTCACATTACCTACCGACCTCCGCTAATCATCATCCCTCCTACTGCCTCGGCTGTCACCTACCTACTGATTCCCCCCTCGTACTCCCATATTCCCCCGTTCAATCATCACCCCCCTACATGACACAAGCACTGCATCATCCGTGCGAAATTATGGCTTCCCTGTGAATACGTTAGTAATATTAATTATAAGATATGTTGATTTGTGTTTTAAAAACAAAATTTTAAAGAGACCTTCGTTTTTTTTAAGAATTATAGCCCACAAGGTCGAGGGTAAAGGCCAATGATGGAGTAGAGTTGTATATAATGTTCTTGCTCGCATTTCATCTAAATTTATTGGTAATGGGTAAACAGAGGTTGAATATATGTTACCTTCACGTATTTTCTGGCGTTGTCTTTTTTGAAATTTACTGCCATAAACTGACTTTCATATCTTTCAGAATTATATACATATCTCCTTCCCCCCCCCCCCTCGAAGAAAAAAAAATTACTATTTATTTTAAGTACGTTTGCTGCCTTCGTCGATTTTTTTTTTTGCTTCATGATGATAACTTTCCACTGCAGTCTGTTGTTTTATATCTTGAAATTATTACGAGTAACATAAAACACAGCCAACATTCCATTTAGATTTTCATAGAGATTGTTGCAGTATAAATACCTAAAAATTGACTTTTGACCATAAACTGATGATTTCAGACCACTGTGCTACACTCTTTTATGTGACTTGATATAGTGTGTGACTGATATAACACATTCTGGCCACAATACAATACTTCCCAAATTCCCAAGACTCCAGCACACGCAGTCCGCCGTGTAATTGGCTGTCATCGACCCGATTTCCTGGAATTCCACCTATCAGGAGCCGGGAACGGTCTCAAGAATGTGACCAGCTGATTATGCAGCTATCTCGTGGTCGCGTACTTAAGTTGCTTAAATAGTTAAAAACGACGATCTTAAAATCTGAATATGTTAAAAGTCGCACAGCCTTTAAGGATAGGGTTATATGTAAACTAGCGAATATATTAGCAATGCATATTTATTAATTTCACTTAATGTGGTGTTGGTGGTAGTTTATATGTCAGGAAACAACACAGTGTCTCCTGACATGGGTCTTTATCAGATGATTACTCGTTCACTGGTTAGGTTAGTTGAGCATCCACTGGCTTACCTAAGCTAGGTTACATATGGCATTTAGAAAACATAGGATCACTAAACAGGTAAGGTAAGATCCAGACACCCTTACGGGTATACCGAAGATCAGTTAGATTATATGACTTTATTGCGTAAGTCACAAAACACCTGAAAGCCAGGTCACTTCTAGAAATCAGGCTACAATTGGGCGTGATTCCATGATCTGCGGAAGCTTCTCTCGTCCCTGCTCATTCCAGCTGAGGAAGATCAAACGCTACAACGATACAGGGTCCAGTCTTTATTAATAATGATTTTACTTCTTTGCACTTATAATACGTATAATAAAATTTTCCTGTTAAATTAATTTGTTTGGTTAGTGTTTGTGTTCCCTGGGTAGGAAAGCTAACATCCACACAACCTGTGGTGGTAGACGGGAGAAATAATCTAACAGAGCAGGTCTACTTTAGCCACCACCTCATTTTTAATTCCTCCTCTTACCCTTCTTCTATAGATTGTGTATAAGTAATCCTCTTCTATCCCCTCCCCTCTTCCTCTTCTACCCCCCTCTCCTTCCTCCTTTTCCTCTCTTCTTAGTGTTTTCCCCTCTCCTCATTTCCTCCTCAGTCTCACATGTTTCTTCTCTTCATTCCCGTTAAGGCTGATTTCAAAAGCCACATTCTTGTGTCATCATAAATTTGGAGCGTTGCTTTCTTTATATTTTGTTGTGATCAAAGTTCATACAAATTGTATACAAATTTGTCATTAAGTTGTATTGATGCATTTCAGTTGTTAATGAGCTTTGCAAGTGTCTCCAAATAGCTCAACCAGAGGTAAAGTGCTTAAAATAGTGTTTAAGGTCAAAATCATATTCATAGTCCGAACAGCTGTTCACTTATACTAAAAACAAAACTCATCATCAAGATGCGCTTATTACCTTTCTTATTTATTTTCGTCGTTTTTTAGAAACGGAGCCATTAATAATAATAATAGCAACAGCAGCAGTTAGTTTAATATGTTTATTATGCACCCCATACCCATCTTGTGGGCGGTAGTCAAAAGATTACAAAGGTACATAATGGGTCCAGTGACTGGACCCCAAAGTTATGATAGCTGAACTAGTTACAAAGGTAATGAACTCCAGGTAGATCTGGTCACAATCATGGCAAGTTACAGAGGTAATGAATCAGCTTCACTCCTATACATGGTTACAGTCATGAACAAATTACAAAGTAATGAACCACTGATACGTCCACACCTGGTCACAATTGTAATGAGTTATAAATACAAATATTAAGTGGTTCATACACCCACACTAGCGCGCGCGCACACATACACACACAAGGGCACACGCACGGACATGTGCACACGAGCGTACAAATATATGCATACACACAAGGACGCACACCCACACACACACACACACACACACACACACACATGTAGTTCCCATTTTTAAAAAAGGAGACAGAAAAGAGGCACTAAACTATAGACCTGTGTCATTGACGTGTATAGTATGCAAAATTATGGAGAAGATTATCAGGAGGAGAGTGGTGGAGCACCTGGAACGGAACAGGAGTATAAATGCCAACCAGCACGGATTCACGGAAGGCAAATCCTGTGTCACAAACCTTCTGGAGTTTTATGATAAAATAACAGAAGTAAGACAAGAGAGAGAGGGGTGGGTTGATTGCATCTTCTTGGACTGCAAGAAGGCCTTTGACACAGTTCCTCACAAGAGATTAGTGCAGAAGCTAGAGCATCAGGCGCATATAACAGGAAGGGCACTGCAATGGATCAGAGAATACCTGACAGGGAGGCAACAACGAGTCATGGTACGTAATGATGTATCACAGTGGGCACCTGTGACGAGCGGGGTCCCACAGGGGTCGGTCCTAGGACCAGTGCTATTTTTGGTATATGTGAACGACATGACGGAAGGGTTAGACTCAGAAGTGTCCCTGTTTGCAGATGATGTGAAGTTAATGAGGAGAATTAAATCTGATGAGGACCAGGCAGGACTTCAAAGAGACCTGGACAGACTGGACACCTGGTCCAGCAAATGGCTTCTCGAATTTAATCCTGCCAAATGCAAAGTCATGAAGATAGGGGAAGGGCACAGAAGACCACAGACAGAGTATAGGCTAGGTGGCCAAAGACTGCAAACCTCACTCAAGGAGAAAGATCTTGGGGTGAGTATAACACCGAGCATGTCTCCGGAAGCACACATCAATCAGATAACTGCTGCAGCATATGGGCGCCTGGCAAACCTGAGAACAGCATTCCGATACCTTAGTAAGGAATCATTCAAGACACTGTACACCGTGTATGTCAGGCCCATACTGGAGTATGCAGCACCTGTTTGGAACCCGCACTTGATAAAGCACGTCAAGAAACTAGAGAAAGTACAAAGGTTTGCGACAAGGTTAGTTCCAGAGCTAAGGGGAATGTCCTATGAAGAAAGATTAAGGGAAATCGGCCTGACCACACTGGAGGACAGGAGGGTCAGGGGAGACATGATAACGACATATAAAATACTGCGTGGAATAGACAAGGTGGACAAAGACAGGATGTTCCAGGGAGGGGACACAGAAACAAGAGGCCACAATTGGAAGTTGAAGACACAAATGAGTCAGAGAGATAGTAGGAAGTATTTCTTCAGTCATAGAGTTGTAAGGCAGTGGAATAGCCTAGAAAATGACGTAGTGGAGGCAGGAACCATACACAGTTTTAAGACGAGGTTTGATAAAGCTCATGGAGCGGGGAGAGAGAGGGCCTAGTAGCAACCGGTGAAGAGGCGGGGCCAGGAGCTAGGACTCGACCCCTGCAACCACAAATAGGTGAGTACAAATAGGTGAGTACACCCACACACACACACACACCAACACCCACACACACACCCTCACACACACCCTCACACACACACGCACACACGCACACACACACCCACACACGCACACACACACACGCACACACACACACACACACACACACACACACACACACACACACACGCACACACACACACCCACACACGCACATACCCACACACACACACACACACACACGCACACCAACACCCACACACACACCCTCACACACACCCTCACACACACCCACACACGCACACACACACACGCACACACACACACACACACACACACACACACACACACACACACACACACACACACACACACGCACACACCCACACACACACACACACGCACACACACACCCACACCCACACAGTCTAGGGGGTCAGAGACTACAAACCTCACTCAAGGAAAAAGATCTTGGGGTGAGTATAACACCAGGCACATCTCCTGAAGCGCACATCAACCAAATAACTGCTGCAGCATATGGGCGCCTAGCAAACCTCAGAACAGCATTCCGACATCTTAATAAGGAATCGTTCAGGACCCTGTACACCGTATACGTTAGGCCCATATTGGAGTATGCGGCACCAGTTTGGAACCCACACCTAGCCAAGCACGTAAAGAAACTAGAGAAAGTGCAAAGGTTTGCAACAAGACTAGTCCCAGAGCTAAGAGGTATGTCCTACGAGGAGAGGTTAAGGGAAATCAACCTGACGACACTGGAGGACAGGAGAGATAGGGGGGACATGATAACGACATACAAAATACTGAGAGGAATTAACAAGGTGGACAAAGACAGGATGTTCCAGAGATTGGACACAGTAACAAGGGGACACAGTTGGAAGCTGAAGACACAGATGAATCACAGGGATGTTAGGAAGTATTTCTTCAGCCACAGAGTAGTCAGTAAGTGGAATAGTTTGGGAAGCGATGTAGTGGAGGCAGGATCCATACATAGCTTTAAGCAGAGGTATGATAAAGCTCACGGCTCAGGGAGAGTGACCTAGTAGCGATCAGTGAAGAGGCGGGGCCAGGAGCTCGGACTCGACCCCCGCAACCTCAACTAGGTGAGTACACGCACCCACACACACACGCACGCGCACACACACACACACACACACACACACACACACACACACACACACACACACACACACACGCACACACACCCACACACGTACACACCCACACACACACACACACACACACACGCACACACACCCACACACACACACACACACACACACACACACACACACACACACACACACACACACACACACACACACAACACACACACACACGCACACACACACACCTACGAGGAGAGGTTAAGGGAAATCAACCTGACGACACTGGAGGACAGGAGAGATAGGGGGGACATGATAACGACATACAAAATACTGAGAGGAATTGACAAGGTGGACAAAGACAGGATGTTCCAGAGATTGGACACAGTAACAAGGGGACACAGTTGGAAGCTGAAGACACAGATGAATCACAGGGATGTTAGGAAGTATTTCTTCAGCCACAGAGTAGTCAGTAAGTGGAATAATTTGGGAAGCGATGTAGTGGAGGCAGGATCCATACATAGCTTTAAGCAGAGGTATGATAAAGCTCACGGCTCAGGGAGAGTGACCTAGTAGCGATCAGTGAAGAGGCGGGGCCAGGAGCTCGGACTCGACCCCCGCAACCTCAACTAGGTGAGTACAACTAGGTGAGTACAACTAGGTGAGTACACACACACACACACACACACACACACACACACACACACACACACACACACACACGCACACACACACCCACACACCCACACCCCACACACACACACACGCACACACACACCCACACACACACACACACACACACGCACACACACACACACACACACACACACACACACACACACACACACACACGCACGCACACACACACACACACACACACACACACACACACACACACACACAGGAGGGCCAGGAGCTCGGACTCGACCCCCGCAACCTCAACTAGGTGAATACACACGCACGCGCGCGCGCGCGCGCGCACACACACACACATGGCAGTAATCACCATCGTGAGATGCTACGCGAGGTTATTACAGCAAAATCGTGGTGTAAGGCAAAGATGTACAGCGTCCACAGTTCTCCCACCTTCAAACCCACGCCACGACAAAAGAGAAGTGCGCTATGATGTGATCCCACAATGGGGTATCGATCCTGTGTTCGTCAAGCAGCCTGGAGCCAGACAACCAGGGTATCTGATGGTTTTGTTGCCTCAACCCGCCACTGTGTGCTGTCATGATTATTTTGGTTAAATTTTAATATGTTTATTTTTGGCGGTTCATCAATGGGTAATGGACACTGGTCATTGGCAGAGGAAAACCCATATGGAGACACCACAAAAAGGAAGCATGGTTGTATATTTCGATCTCAACTTGAGGTCCTCTTTAGCTTATAAAAAGGAGGAAAGAACATGATCTCAGATGGAGATTGAAATACACAGTCTTTCTACACTCTTTCTGTCTCATTGTGGGTTTTCTCACTTCACTGACAAGTGCCCACAACAATTTGATGTTTCATCATCCACACACACACAAATAGATTAGTACACACAAATAGATTAGTACACACACACACACACACACGTCTATGCATATTTGTCTGTATTTGCAAATGTATCTCTTAATGAAACTGGTATGTATTTTGTTGGATGCGGCAACAAATGTGTGCCGGTAAATCCCTATTACTTTAATGTAGCAGCCATTAGTGCAAATTGCTCGTCAGGGTACCCCCGCCCGTAAACAATAGTACAAGAGATAAAGTAGTTGACGAATAAGTCATGTAATCTATTTTACAGTGTTGTGGGATTCACGTATAGTTTTCCTGTTTGCAGAAAGTGGAAATGTAGCAAGACAATTTATTTGACAAATGACCGTAACAGTCAGCTGTAAACACGTCCTATCAGTATTTGCACTCTCATATACACACGTTTCCCACGCACATAGTTGTGTATAGAGATACATGCACACTAGGGTTATAACTTTTTTACAACGTAATATTCCTGTACATTTCAATATCTTTTTAGAAAATGTCACCCCTAAATGAAAAAAAGAGTAACAAACATAATTGACTTGAATGTATATTGCATGTAATATTAGTAACAACTAAAGCAGCTTACAGCATCATTATCATGTTTGTACATATATTACTACTTATTGCTTAGAATAAACCGAAGTTGCAGTTTGTTTTTGTTTCTGCTGGCAACATACACTTCCTGCATAATTTTGACTGCACGTTCAGGACACTGATTACTTCTTGGTATATTAAGTGTGGACGGCTCCTGCTTCCAGTGATTTTTTAATAAGTTCAGTGCTTTTTTGTAAGGTTTCAATATTTCTGACAAATACTTAAGTCATTGTCATCGTACATCTGATCAGTAAACCAATAATCTGTCCAGGTTTATGAAATGAATCTGTATATCTTCTCCAAAGTCTTCCGTCTTGTAGGTATAAGAATGAATGCAAGAATAGCTAGAATGGCTCTTGAATGCCACCTCGCATTGCTGATGTTTGGAATTTTCTGAAAGTTAATGAAAGTGCCCTTTTTCTTCAAAGAATCTAAACACTCGTGTTAGATGGTACAAAAACTTCTTATCATCTCTCCATCCTGATTTATGGAGGATCTCTTCTGTTCCATTAACAAACTGTGCCTTTAGTTCCTCATAATTCTTCACCAGTTAGGATATAAATGGATACTCAGTGTTTGGAGAACTGGTTTTAGCACCAAGATTTTCATCCATTACCTGACAGAGGATCCTGTCCAGTACGTGATGCTGACAACTGATAAATTGTGGTTTGTTAATACCCTTCTCTGGGAACAGTTATTGCAGTTTGACAACACTTCCACTCCTTTTCCTTGTGTTAACGTTTGTTGTATCAGCAATGATCATCTTTATTGCATTCCATAAGTTGTATTCATCAATAACTTTTGCCATTCCTTCAGCAAAAGTTTCAGCCTTGCCATCTTTCAAATGCAGTGTATCCAGTTTTACTTTGGTGCTTTCATTTTTAAGTACTAGTACCCGGTACTTATTTTCCTCAATCCGCTTTCCATCTAAATGTCAAGTCCATTCTTCCATTTGTAATTTTTCAATAATTTCCTCCTTCAGTTTAGCAGCTTCTTTGTATGTTGACTTGTAAATTGTTGCTTGACTTGGTGTAGGAATGTCAGTGATATCAAATGACAACTGTTAGCATATCTTGGCTGCTTTACTTGATACTTTTGTGTCTCCAAATACTGACAATAAAACCCACACTGTTAGGCTATACCTATAAATATATTGTCAGACAAGTGGTGCTCACTGATACAATGAGAAAATGATAATAGTAGACGCCAGTATATACATTTGCCAATTAGTAATTTTTCCGAGTTGCTACTTATGATTATTAAAGTAAATATATGGTGATCAATATTTTTCATTAATTTGAGTTGCTAATTAGTACTTTCCTGAGTTGCTATTTATGAGTAGTAACCCAGATATATGGTGATTCATAGTTTTTATTTTGGGGTGACCTTTTTTTGAAAACAGAGGAATTAGGGACTTTTTATTGTTTTTAAACAAAAGTTCATCGATTTATAACACAGATGTTTTATTCGGAAAAAAAGTAAAAAAATGTTATAACCCTAATGAACGTGGATGAACCGGTGAATACACACAGGAGCAATTATCCAGAGGAGATGTGATCAAAACGTACATGATACCCAGTGGAATAAACAAGGGTAAAAAGAACAGATTAACAGGGTGCGGACTAGAACAATGGAAAATTCATAGAAGGGGAATACGCATATGAATAAAAAGAATGATAGAAATAACTGTGATTTGCAAGTTAATAAAAATCTACACGAGGTATGAAAACTGGTACTGGAAGCATTATAGACCAAGAGTGGCAGGGGTCACAACTTTTATAGCGCAAAATAAGGAAGGACAGTTCTCCAGGGGCTAGGCACCATATACGCCAGTTGATTGAAAGTTGCTTTGGGGACCAAGTGCTGGAGCTCGACCCTCACAAGTACAGCTAGTTCTGTGACAGTTACAAAAAGGCAGGAGATGGGTGACTTGCATTTTCCTGGACCAGAAGAAAGCTTTTAACATCATCTCCCAGTGCAAGCTAGAAGAACAGGCATGTGTAAAAAACTTGGAAAACTCGTAAGTATATTAGGAAATATTAAAAAAAAAAAATAAAGGAGAGAGGGACAACGAATTAGGTAGCGTTAGTGTGGAAGAGAGACCGGAGTCCCCTAAGTACTGGGTCACTAGAGACATGAACCATAAGGACGTTAGATAGTATTAACTCAGATTTACGTCTAGAACAGGGTTAATGTTGATCAAGTTAGCTTTAGGGATTAGGTCAGAAAGTCCATCGTCTTCCATAAAACAACTTTGTGAGTAAGTACATATACACACACCTCAGCGCTCTGTAAACAGTCTTAGAAAAAAAATGTTCTCAAGCTCTTATCATATTCTTGACTTACTTATTTATTGATTTCTGCTATATAGTCAGCACTTTAGGTCCTTTTCTAACTTCAGTAGCGCGTACCGACACACGCTTGTCCCGGGTGATGATGGCGTGTCTTGGAAACCACGTCTGCCCACCCGTCAACACCAGTAATGTTAGTCATAATGTGGTCTGTGTCTTGGGAAGGCAACGGGCCGTCTTCTGACCATTATCATACACTAGATCTTGTTTCATGGCTCCTGCCTCGCCAAATGTACTAACCAACATATTATATATATATATATATATATATATATATATATATATATATATATATATATATATATATATATATATATATATATATATATATATATATATGCCGGGAGCAATGGGCTAGTAACCCCTTCTCCTGTATACATTTACTAAAAAAGAGAAGAAGAAAAACTTTATAAAACTGGGTTGTTTAAATGTGCGTGGATGTAGTGCAGATGACAAGAAACAGATGATTGCTGATGTTATGAATGAAAAGAAGTTGGATGTCCTGGCTCTAAGCGAAACAAAGCTGAAGGGGGTAGGAGAGTTTCAGTGGGGGGAAATAAATGGGATTAAATCTGGAGTATCTGAGAGAGTTAGAGCAAAGGAAGGGGTAGCAGTAATGTTAAATGATCAGTTATGGAAGGAGAAAAGAGAATATGAATGTGTAAATTCGAGAATTATGTGGATTAAAGTAAAGGTTGGATGCGAGAAGTGGGTCATAATAAGCGTGTATGCACCTGGAGAAGAGAGGAATGCAGAGGAGAGAGAGAGATTTTGGGAGATGTTAAGTGAATGTATAGGAGCCTTTGAACCAACTGAGAGAGTAATTGTGGTAGGGGACCTGAATGCTAAAGTAGGAGAAACTTTTAGAGAGGGTGTGGTAGGTAAGTTTGGGGTGCCAGGTGTAAATGATAATGGGAGCCCTTTGATTGAACTTTGTATAGAAAGGGGTTTAGTTATAGGTAATACATATTTTAAGAAAAAGAGGATAAATAAGTATACACGATATGATGTAGGGCGAAATGACAGTAGTTTGTTGGATTATGTATTAGTAGATAAAAGACTGTTGAGTAGACTTCAGGATGTACATGTTTATCGAGGGGCCACAGATATATCAGATCACTTTCTAGTTGTAGCTACACTGAGAGTAAAAGGTAGATGGGATACAAGGAGAATAGAAGCATCAGGGAAGAGAGAGGTGAAGGTTTATAAACTAAAAGAGGAGGCAGTTAGGGTAAGATATAAACAGCTATTGGAGGATAGATGGGCTAATGAGAGCATAGGCAATGGGGTCGAAGAGGAATGGGGTAGGTTTAAAAGTGTAGTGTTAGAGTGTTCAGCAGAAGTTTGTGGTTACAGGAAAGTGGGTGCAGGAGGGAAGAGGAGCGATTGGTGGAATGATGATGTAAAGAGAGTAGTAAGGGAGAAAAAGTTAGCATATGAGAAGTTTTTACAAAGTAGAAGTGATGCAAGGAGGGAAGAGTATATGGAGAAAGAGAGAGGTTAAGAGAGTGGTGAAGCAATGTAAAAAGAGAGCAAATGAGAGAGTGGGTGAGCTGTTATCAACAAATTTTGTTGAAAATAAGAAAAAGTTTTGGAGTGAGATTAACAAGTTAAGGAAGCCTAGAGAACAAATGGATTTGTCAGTTAAAAATAGGAGAGGAGAGTTATTAAATGGAGAGTTAGAGGTATTGGGAAGATGGAGGGAATATTTTGAGGAATTGTTAAATGTTGATGAAGATAGGGAAGCTGTGATTTCGTGTATAGGGCAAGGAGGAATAACATCTTGTAGGAGTGAGGAAGAGCCAGTTGTGAGTGTGGGGGAAGTTCGTGAGGCAGTAGGTAAAATGAAAGGGGGTAAGGCAGCCGGGATTGATGGGATAAAGATAGAAATGTTAAAAGCAGGTGGGGATATAGTTTTGGAGTGGTTGGTGCAATTATTTAATAAATGTATGGAAGAGGGTAAGGTACCTAGGGATTGGCAGAGAGCATGCATAGTTCCTTTGTATAAAGGCAAAGGGGATAAAAGAGAGTGCAAAAATTATAGGGGGATAAGTCTGTTGAGTGTACCTGGTAAAGTGTATGGTAGAGTTATAATTGAAAGAATTAAGAGTAAGACGGAGAATAGGATAGCAGATGAACAATGAGGCTTTAGGAAAGGTAGGGGGTGTGTGGACCAGGTGTTTACAGTGAAACATATAAGTGAACAGTATTTAGATAAGGCTAAAGAGGTCTTTGTGGCATTTATGGATTTGGAAAAGGCGTATGACAGGGTGGATAGGGGGGCAATGTGGCAGATGTTGCAAGTGTATGGTGTAGGAGGTAGGTTACTGAAAGCAGTGAAGAGTTTTTACAAGGATAGTGAGGCTCAAGTTAGAGTATGTAGAAAAGAGGGAAATTTTTTCCCAGTAAAAGTAGGCCTTAGACAAGGATGTGTGATGTCACCGTGGTTGTTTAATATATTTATAGATGGGGTTGTAAGAGAAGTAAATGCGAGGGTCTTGGCAAGAGGCGTGGAGTTAAAAGATAAAGAATCACACACAGGGTGGGAGTTGTCACAGCTGCTCTTTGCTGATGACACTGTGCTCTTGGGAGATTCTGAAGAGAAGCTGCAGAGATTGGTGGATGAATTTGGTAGGGTGTGCAAAAGAAGAAAATTAAAGGTGAATACAGGAAAGAGTAAGGTTATGAGGATAACAAAAAGATTAGGTGATGAAAGATTGAATATCAGATTGGAGGGAGAGAGTATGGAGGAGGTGAACGTATTCAGATATTTGGGAGTGGACGTGTCAGCGGATGGGTCTATGAAAGATGAGGTGAATCATAGAATTGATGAGGGAAAAAGAGTGAGTGGTGCACTTAGGAGTCTGTGGAGACAGAGAACTTTGTCCTTGGAGGCAAAGAGGGGAATGTATGAGAGTATAGTTTTACCAACGCTCTTATATGGGTGTGAAGCATGGGTGATGAATGTTGCAGCGAGGAGAAGGCTGGAGGCAGTGGAGATGTCATGTCTGAGGGCAATGTGTGGTGTGAATATAATGCAGAGAATTCGTAGTTTGGAAGTTAGGAGGAGGTGCGGGATTACCAAAACTGTTGTCCAGAGGGCTGAGGAAGGGTTGTTGAGGTGGTTCGGACATGTAGAGAGAATGGAGCGAAACAGAATAACTTCAAGAGTGTATCAGTCTGTAGTGGAAGGAAGGCGGGGTAGGGGTCGGCCTAGGAAGGGTTGGAGGGAGGGGGTAAAGGAGGTTTTGTGTGCGAGGGGCTTGGACTTCCAGCAGGCATGCGTGAGCGTGTTTGATAGGAGTGAATGGAGACAAATGGTTTTTAATACTTGACGTGCTGTTGGAGTGTGAGCAAAGTAACATTTATGAAGGGATTCAGGGAAACCGGCAGGCCGGACTTGAGTCCTGGAGATGGGAAGTACAGTGCCTGCACTCTGAAGGAGGGGTGTTAATGTTGCAGTTTAAAAACTGTAGTGTAAAGCACCCTTCTGGCAAGACAGTGATGGAGTGAATGATGGTGAAAGTTTTTCTTTTTCGGGCCACCCTGCCTTGGTGGGAATCGGCCAGTGTGATAATAAAAATAAAAAATAATGTATATATATATATATATATATATATATATATATATATATATATATATATATATATACATATATATATATATATAGATATATATATATATATACATATACATATATATATATATGTGTGTGTGGGTGTGTGTGTGTGTGTGTGTGTGTGTGTGAGTGTTTTTTGTTATCGGCTTCCTTGTATGTATTTTGAATCTTTTTATTGTGTTTCTTTGTTTCTGCTATTCTAACGTCTGTCTGGAAAATATTGTAGCGTTTGTAATGATCAATTCTCGTACAATCTCCTTAATGTATTATTGTATACATCCTTCCTTTGCCTACGTATTATTGTATTTCTTTGTCTCATCTATTATCGTATCTTCAGTTCTGTTCTATGTCTTGTAGTACATCCTATCTTATATAGAGTAATTGTGTATCTACTGTTACTTGTACCTCTCGTAGCTCGATTGTTAGCGCACTCGACTCACACACTGAGATCCGTGGTTTGATGCCCGGTACGGATGGAAGCATTATGACGTGTTTCCTGAAGACACCTGCTGTCCCTGTTCACCAGCAGTAGATAGATACCTGGGTGTTAGCCGACTGGTGTGGGTCGCATCCTTGGGACAAAACTGACCTAAGTTGCCCAAAATGCTCTGCATAACAAGGGACTTTCTATATAGTAATATGTCATTGATGTCTGTATACATTGTACATGTACTTGCAGAAATAAAGATTATTATGTCTAGTGTATTATTTTAACTCCTGCTGTCGTGTGTATTATCGGACCTCCTGCTGTGTGTTGCGCGTTTGTCGTACACTGGTCAGAATAATATCCGAATTATGGAGACTAAAATTTATTGTGCTTTAGCAGACGGAGGATCGAGCCTCTAGTACTATTTTGACTGAATGACCCCATACGGGTTTAACGCTACACATAAGATTTAAATTGTACCATCTTTAGAAAACCATCTCCAGGCGTGAACAATTTAATCCAATTTTCGGAAGCTCGTCTGGAGGATCTCAAGCGGAACTGCGTCAGAATTAATGAACCAAGTGAAAGCAAATCTTTGATGAAGATTTCTGGTAAAGATTTATGGTGCATGACTTGATGATGGTTGTGTGTGTTAGTAGTGGTGGCGGTGGTGATGATAGTAGTAGTGTTGGTATTGTGAGGTGGTAGGGTGGTTATTGTTGTAGTGAGTGATGGTACTGTTATAGTGTAGTGATAGTGGCGTATTGTGGTGGCAGTGTATGTGGGGAAAGTTCTGTAGTGGTGGTGGTAGTGTAGTGGTGGTAGTAGTGTAGTGGTGGTAGTGTTGTGGTAGTGCAATGTGGTGGTAGTGTTGTGTGGTGATGGGATATTAAGGTTAATACCTCAGGTTTCAGACTTGTAACTTTCGAAACATTAATAAAAGTACTGTACTTGTAATAACCACTATTACAAGTACTGTATTTGTTGTAGTAACAACCACTAACACAGGTACTGTACTTGTAGTAACAACCACTAATACAAATACTGTACTTGTTCTAGTAACATCCTAAAAAACATCGCTACAAACATAGTATGTCACTCTAACAGTTACAGTCATTCCTCAGTATTTAACTCAAGAAAAATTCCATCACAGAACCACCCTTCAACACCGAGGTGTCTCCTGATGAGCCCTTGAGCCAAGGTGTCTCCTGATGATCCCTTGAGCCAAGGTGTCTCCTGATGAGCCCTTGAGCCAAGGTGTCTCCTGATGAGCCCTTGAGCCAAGGTGTCTCCTGATGAGCCCTTGAGCCAAGGTGTCTCCTGATGAGCCCTTGAGCCAAGGTGTCTCCTGATGAGCCTTTGAGCCAAGGTGTCTCCTGATGAGCCCTTGAGTCAAGGTGTCTCCTGATGAGCCCTTGAGCCAAGGTGTTCCCTGATGAGCTCTTGAGCCAAGGTGTCTCCTGATGAGCCCTTAAGCCAAGGTGTCTCCTGATGAGCCCTTGAGTCAAGGTGTCCCCTGATGAGCCCTTGAGCCAAGGTGTCTCCTGATGAGCCCTTGAGCCAAGGTGTCTCCTGATGAGCCCTTGAGTCAAGGTGTCTCCTGATCAGCCCTTGAGCCAAGGTGTCTCCTGATGAGCCCTTGAGCCAAGGTGTCCCCTGATGAGCCCTTGAGCCAAGGTGTCTCCTGATGAGCCCTTGAGTCAAGGTGTCTCCTGATGAGCCCTTGAGCCAAGGTTTCCCCTGATGAGCCCTTGAGCCAAGGTGTCTCCCGATGAGCCCTTGAGTCAAGGTGTCTCCTGATAAGCCCTTGAGCCAAGGTGTCTCCTGATGAGCCCTTGAGCCAAGGTGTCCCCTGATGAGCCCTTGAGCCAAGGTGTCTCCTGATGAGCCCTTGAGCCAAGGTGTCTCCTGATGAGCCCTTGAGCCAAGGTGTCTTCTGATGAGCCCTTGAGCCAAGGTGTCTCCTGATGAGCCCTTGAGCCAAGGTGTCTCCTGATGAGCCCTTGAGTCAAGGTGTCCCCTGATGAGCCCTTGAGCCAAGGTGTCTCCTGATGAGCCCTTGAGCCAAGGTGTCTCCTGATGAGCCCTTGAGTCAAGGTGTCTCCTGATGAGCCCTTGAGCCAAGGTGTCTCCTGATGAGCCCTTGAGCCAAGGTGTCCCCTGATGAGCCCTTGAGCCAAGGTGTCTCCTGACGAGCCCTTGAGCCAAGGTGTCTCCTGATGAGCCCTTGAGCCAAGGAACTGAAGCCATCCTCCCAGTTATCATATAAACCCTGTATCATTCCTACGGGTTTAGTGCTTCTCATGAATATGATAACCCGTCATGTGTCTATAATATCACCACTTCATTTTCACACTAAAACAAGAGCAAGATGACAGTGCAAAGCAGACGTTGCATGATGCCTACAGTGAAAATCATGGGTGCAGTGAGTACACTAGGGGATACCTCAAGATTTTTCATCATCCTTCATGCACATGAGTTAATAGGCTTATCAAAGTTTATTTCTTGGGTAGCATTGAAAATGAGTTGGGCAAATATTTTTGCTAATTGGTTTCAGTTTGAGAAGGACCTGCCTAGTATGGGCCAGTAGGTCTGCTTCAGTGTTCCTCTTTTCTTATGTTGTTATACATATGAGAATTACCAACACACTCCTAGTGGTCTCCTAGAAGGCGCTTGATAGGTTCGTCAAGCTACTTCCTGACCAACTGGTCAGTGGTGTCTACGTTAAACTGTCTGCGGCTAGCACCAACAGGCTTATTGATCAGGCCATTCATTGGGCCCGGTATGGGACTGGACCACGGGGGCGAATCAACCACATGGTACTTACAGGTAAGAGCCGCTCTGATCACACTAATGAATGCGGAAATAGGACAAAGCGAAGCAGCATCGTAAAAAAAAGAAATCTATGGCGTAATAGGAAGAGTCATGAGCTGTGTTAGAGAGTCATGATCTCGCGCAAATTATTCAAAGCTTTCCATTCCTCCCCGTCAATTTGCCCTGAAAACTCATATAATGAATATATACGTATAATGCAGCACAAAACCCCAACAATATTACATTCAAGGAAGCGTTAATATGTTGTACAAGAATGGTATATAATACCGACAAGATGAAATTAAGACACATGTGCAACATCTGGGTATCTTTATTGTAGACGTTTCGCCATCCAGTGGCTTTATTAATACAAATTCCAGGACATAACTTGAAGACAGTAGAACTATGTACAGAAGATGAGGTAATCAGTCCGTCAACCTTGGAGTAGGTGCGAAGAGCACCGTAGTCGTGGAGATTCTGAAGCAGAAGCTTATATACTACCTTCTTCTTTAGAGATTCGCCGGTACATATACTACCGTCAGGTGGAAATGGGACGTGTAGCAGACATAACCTTCACGACTACGACAACTACTACTACAACTAACCCATCCCTTTGGGTAGGACCTACTTCCACTGGGAAATCCCACCTACCAGTGACTATGCCCTCGTTTGCTACACGTCCCATTTCCACCTGACGTTAGTATAAAAGCGCCAGGCTCCTTGCTTCTGCTTTAGAATCTCCACGACTACGGTGCTCTTCGCACCTACTCCAAGGTTGAGGGACTGATTACCTCATCTTCTGTATATAGTTCTACTGTCTTCAAGTTATGTCCTGGAATTTGTATTGATAAAGCCACTGGATGGCGAAACGTCTACAATACAGATACCCAGATGTTGCACATGTGTCTTAATTCCAAGCGTTAATATATTCCGGCAAGAGTTATTGTATTCCTGATTGTGGTTACTATGCTTCAAATAAAAGTGAGTACTATATTTTAGAAAATGGCTACGTTACGGCGTTATATGCGTCTAGAATTTATATACGTTAGTCCAGAGTGTCATACCATGATCCAAAAATGTGTAACTTTAATCAAGGAAATGTTATTGTGTTCCAGGAAGTGGCATAATTGCAGATGGTGTTTGTCTTGTCACCAGCTATACAAAAGACGCAGTTATGTTTACTCTTGGTAAATGTATCTCCCTCGCTCACCCGTGTTCACCATTCCTCATCACTATCTTGTCTAGGCATTTTCGCTCTTCCCGCCTACTGAATTTTTTTTCGTCGCATCCTTTTTTCTCTCTCTCCGCCTGTCCCATGCATCTTCTTTCCTCACTCTCCTTCCTACCCCCACCTCCTTCTCCCCAGCACTTCTTTCTCAACTTGTCCTTCCCTCTTCCTTCATTTCCTAAACCCCTTCCTTCCTGCTTCCCTAAATTCTGTTCTTACCCTCTTTTCCTCACTTGTTCTCTACTGTCTTCTCTCACTTCTCCTGTCTACCTCTGCTACCATACTTCCCTGTTCTTGCTGTCTACATTGTCTCCTCATTTTTAACTCCTCCCTTCTTCATTTCTTCCCCCTCTCTTCCTTCTGTCACTCTACGCCTTCTGTTCGATTACCTCAGCGTGTAGTCTCGGTCAACGACGCTGTGATGAATGGCTTCCAGGCGGTGATCAATGTTCGAGCTTGAATTTACGTTTTGTATACACTGCGGAAAATATAAAGAGGCTCCCAAGTTTCAAATTTTGTTTTTCCTCTGTTGTTAAAATCAAAGAAAAATTACGTGAGTTAAACTTTATGTTAGTATTTTTTCTTCCTTTAATATTCATTTTTTTAATGCTCCAACTCGAAGGTGGAAAATCTAATTGCAGAAAATACACAGGTCGTAAGTCGTAATAAAGTTGGTAGAATTACCGACAATATGTAAAGTAAAAGGACACAAGTGCAACTAATGTGACATTTTATTGTGGCAACGTTTCGCTCTCCAGGAGCTTTATCAAGCCATTACAAACAATACATGGATACAGAGGGTATATATAGGCTCAGAATGAGGTGCAATACTAGTGGTAGTAGTAGTAGTGACAAAAGTTGTAGTAGTAGTAGTAATACAATATGGTAGAGCAATTAATTCGTACATGAGTAAAAGGATATAAAAGCTATTATTTGGGTAACATAAAAATAGATTGGACAAATATAGACTGGAAAGAAGCAGCTTGTTTCAGTGTTCACTCTCTGTAATGTGCTTTGTGTAGTATAACAGGAGAGACTATGTGATGGCAGGGTTTACTGTTTTCAGGAGGATTCTTGCTAAGACTTCAGAGATGGTGAAGCTGCCGTTGTTTTGTTTAATTGTATTCGAAACAGCGATCAGTGCTGATTCGAGGCACTTGCGTCTGCGGAAATTAGTTTCTTTGATCACTAATTGGGCGTCCCTGAATTTCATGAGATGATTGGTGGAATTTCGGTGTTGTACACAGGCGTTGTTCAAGTTATCGTTCCTACATGCGGGTGTCAAGGTTTCTTGCTGTTTCACCTACGTAAATCTTGTCACAGCCTCCACAGGGTATAGTGTAAACTCCTGCGTTGACTGGTTCATGGTGCTTTGATTTTGTCCTGGTTAGATCCTTTATTGAAGTGCTGGAAGCGATGGCGACTCTGGTGTTAGCTTGTGAAAGTACTTTAGAAACGTTCAGTGCAACCTGGCTGTTGGAAAGAATTATAACTTTGTTGGGAGTGGTGTTGGTGCGTGGAGAATTAATGATCTGAAGTGCTCTTTTCTTGCAGTCTTTGGATGATAAAGGAAGGAAAATATAACTCAGTGAATGTTTGGTGAATGTATGTACATTCCTCGTCAAGAAACTCAGGACTACAAATTCGGTATGCTCTTAGGAAAAACCCGATGATGATGCTTCTTTTGGTCTTGGTATCTTGACTGGAATAGAAGTGTGTGAGATCATTTTTATTAGTAGGTTTCCGATAAACTTGAAATCTTAGGTTGTTTTCTACTTTGTGAATGAGGACGTCGAGGAAAGGTAGCTTGTCATTGGACTCTTCTTCTAGTGTAAACTGGATCGCCGGTTCAACTGCGTTGAGCCTTGCCTGAAGATTCCGTACATCAAAAGGTTTGGGAGTTATTACGAGGACGTCGTCCACGTAACGTAACCAAGTGACGCTTGAAGGGATGATGTTGGCGAAGTGTTCAGACTCTAGGTGTTCCATGTATAAGTTGGATAGGACGGCACTGATGGGGGACCCCATTCCCATGCTGTAGGTTTGTTTGTAGAGCTTGTTATTGATAGAAAACAGCTGAAATTAACACAGAGTTCAATCAAGTCAACAAAATATCCGGGAGGTAGAGGAAAATTAAGGTCCTGGTTGACTTTACGTCGTAGAACCTCGATGGCTTTTGTGGTAGGTACTTTTGTGAAGAGGGAAGTCACGTCCAAACTGCTTAGTTTCTTGTTACGGATGGAGAGGTTTCGGACGCGGTTGAGAAGGTCGCGGGGCTGATGGTCCCCAGAAGGCAGGAAAGATGTTTGGTAAGAACTCCGGCTAGTTTGTGTGGAGCACTGCCTATTCCTGACGTGATTGGTCTGAGGAATATTGTCTTTATGGGTCTTGGGTAAACCATGCATGTGTGCTGGTTTAGGGTTGCTTGGTAACAAGTACAGATGTTTCTTCCCTTCTCTAGTGCGTTTGAGTATTTGTCTGGTTTTGTAAAGAAAATCTTTGGTGAGCGTCTCCCACTGTTGAGTGCTGATGGGTTCGTATGTAGATTGATCATTCAAAAGGTCCATCATTTTAGTGTTGTAGTCACTGGTGTTGAGTATGACGACTCCACCTCCTTTGTCGGCGGTGGTGACGATAATGTTGGGGTCGTTGGCGAGGTCCTTAATGGCAGTGATGTATCGTCTAGGAAGATTGGAAGAAGAAGGTTCACGTAAAGCTGCAGTGAGAAGGCCCTTCTGGAAGTTGCTGTCACTGTGTCTATGGTTCCTGGTAACTAGATTGAGTTGATAGTTAGGTTTGCGTATGTTGGTGGTAAATTTGAGTCCCAGACTCAGTGCTTGTTTCTCGTAGTCAGTTAAGGTGCGTGACGATAAGTCGTTTATCAGGGATTCGCGTCCCATTTCCTTCCATCGACTGTTAGTGCAGAGGTACTGAAGTTTGCGATTGAGTTTGATCTTCTGTTGGAGGTTAGCTGTGGTGACTGTGCTGAGAATATGCTCAGCAGTGTGTTGGTCAATCTGAAGATTGGCCCTCATGTTCCTTGCAGTTTCAAAGGTTTCCTTAGCGATGTTAGAAAGTTCTTCGGCACATTGAGGGCCAATCTTCAGATTGACCAACACACTGCTGAGCATATTCTCAGCACAGTCACCACAGCTAACCTCCAACAGAAGATCAAACTCAATCGCAAACTTGTGTCCTTTTACTTTACAGGTCGTAAGTCGTGGATACTTTGTCATTTCAGTAAGATGAAAATAACCCTTCCTATTTTTCTTTGATAACAAGTCACTGTGGTTATCTACTTGTCTGGACACACAAACACGCACACAGCAACGAAAGAAGTGAAGGAGCTGAATACAGTAAAGACAATGGGAAATGAAAATGTGTCACAGTAGATTCGGAAAAAGGGAGCAAACAGTATGTGAAATGCTTGTTAAAATTTATGCAATAGAAACATTGCAGTGGATAAGCAACGAATGTAGTGGCAATATTGAAGCAAGTGGGCAGACGTGTAGCTCTGTGCTATAAACCCCCGTGTCCATGACGTGCGTATAATCTATGGTAATCGAGAAGATAATCAGGAATGTGGTCGAACATCAGGAGAGAAGCAACTGACTAAATAAACAACGTGGACTTCGAGAAGACCTGTTTGTGTGCTCTCTGTGAATCTGAACTAGTATGCCCTCTCTTGAGCAACTTTACCAGCAGCTGAGAGAAGAGCTCAGAGTTGCTAAGATGGAGATACGACGATTAACGGAGGAGAACAAGAGGATTCGTAGTAATCCTCCTGTTGTGAGTCCCCAGGTTAAGAGGGGAGCTTGGTCAGTGGCCGGGCAACATGGAACCAAGCTGAAGATCAAGAAAACGGTTGGAGAGGCAGAAACAACGAGAAACCAGAAGACTACCGTGGAAACTTCCAACCCATTCTCGGTGCTACCCGACGAATGTGAGTGTTCTACTGGGAATGCCACAACGAGCACCAAAGAAACATTGGCAGACGTGAGTGAGACATCCCTAAAAACCCCAACGAAGACCATCGAGAACGTCTTGACGAATTCTACAAGTGGTGTAATGCTACCTGGCGAATGTGAGTCGACTACTCGGAGCATCACGACGGACGACGCCAAGGAAGGTAAAAACATTGTTGTTGTTGGGGATAGCCAGATTAGGTACATGGATAGGGCATTCTGCTTGAAGGACAGGAGTAGGAGGCAGAGAGTGTGTTTTCCTGGGGCTGGGATGAAGGATATTGTTAGCCGTCTGGATGACATCATGAGAGGTAATGGGAGCAATCCTATTATCTGTCTCAGTGCTGGAGGCAACGATGTTGGCAGACGTAGGAGTGAGGACCTGATTAGCAGGTATAGGTCAGCAATAGAGATAATTAGGAGGAAGGGTGGGAAACCTGTCATATGTGGCATTTTGCCAAGGAGAGGAGTTGGAAATGAATGGTTGTCCAGAGCAATTGGTGTCAATTGCTGGCTGGACAAATACTGTAAGGAAAATGCGGTAACATTCATTGACAACTGGGACCTCTTCTATGGTAGAAATGACATGTATGCCAGGGATGGGGTTCACTTATCTAGGTGTGGGGTGGGAGCACTGGCCAACGCAGTGGAGGGAGCTGTTAGGTCTTTAAACTAGGAATAGTTAGTGGTATGGGTTTTTGCGGGAAAACTGTGAAGTCTCAAGGTAGTAATATGAGTACTAGGAGAACTAGTAATAGGCAAAATGAGGTGGATATTGGAAAGCCAGTGGCACTAATTGACAAGGACAGTAATAGGTTTAGTGGAATAACAGAAAGGAGCAGGAAGGGTAAAGAGAGAGGAGGGTCTTTAAGTATTTATTACACAAATAGTCGCAGTGCTAGGAATAAGATGGACGAGTTGAGATTAGTTGCTAGTGCAGGTAACATAGATGTATTTGCCATTACTGAGACGTGGTTTAATTCAAAAAGTCGGGACATGCCTGCAGAATGTCACATTCAGGGTTTTAAATTGTTCCAAGTAGATAGAAGTATCGGGAAGGGGGGTGGGGTGGCATTGTATGTCCGAGATCGCTTGAACTGTTACATAAAAACGGGTATTAAGTCTGAAGTAACACATACAGAGTCTGTTTGGATAGAATTTTCAGAGGGGCATGAAAAATTAACTTTAGGTGTGATATACCGTCCCCCAAATTTAGATAGGGACCAGGGGAGACTACTATGGGAGGAAATTGTTAGGGCCATGAGGCACGATAATGTAGTAATTCTAGGAGACTTTAACTTTAGTCATATTGATTGGAATTTCTTGACTGGGAATTTAGAATCATACGACTTCTTAGAAGTAGTTCAGGATTGTTTTTTGAAGCAGTTTGTGACAGAACCTACAAGGGGTAATAACCTGCTTGACTTAGTTCTGGCAAACAATGAATCCCTTGTTAATAATTTAGAAGTTTCAGAGGAATTGGGTGCTAGCGACCACAAATCAATTACATTTAGAATTGAATGGAAGTATGATAGTAGGGATAACTCAGTAACAGTCCCAGATTTTCGCTTAGCAGATTACGATGGGCTTAGAGAACACTTATCATCTGTTGACTGGGGTAACGAAGAGAGCTATCAATATGACAGTTTTCTGAACACAATACATGCTGCTCAAAGAACGTTTATCCCTTATAAAGAAATTAGATCAAATAGAAATGACCCAAAATGGATGAATAATAGGCTGAAATATCTACTAGGGCATAAGAAAGGAATTTATAGGCGTATCAAAAGAGGCGAGGGTCATCTTATGAACCAGTATATTGACATTAAGAGGGACATTAAAAAGGGGATAAGAAAAGCTAAAAGGGACTATGAAATTAAAGTTGCTAGGGATTCTAAAACTAACCCAAAAAGTTTTTTCCAGGTATATAGAACAAAAGTCAGAGATAAGATAGGTCCCCTTAAAAATAACTATGGGCATCTTACTGACAAAGAGAATGAAATGTGCTCGATTTTAAATAATTATTTTCTCTCGGTTTTTACACAGGAAGACACTGATAATATTCCGGTAATTAATTTTTATAGTGGGCCAGAAGAAGATAAATTATGTAACATCACAGTCACTAGTGAAATGGTTGTGAAGCAGATAGACCAACTGAAGCAAAATAAGTCACCGGGTCCTGATGAGGTTTTTTCAAGGGTTCTAAAGGAATGCAAAATGGAAGTCTGTGAACCATTAACTAATATTTTTAATTTATCTCTTCAAACAGGTGTAGTGTCTGATATGTGGAAGATGGCTAATGTAATTCCTATTTTTAAAACAGGGGACAAGTCGTTACGGTCAAATTACCGCCCAATAAGCCTGACCTCAATTGTAGGCAAATTACTAGAGTCAATTATAGCTGAGATTATAAGAAGCCATCTCGATAAGCATAGCTTGATTAATGATACTCAGCATGGATTCACAAGAGGCCGGTCTTGTCTAACTAATTTATTAACTTTCTTCAGTAAAGCTTTTGAGGCTGTTGACCACGATAAAGAATTTGATATTATTTACTTAGATTTTAGTAAGGCATTTGATAGAGTTCCGCACCAAAGACTGTTGAAGAAAGTAGCAGCTCATGGCATTGGGGGAAGAGTGCTCTCGTGGATCGAATCATGGCTCACAGACAGGAAGCAGAGAGTGTCCATAAATGGGGTTAAATCCGAGTGGGGATCAGTAACAAGTGGCGTTCCACAGGGATCAGTCTTGGGCCCGTTGTTGTTTATAATATATATCAATGATCTTGATGAAGGAATTACTAGTGATATGAGCAAATTCGCCGATGACACGAAGATAGGTAGGATAATTGATTCAAACGTAGATGTTAGGGAACTTCAGGAGGATTTAGACAAACTCTACTCTTGGTCAGAAAAGTGGCAGATGCAGTTCAATGTAGATAAATGCAAGGTTCTGAAGCTCGGGAGTGTCCATAACCCTAGCACTTATAAGTTAAATAATGTAGAACTTAGCCATACAGATTGCGAAAAGGACTTGGGGGTTATGGTAAGCAGCAACCTTAAACCAAGACAGCAATGCCTAAGCGTACGTAATAAGGCAAATAGATTACTGGGATTTATATCAAGAAGTGTAAGCAACAGAAGTCCAGAGGTCATACTGCAGCTTTATACATCATTAGTAAGGCCTCACCTAGATTATGCAGCTCAATTCTGGTCTCCATATTACAGAATGGACATAAATTCGTTAGAAAACATTCAGCGTAGGATGACTAAATTAATACATAGCATTAGAAATCTTCCTTATGAAGAAAGATTGAAGACTCTTAAGTTACATTCACTTGTTAGACGAAGAATGAGGGGAGACCTGATCGAAGTGTATAAGTGGAAGATAGGTATTAATAAAGGGGATGTTAACAAGGTCTTGAGGATATCTCTCCAAGAGAGAACCCGCAGTAATGGATTTAAATTAGATAAGTTTAGATTTAGAAAGGACATAGGAAAGTATTGGTTTGGAAATAGGGTAGTTGATGAGTGGAACAGTCTACCTAGTTGGGTTATTGAGGCTAGGACTTTGGGTAGTTTCAAATTTAGGTTGGATAAGTACATGAGTGGGAGGGGATGGATTTGAGTGGGACTTGCACATCAGAGCTTTTTTCTTGGGTGGCATTGAAAGTTGGGTTGGCCAAATGTTTGTTAGTGGGATGAATTGTAAAAGACCTGCCTAGTATGGGCCAACAGGCCTGCTGCAGTGTTCCTCCTTTCTTATGTTCTTATGTTCTTATGCCAGATCTGTCACTCCTGCTGGAGATGCATGGAAGTAACATAAATAAGGGTGAGAGGGATGGGTGGTCTACATATTCTTGGTTTGTAAGACTGCAAGAAGAATTTTTGGAATGTTCTACACAGGAGACTGGTCCGGAAATTAAAGGAAGAGGCAGGGATAAGAGGCACAATAATGAATCTAAAGATAACTAAGAGAAAGTAACGGAAGACCGAGAAGTATCAATAACTGTACCCACAAGACTTTATTTTAAGATAATTTGTTACATTTACGATTTTCTCAGGTAGTTTGCAGATCTGACTCAATGTTTCACAGTGGAAATAGTGTTCGTAAAGACAAACTACACAGCTGTGCCATCAGTTGTATATATCTGCTGTCAGTTGCTCAGCTGTGTCGATAGTTTCAAGTGCAGAGATGTATTGTCAAGGGTGGAGATGTATTGTCAAGTATTGAATTCTGGTGTCAGGTGTAGAGGTGTACCTTCAGAATAATGTTATAGTCAACATACATTTGTATTATGTGCTTACAGTTTTATGATCAGTGTACTATTGAACTGTCAGTGTACCTTGCACTTGTTCCGTCACTACTGTTTTCCGTACAGTTGTACCATCATTGTGCATCGGTGCTATCATTGTCGAGCTGTGTCATCAGTGTACTGTTGTACCATCACTGTACCGCTGTACAGTTACTGAACCGCACAATTATACCGTCAGTGTACCGTTAATACCGTCAGTGTACCGTTATTATCCTCAGTGTGCTGGTGTACCGTTATGCGTGCAGAAAATCATTGTCTCCCGCATAAGAATGCCCACAACTCCTCAGTACAAGACACGCAGCAGGTGAGACGACGTACTCAAGGTCAGCAGGTCACCCAGGCGTAACGCATTGCCCATCGATCCTTCCTGCAGGAAGGTCATGACTGCCAGGACCCTGAAGATCCCTGTTGCACGGAGTTCATGACTGCCTGGACCGTCAAGTTCTTTCCTGCAGGAAGGTCATGACTGTCAGGAACCAGGACCTTGAAGGTCGCTCTGCATTAAGGTCATGACTACCAGGAGCCAGAACTGTGAAGGTCCCCCTCTTGCAGGAAGTTTGTAGCTACCAGAAGCCAGGATCCTGCAGAAAGACCATGACTGCCTGGAGAGAGGACCTTTTCCTCTAGAGCGAAGATGTTGACTGTGAGAGTGTGGAAACACCTAGGTCTGGTGCTCACTAGTGCTTGATTCATTGATCTATAGAGCATGTGACTGGATCTCTCTCTCTCTCTCTCTCTCTCTCTCTCTCTCACACACACACACACACACACATTCTTAGTGTGCGTGTCGCGAGTTCCGTGACTATCATCACAACTGTGATAACTGATTCCCTCAAAGCTGCCCTTATAAGCCCAGTCAAGCGCCTTAATCACCAGGAGCGCCTAAAGTCCCTCGAAGGTGAACAAAGGTGAGAAGGACACATGATAATCTACACCTAGAAAACTCCTGAGGGATTGGTCTCAAATCTGCACACCGAAATCACAACATATGATAACAAGAGATTTGAAAGACAGGGAAAGATACTTCTGGTGAAAACCAGGCAGGCGATGAGTACACAGAGGGAGAACTCAATAAATGTAAAGGGACCACGATTGTTCAACACCCTCCACGCATAAGGTGGGTTACCAACTAATCCCTGGATGTCTTCAAGAAGGAACTCTACAAAGTCCTCGAATCAGTTCCTGATCAGCCCGATTGTGGAGGGTACCAACAGCCTGATTGAGCAGGATGTGCGCAACCAGGAGGCCTGATCTGGGACCGGGTCGCGGGGGCGGTGACTGAGGGAAGCGACTACAGGTAACTTACAGATGTCAGTATTAATAATGCACAACAAAAATTTTCACCTTGCATTGTTTCACGTTCTTCATTAAGATAAACTTCACGTTCTTAAGACAAACTTCATGTTTTTAAGACATACTTCATGTTCGTTAAGAAATTCAATGTATGTGTGTGTGTGTGTGTGTACTCACCTAGTTGAGGTTGTAGGGGTCGATTCCAAGCTCCTGGCCCCGCCTCTTCACTGGTCGCTACTAGGTCACTCTCCCTGAACCGTGAGCTTTATCATACCTCTGCTTAAAGCTATGTATGGATCCTGCCTCCACTACATCGCTTCCCAAACTATTCCACTTCCTGACTACTCTGTGGCTGAAGAAATACTTCCTAACATCCCTTTGATTCATCTGTCTTCAGCTTCCAACTGTGTCCCCTTGTTGCTGTGTCCAGTCTCTGGAACATCCTGTCTTTGTCCACCTTGTCAATTCCTCTCAGTATTTTGTATGTCGTTATCATGTCCCCCCTATCTCTCCTGTCCTCCAGTGTCGTCAGATTGATTTCCCTTAACCTCTCCTCGTAGGACATACCTCTTAGCTCTGAGACTAGTCTTGTTGCAAACCTTTGCACTTTCTCTAGTTTCTTTACGTGCTTGGCTAAGGTGCAGGTTCCAAACTGGTGCCGCATACTCCAATATGGGAACCACTTCCAAACTGGTGCCGCATACTCCAATATGGGCCTAACGTACACGGTGTACAGGGTCCTGAACGATTCCTTATTAAGATGTCGGAATGCTGTTCTGATGTTTGCTAGGCGCCCATATGCTGCAACAGTTATTTGGTTGATGTGCGCTTCAGGAGATGTGCTTGGTGTTATACTCACCCCAAGATCTTTTATCCTTGAGTGAGGTTTGTAGTCTCTGGCCCCCTAGACAGTATTCCGTCTGCGGTTTTCTTTGCCCTTCCCCAATCTTCATGACTTTGCACGTGGTGGGGTTGAACTCCAGGAGCCAATTGCTGGACCAGGTCTGCAGCCTGTCCAGATCCCTTTGTAGTTCTGTCTGGTCTTCGATCGAATGAATTCTTCTCATCAACTTCACGTCATCTGCATACAGTGACACTTGATAATCTATTCCTTCCCTCATGTCGTTCACAAATACCAGAAACAGCACTGGTCCTAGGACTGACCCCTGTGGGATCCCCGCTGATCACAGGTGCCCACTCTGACACCTCGCCACGTACCATGACTCGCTGCTGTCTTCCTGACAAGTATTCCCTGATCCATTGTAGTGCCTTCCCTGTTATCCCTGCTTGGTCCTCCAGTTTTTGCGCTAATCTCTTGTGTGGAACTGTATCAAACGCCTTCTTGCAGTCCAAAAAAATGCAATCCACCCACCCCTCTCTCTCTTGTCTTACTGCTGTCACCATGTCGTAGAACGCCAGTAGGTTTGTGACACAGGATTTCCCGTCCCTGAAACCATGTTGGCTGCTGTTGATGAGATCATTCCTTTCTAGGTGCTCCACCACTCTTCTCCTGATAATCTTCTCCATGACTTTGCATGCTATACATGTCAGTGACACTGGTCTGTAGTTTAGTGCTTCATGTCTGTCTCCTTTTTTAAAGATTGGGACTACATTTGCTGTCTTCCATGCCTCAGGCAATCTCCCTGTTTCGATAGATGTATTGAATAGTGTTGTTAGGGGTACACATAGCGCCTCTGCTCCTTCTCTCAGGACCCATGGGGAGATGTTATCTGGCCCTATTGCCTTTGAGGTATCTAACTCACTCAGAAGCCTCTTCACTTCTTCCTCGGTTGTGTGTACTGTGTCCAGCACTTGGTGGTGTACCCCACCTCTCCGTCTTTCTGGAGCCCCTTCTGTCTCTTCTGTGAACATTTCTTTGAATCTCTTGTTGAGTTGTGTGTGTGTGTGTGTGTGTGTGTGTGTGTGTGTGTGTGTGTGTGTGTGTGTGTGTGTGTGTGTGTGTGTGTGTGTGTGTGTATGTGTGTGTGTATGTGTGTGTGTGTGTGTGTGTGTGTGTATGTGTGTGTGTGTGTGTGTGTGTTTATGTGTTTGTGTAAGAACGCTCTAGAAAGGGCAACCTAACAGTAAAGAAAACTAAAATCACGCAATTTGCATTGTGGGCCATGAAAATAATGAGAGAATTGCCTATATTTATTTCTCTTTGATAATAATAATAATAATAATAATAATAATAATAATAATAATAATAATAATAATAATATCTTTATTTCTACAAGTACATGCACAAGGTATACAGGCCTAGCTGACATCAGTGACATACTACTATACATCAAGCTGCTTGTTATACAGAGCATTTCGGGCAACTAAGGTCAGTGTTCCAGAATGCGACCCATACCAGTAGACTAACACTCAGGTACTCATTTTATTGACGGGGAACACAGACAACCGGTGTAAAGAAACACGCCCAATGTTTCTACCCTCGTCGGGAATCGAACCCGGACTCGTAGTGTGAAGCGAAAACTGGTCTGGTGGTCTGGTGGCCGGCAGTGGCAGCACAAGGTTGTGACTTCTTGGGACCTCCGTTACTACACATTCCACCTGAGCCATCTAGAAAGATTAAATCACAGAATGGATATTGGGAATTATTGGCTTGGCAATAGAGTTGTGGATGAGTATAACAAGTTCCCAGGTAGCTTTACTGAGGCAAGAGATCTGGGCAGCCTTAGATATAGGCTGGATGGATACATGAACGGGCGTGGTTGGGTGTGAGTTGGATCTGCCTAGCATGGGCCATTATGTCTACTGTATTGTTCATTCTTGTGCTCTTGTACCATGACTGGAAAAAAAGGAAAATTAATTACCTGGTCTATTCTAGACTATTATTAAGTCGCTAGTGAGACAGGAGGAGAAAGAGAGTTTTGATCTTCATATTACAGAATGGATATAAATACGTTGGAAAACAAATGGCCTATATCAGAAATCCTAATTACGAAAGCACTAAAGCTACTCTCTCTCGAAAAGCGTGGGTGGCAGCTGCTGCCTAGGAGAGAGTGTGGGCGGCAAGTGTGACGCCATCAGCTGGTATCATTCTCTATATGAGCAACAGATGGTGTCTACTATGTTTGCCTCACCTTCCCAAAGTGAGAATGAAAATAAATCACACATTCACAGGGTTTGACTTTCTTGGGTTACCCTTCAGGGGCCCCGAGTAAACAAACTTTGATAAAATGTATGCGATATAGTTGCTAAGTACTGAGTTTTTTTTAATTAAATATAGTTTGTTTTAAATTTTAACTATTAAGATGCAATATTGTACCAGTGTAGACTATTTTCTGTATTTTTAAAAATAACACCACTTGTCACTATGAGATTTTTATGATGTGTAGATTATGGTGGGTCCTAAATATTGCTTGGAGGACGAGGTTAATCCCTTTGTAATTCAAATTCAAATTCAATTTTTTATTTATTTGCATAGTTTACAATGTGTAATTACAATATTGGTTTGCTAAGTACAAAGAAAGTCACTATCATGCCGAGGCATTTCAGGCTACTTAATACTAGACATATATATCATATTTGGTTCGAATTGAACATTGTTTTTTATATATCAACAGAGGTAGTAGCAGTTTTATAGTAATTAAATTAACAAGTAGTGAATAACAAGTTACAGAATTATATTTTAACATATTATACATAATGAGATTCAGACAGTTTTAGTTTTGAAATAATCTTATAAAAGTTGGCAATTTTTGAGTTGATGGTGGCGATAGTATTTAGCGTTTGTGTTGTTAGTTTTGGGAGATGAGGTGATTTCTAAGGGATTAAAGTATATTTTGGTGGTAAACAAGTTACGTTCAGCCTTAATGACCCTCGTGTAATGAATAAAATGCATGTGCAACACCTAGATATCTTTATCCTGAACCCCTCAAGAGAGGTTCCTTGACGCTGGTGAGGGGCTCTTGATCTAGGGAATTGGATCTGTGCTTCGATTCCCTGAATTGAGCCTGAATAACTCCCCCCCCCCACCACATGCGCTGTATAATCCTACGGGTTTAGTGCTCCCTCATGATTATAATAATAATTTTTTCTGAAGACTTTTCCACAGCCAGTGACTTCATCAGTTCAATACAGAGGTGTTTGAAGATGTTGAAACTAGAGACAATAAAAGACAAGACATTACAGGAAATAAGTCACACTACTCAACTTTCAGGGGTTATAAGTAAATAAGTTTTTTCAGGTATATACAAATACAGTTACGTAGATTATCATACATAACAGCATATGTGTAGAGAACTTGGGATAACCCCAAAAAAACAAAGTGACTTATTTCCATTGGGTTATTATATGTTATTAACTCTCAAGACTTACTAATCTAAATAAACGTTTCCTCTTCTAATGCTCCGAGTTTTTCAACATCTACTAACGTCAACCAGTGGGCAAATTTACCTTTGCACTTATTATGCAACCCAAAACAATGCGCTACACTCTCCGTCTGGTGGAGTGTGGGAGGCGGCTGAGAGCAACTACACAAACAACTCCAGCAGAGTAACGGTAAAAATATTTTATTACAGAGCCGCCATCAAGGGTTGACTGCGGTCCACATGGCGCCAACATCAAGTAAAGTTGGAATGCCTTCTGCTTCTTCATCTTCTTTATTTACAATAACAACATTATTATTTTCTCCAAAGGAACTTTCTAAAGCCGTCGAGTCGTTTATAAAGCACTTGGGGTATAAGGGAATAATTACGTTTTATTCACTGAGGGATACTTCCAGTTATTTTAGTATCCTTAAAGGATAGAAAACAACAGTAATACCTAGCCCGTCTCAACTATACGAGCTCCCGCTGCTTAAGTCTGTGCTAGTGAATCACTCCCTGAAATCTGTTGTGATTACATTACTGTTCTGTTACGGCTGAGTTAGCCTTCTTGCAGGCCAGGAGTAATTGGGTCAGTCTCACTATTATTATCTTCCCATCACTGATTGAAAAATTAACACTCGTAACTTAAAAAAAAAAGATCAGTATTGAGTGGTGTTTTCGTCTATTTATCGTGTCATAATAAACATTACGAGAATTGTCATGTCTCCTGTACTGATGTTTAAGCTACTGCATGAAAGAAAACGAAGCGATGACTGAGGTAACTTAAATATAATAATAAATGCATTTTTTATTGGTTACTCTATATTCCACATTGTTCTTTTATATATATTTTCCTCGCGCTTAGAGCTGTGGTAATAAATCATTCACATAATTTCCGCAGAAGATTTTATTTGTATCATTATTTAATCCAAAGGGTTAGTAACCCAGGATAATCCAGTCACAATAATGTAGCGTATTTTCACTTATTTCTCTAGGTAATAATAATAATCTTTATTTCTACAAGTACATCTACAAGGTATACAGGCGTAGTTGACATCAGTGACATACTACTATATAGGAAGCCCCTTGTTATGCAGAATATTTCCCGCAAATTAGATAAATTTTGCCCCAAGTACCTATTTTACTGAGGTGAACAGACACAGGTATCTTAAGGAAACACGTTCTAATGTTTCCACCCGTACCGGGGATCGACCCCCGGACCTCGGTGTGTGATCTGAGTGTGCTAGCAATCGAGCTACCGGACACCTAGGTCCTCTTAAGATGCTACCTACAACAGTCAACTAATTCCAGGCATCTACTCATTGCTAGGTAACAGCATCAGTATGAGTTAGGAGACTCGCCTTTACGTGCCCTGGGAAGTATGTGCATTCATCATTCTGATCAAAATAATACTAAAAATGAAAACGATAATAATTATTGCAGTAATATGGACAATATAACATCATATTAATACACAACGTAAATTATGGGTAATCGGTTAAAGGTTAAAATGTTGTGGTTTCCTTTGAAGTATTTGTCTGGTCATGGGGGCATCCTTGACCCTCTGTACCACTGGTTCGTCTTAACGGTGCACACACCCACTGCCCGCCTTCTCCAGTTGAATGACCATCAAGTCTTCTCAACGCCTATACCTTCACATACATACATGCGCATACCTATATGCTTACAAATAAATAACTGCGCACACACTATTAACTATATACAACAATCTGCATACACGCTTACGTACATGCGCTAACCTACGTGTGCACATGAGCATATATGCGCATTATATGCGCACACATATTGCTAGCACACGCGCATACGTACATATGTACACACGCACCACTTACACAATACCCTCCCCAACGTTAATAAATTAAGAATGGCTCTTATATTCATAAAACCCCATAAAACATTGATTTTCATTTATATAGGGCAGCGATACCGTTAACAGTTCAGTTTCAGGAAGAGACAAGACCACCTGAATAGACATCGGGACATTGTGAACAATTATTTCCTCTATTCTCACACAGGAAAAGGCAAATTAAATTTCACCCTCTCCCCCTCCCCGAAGCCTGGCCACAGATCCGTAGTGGCGAGGATTTAGTGAGTTATTCCCTTGTATGACCCCACGCCTACATGGTTGACGTTGTAAATCCCTGGTATGCTCCCACACCTACATAATTGACATTGTGAACCTCTGGTATATCCTTCCATACTGAATCTGGTTCAGTTGGTGTTGCTGTTCACCCTCCTCAAGGAGGTGAATGGGTTTGCAAACCGGTGCTTGGCACTGTCTGCTTTTGTAGTTGTCAACGATGTAGATGAACGAATTTTCAGGAACAGTGAGACTACACTTGACTCGAAAGTTGATAGCCTATGGAGTTGGGGTAATATAATATATGCTGAGGTGTCGAAGGAAGTTGAGGTCTAGAACATGATGCCCCTGTCACTGGAGGTAGCAAGATGTACAAACACAAGTCCCAGGACTAACAACTGTGACAGTTTGGAACCGCTTGTACATGAACCCCGGGTCTACCTGCTGTGCCAAACGGGACAGCTGAGTACCAGGTTTAACTACGATGAGATGTGGGACCTCAGAGTCCCAGGTTTAACTACAGTGACAGGCAAGACCTCTGGGTTCCAGGTGTAACTACTGTGACACATGAGACCATTAACACATGAACCCCGAGTTTAACTAGCGGAACATCGCCACCAATCTCACATGCTGCTATTCTTCATCCACTAATGTTACTAATCTGTTTAGTGTTCAGCAGT
>NC_091304.1:20826490-20910746 GCF_038502225.1 Cherax quadricarinatus | reverse complement strand
GTCTATGTTCACCTATCAGTAAAATAGGTACCTGGGTGTTAGTCTACTGGTGTGGGTCGCATCCTGGGAGAAAACTGAAGTAATTTGTAGATGAATGGCTCAGAGAACCGACACGTTGATAAATTAGACACATGTGCAACTCTTGGGTATCCTCAACATTATTATTATAATCAAGGGGGAAGCGCTAAACCCAGAGGATTATACAGCGCCTGGGGGGGATGTGGAAGGCATTCAGGCTTAATTCGGGGAACTGGAGCACGGATCCAATTCCCTAAATCAAGAGCCCCTCACCAACATCAAGGAACCTTCCTTGAGGGGAGTATCCTCAACAAAGATACCCAAGAGTTACCTAACACCTGTCTTGAACAGCCACAACATCTTACTCAGTTTACAGTGGCAGTTTTACTTTCCTAGACATTTTTAATTCTTAATATTATTATTCGATATCATCTTTTCCATTATTATATTCTTTGTCGACTAATATTGTTATAGTGTGATTAAAGTCAATGATCTAATTAATAGAGTTTATTTACGTAAAACTATTTGTTGTTGCACAATAATCGTGTTATGTGTTGTCGTAAATCTTTATTGTGTGTGCAGTAATACTGATGGCTTATTACGCATGAGGGACTTACAGAGTGAGAGCAATTGGCCTGTGTGATGGTTTGGCTAGCCAGTGATCAGTACTAATGGCAAAACCACATACAAACAGGTATGCAAAAACGAAAGTTGTGTCTGCCCCAGCAGAGACAAGTGGGGTGTGGGAGGCGGGCTGAGTCTCCTGATCACCCCAGTAAATGTGGGAGGCGGACAGGGTCTGCTGATCACTCCAGCAGGGGGGAACAAAAGCCGCCTGCTCCCGTGTATCAACTGTCTTGCTAACTTTCTATACCTGAGGCCGTCGGAGCCGTCACACACTGGTTGATGTAAGTCCTTCATGCGTCTCCTGGCCCGTCTATTCATCTTTCGTTGACCTTCACTTCCCTGTAAGCTGCCTCCTCTTGCTTACTCATTACTAGTATACTTTATCATCGTGACAGTTACTGCGCTTAGCTCTGATGTGCTCCACTGAATACACGACAACTGCTGTTAACTGCTCACTCATTTTGCACAGGTAGAAAATTGTTTTTATGTTTTACTTTTTATATTGGTTTAGTTTTGAGACAGTTCAACCGAATTATTGAAGATCTTTTATTTTCACGTCATCTCTGGAACTGGAAGAACAGCCACTTTCACGTAGTAAGTTCTGGGTATTTTTGATGATTCAGAAGTAATCAGTCATACACAATAGCTGAGAGCTGTTCAGAGTATTGACTGTGTCTGGACATAATACCCCTATATGGGATCAAATCTGATTGTTATTCTCTTGTTATTTTTGACAGTACTCTTTATTTTTACTTTTTCCCTGTGTATGTGCCGTCATTGTGACATTGGTGGGAAGATGCAGGCAGCAGCACGTCGTGGTCACTGCTCTTCCTCCTTAAGTTCCTACCGAACACAAACGTAGTTTTCTCTCTCTTCTCTCATTATTCCCATTTATATTCTTAACATTCTCGCTCCCTATAGGACTCCGCCTGTGACATTACCTCACAGATAATGTTTCCTCGTATCGTCGTTGGCATTTTGTTTCAAACAATCCCTCATCCATTACAATTGTTACATCTCTGTATTTTGTAGTTTACAAATTAATCTCACGAGGAGCTGTATCAAAATCTTTCTTAATCTAAATAAATTTAATTTACTCATTCATTTCCTTCTAAGACAGTTCCTATAACTTTATTATAATAATTCAGTGACTGGATACACAGGATTTAATCAGCTAATAACATAAACTGTTTATTAGTTAACAAGTTTTTATTATTATTATTAAAGATTAGCCGGTATTCTCCCGGCCCGGGCCTTTTCCAAGTGGTGGCCCGGCCTTGGCTCCCTCTTTAGGGAGTGTCTGAGACCTAAGTCTCCCATGGGAGGAGGCACAAGTACCTCCTCATCTTTGGGACCAACTGTCCCCAGGCCTAGCCACAAGTTAGGCCTTTCTGGTCTGCCATCCCCGCCCCAAGGGGGCTAATGGGAATGACAGTCTTATGAGCTAAAGGCTCGGGCTCAGGCACCTACCCTACCCTAGGAGGGCTGGGCATGGTGTCGATGAACAAGTTTTTACCCACTGTATGTTGTATATATTTACCTCTGATGATTTTCGATCAGTGTTGAATGATTCATACAGGTTTAACACTTTTTAGTGACTAATATTTTTTTTTTTTTAAATTTACACTTATTTTTTTTATATTTTATTTAAACCATTATAAATTACAAGGTTTTATAAAATATTAAATAACACCACAATACAGGATCTGAACAAGATTACTAAGAATCATATCACAAGTGCAGAAGAAAAATTTTGAAAACCCAATACAAAGTAGGAATGTGTAACAAACACGCAAAATACATACATACCATTCACTGACATTATACCAAATGATAAAATATCTGACACATACACACAAAACTGTTGGGGGGGACCCCCCCCCCATTAAAACCCATCTATAAATACATCCACATCATTCGCACACATAATGATCACAGCAGTGATCAAACATTAGTTTATGTAACTTTTAGATAGACATGCAACTGTTTATGAGATTTTACTTAAAAACAAACTCTGGTAATTATCCTAAAACATTACTCCATAACAAAAATAAGCATTATACAAATTACATGATCATATAAATCATCAATTGCAAAATTTATACAGCATATGTATAATCTTGGAACCTTTTGATCACAGACGAATTACAGCAGATTCCACAGAATGGTTAAATCTATTTATATTAGAAGAAATCCAATTATTTTTAAAATAATGAATTTGTAATGTACCTCCTCAAAAACTTTATGTAGTAAAGGAGAAAAGTCACAACAAACTCATATTGAAATATTCATTATTACAAAATAACTGGACTCTTACTAAAGCATGGCTGAACTGATACATTTCGGTGAATTTTGTTGGAAGTAATCTCTGAACAGTCTCAAATGCTTAACTAATTATTATATCATTACAATATTATATCTCTTTAACCTTAACTAAGCAGTCTTCTGAAACTGACCAAGCTTACTGAACTATCACACTGTACACCACACCTTTATTTATCAAAAGCATCACTCACGCCCACGCATACCTCAAGAGGCCAGCTTAATTTTACCCCTTAAGATTGCAACGCCCATAAGTCCCTGACGCGGAAGCTACGATATCCCTGCGAAAAGGTTAAATGCCACCTGTTCCCAGTGATGTCCTTATTCCTCCGTTGCATCCCATAAAATATCGCTGCCAGTGCCCTGATTCTCTCCCTTACCGACACATGTCTGTGAACCCATGACGTATACACAAAATCTGTGACTAGATAACCCATTGCGTTCTGCATCGGCAACCCCCCCCCCCCACATCTAAGCTTAACGCCCTTAAAACACTAATTCCACCTCCACCCACCATACGTAAAACCCTACTAAACCATTCCTTCACTGGTTCCAACCTCGCACAAAAAAATACGGCATGAAAGACAGTGTCAATGTCCCCACACACACAACACTCCCCACCCTCCTGCACACGCCTATTTGCCAACACTTCTCCAGACGGCAATATATTGTGGAGAAATTTAAACATTACCTCCCTTACCGCTGCCTTCAATCGTAACCCTTTTAAACGGCCCCATATATCACTCCATGCATACATCGGATATATACCTTCCACTTTAGCAACCACCTCCCAACCACCCACCTGAACCAGTCGTCCTATCTTGACCCTGCGTGGGTCCCGTGCATAAATTAATAACCTCAACATTCCCTCACACATCTGGACATCTCTACCCCTCATCCAGCGCTCCAAATCCCTTCAAACCCATGACAAACCTGTGCCTGCAACCCTACCCTCCCTCAAATAACTGTGTTTAACATACATGCCCAACATCCTTTGATGCAATGCCATTAACCCCAGCCCTCCCCGGCATGCCGGAAGACACACATCTCTCAATAACCAGTCACATCCCGAACCCCAAATATATCGATATACACGCTTCAACAGACGCTTCTCATCACACGTATTCAAGGGATATGTACACAATCCTGCCAATCTACCCAGAACCCTATCCACAGCTTCTCTCGAATTCACCTCCCTCGCCTCCTTAAGATTTCCCATATGAACAACCCCACACACTTTAATTTGACACACCAAGGGCCAGCCTTCTTCCTGTCCTAGAGCCCCACCCACGCCATCCCCCACCCTCATTAGCATAGACTTTTCCCTATTAACCGTCATCCCTGTTGCCCTTTCTAAACGCTCCACCAATTCACCCACCTTTCGTAAATCCTTTGACCTTCTAAATAGAACCGTGGTATCATCCACATAACCCACGATCCCTGGTTCCACAGCCACTTCATCTCTCTTCACTCCCTCCCTTACACTCCCTCGCACAGCCCTATAGAACGGATCCTGAATCAACGCAAAGAGAAGCTGCGACACAGGGCACCCTTGCCTCAAGCCCCTTTCCATCCTAACTAGTTTTCCTAGCCTACCATTTACCTGCACCCGTACCATGGCCTGTTCATACAACACCTTTGCCCAACTGACGATTTCCCTCCCAAACCCTTGCCACTGCATTAACTTCCACAGCGCCTCACGCTCCACAGTTATATGCCGCATGCCAATCCAATGCTAATACCCCACCTTTATTTGCCCCCCCACTTTCGTCTATAAACCTACGTATGATCCCTTGCCCCACACACATTGATCGCCCAGACACACCATATTGACCCTCATCCAAAACTTTGTCAAGAACTCGTTTCATCCTATTCCCTAACATTTTAGCAAAGATCTTGTAATCATCACACATTAAAGATATCGATCGATAATCGTGTACGCAATCACAAGACTTCTTTTTCGGAACCATGACCACCACACCCGTACGTTGCTGTTCCCCCAATCTACCTTTGGTTTTCATAGCATTAAATAAAACCACTAAAAATTCACACAAACATTCCCAGTTTTCCTTATAAAAATCACAAGGAATACCATCAATCCCCGGCGATTTTCCCACACTCATACCCTCCACTGCCATTCTAATCTCCTCCTCGCTTATAGGTCCACTCAAATTCATCCGATCCTTATGCTCTAGATTACAACATACCCATTCACCCATTTCCCCTAGCACCTCATCATTAACCACCACTCTTTTGCCATGCATCTCGTACCATGCATCCACGTAGCAACCCATACCCTCTGTTGACATGAGCACCTGCCCCTGACGATACCCCTCCATTTGCTCCTGGACACTCAAGCTCATTATTTCCGTCGCCCTGAGACGTTTTCCCTGCTCTCTCAAGACATATACCGAAGGACAGTCGCCCCATAAAACCTCATCGATTCCTCCCGCAATTCGTGCCGCATCAAATTCACGATTTTGAATGTCCCTAATCAGTTGTTTTAAACCCTCAATCTCAGCCCCTGGATACTCACCACCCCCTCCCATATAGCATTCCTGCAGTTGACCTTCAAGGTAATGTAAAACACCATATTGATATCTCCGCTCTTCCTTTCCCCGCTTCTGATAAAAATCCTTCACCTTCCCCTTACCAACCGTGTCCCACCACTCAAGGATGTCTACCCCCCCAACCATCTGCCCACCATCTCCCCCAAGCACTCTCAAAAGATTCCCTCCCATCCCCTTTGCGCAATAACCCAACATTCAACTTCCAATAACCCCTGAAATGCTTTGGCAATCCCTCCCAATCCAAGTCTACCAGAACCCCTCTATGATCAGAGAAGCTCACATTCAATGCACAAACGCTGCTTACCCTCACCCCCCGAGAAGCATAGATTCGATCCAGCCTCGCCGCATAATCGCGGCTAATGAACGTATGCATGACCCCACCCACCTCCTCCCCTCCCACATCCACTACATTCACACCTCACAATAGATCCCCTAAATACCCCGAGAAAAAAACCCTTCCTCTAGGTTCTACGTCCTTACGGTGAACAATACAGTTCCAATCACCTCCTAGAATCATTACGACTGGCAGCAATCTTAAATGGTAAACAAGGACATCCCTAAAGAACCTATTTTTGATGCCCATGTCTCCTTCCGCAGGCCCGTACACCCCTATGAAACCCACTTGAACCCCACCCCATGCGCCATCCACCCGAACCACCTGACCCTCCTCCACCACCTCACATCTTTGCAGAGAAAACGGGCTAGCTTCTTTAATTAACAATGCCACACCACCTTTCAATCGTACAGAACAACCCATGTACACATCGTATCCATCAATCATTAACTCTCCCAATGATTTATAATTGTGTTCTTGCAGGAACACGACGTCAGGTACATATCTCTTTAAAAATAGCTCGAGACTCTTACATTTATCTACTGACTTCAACCCTTTAATATTTAAAGTAATACACTTGAAGGATTTAAAGGAGGCTTGCCTTTAAACACCTTAATACTCTTAAATCCTAGACGAGCACCCCCCTCTCCCCCACCCCCCCGTGCCTTCCCCTTTCACATGCTCAATCCTCTTTGTTCCACCCGTACCCCTACGGGGCACATCATACCATGCTTTTTTCCCAGACCTTTGCCCAGGAGTCAAAACGTCATCACTATCGGTTATCACAGCAGCTCTCTTGCGAGAGCTACGATCTGCAACCATATCCTCCTCTAGACTGGTATCCCTGTGGACGTCCACTACTACAACCTGCTCTGCTTCCACACCACACGCGACCTGCACGTTGGGGCCTCCTGCCCTTGCCTCTACACCCTCGTTTTCCAGCCTAGCATGGGTCATTGCAGACGCCAAAACGTCCAGCAATTCATGCAGAGCCTCCTGAATGGATGCCTCCATCACATCCTGAGCAATTTCAGAATCCTCCTCACCCGTCGCCGACACCAAGCCTACGTCCTCTCCAACTCCAGGTATGGTCACACATGTAGAAGACAATTCTGTCTCCCTCTCTACCTCCTCACTCCACGTCTCCCGTGCCAGAGACTCACACTGCGTTCCCATAGCGTATGTTTGCTGCTTCGTTGTGTCATTAGTCCTTGCATCATCCGTTGATCTACCTCGTCGCATAGGACATTGCGCTGCGATGCGGTCATGTGTCCCACATAGTGGACACATATGCCTCTGACCCGTGTACATAACGAAGACGTGAGTACGGCAGTCCTCCATCACCACGTACGATGGTATAGGGTGCTTTAGGGACATTTTAAGGAAAAAAGACCCTTCCGGCATACCAACAAGCGGTCCATCATGCCAACGTCCCATTGTCGCCAAATGTATTGTACCATAACGCTCAAAAACGTTCCTTAAATCACTCTCATCAGCTTCAAAAGGAACATTACGCACCTTGATCCAAGTGTAAAACCATGATACATCATGGAGGTGGACAGTAACACCAGGGTTAACCAGCTTAACCACATCCTGGTACCTGGCCACCATATTTTCATAGGTGCTGCTCTGCTGGAATTTGACAAAAAGCCGTGAACTACCATTTAACGAGACGCCATAGAGTTCCTCATTTGCGATGCCATACGTGTCTCTTAATATCGCCGTCAGCAAAAGATGGGTGTTCTGACTATTGAGCGATACCTTCACAAGCTCAAGACAATGTTGACACGTCTACGTCCACCTTCTGCCATTACGAAAGTACTGAGGAAAACTGCGCAGAAAACCAGTTGATTCAGGAGCAACTGCGTAGCCTGTCCACACGGCCCGAGAGCGATGAGGACAATATTTACACTTATTAGTGAGATAAATATATTATTTACCACAGCATCGTTAGTCCCTTTTTCATGTCACAATTTTTGTAATTTTTTCCACTTATCTGCCAATTTATTTTTTTAATTATTTTTTTTTTCAAAGATAGTCTAGAGTGGATAATCTACTTTTTTTTCGCGCTCCTTCAAAATATATTTTTTCATTGTCCCTTAATAATATCTTACTGTCATATGTTTATTTCAACGGGTTACCTATAACTTATTCTTGAGTTAAAGTCACGTTAAATTAGAAATCTTTGTCTTCACGTGAAAATTATTCATTTGTCTCACACATTTTAATTCCTTTGATTTTATTTTTCACATTTTACCGACTCATCGCTAACTTAAACAAGTGTGACTCAAACTTGCTCTCATATGGTATTTCTTTTTCAAAATTTGTCTCTCTTTTCATCTTATCTTCTTATAATAATATACTTTGCACATTGTTTCTTCAAATCGTTTGTGAGTTTACTGGGAAGCTTTCTCCACTTAAATTCTAATTTTCGTGTCTATGACATTTACCATCTTGACAAATACACGAGTATATACAGAGATATAAACGAGCACATTAGTGAACACAGAGAGGCAGAGACACGAGGGAAAAACTATTAAAATGATTAAAAACACATTTAAAGGTGTGTGTGTGTGTGTGTGTGTGTGTGTGTGTGTGTGTGTGTGTGTGTGTGTGTGTGTGTGTGTGTGTGTGTGTGTGGAGGGGATTGTCTTACATTTATGTGGTGCTGGTAGGAAAGGTGAAGGCAGTCCTGAAAGATTGCCTTGATCGTTAACAAAGCTTTTGCTACCATTTGTAATTGTTACCGAAGGGATGTTAGGAAGTATTTCTTCAGTCCTAGAGTTGTCAGGCAGTGGAATAGCCTAGAAAGTGACGTAGCGGAGGCAGGAACCATACATAGTTTTAAGGCGAGGTTTGATAAAGCTCATGGAGCAGGGAGAGAGGACCTAGTAGCAATCAGTGAAGAGGCGGGACCAGGAGCTACGAATCGACCCCTGCAGCCATAAATAGGTGAGTACACACACACACTAGTGGATCTACTGGCGACCAGTGAAGAGGTGGGGCCAGGAGCTGTCACTCAACCCCTAAAACCACAAACAGGTAAGTACAAATAGGCAAGTACACACACACATACCTCTGGTCAAGTATATCGAGAAATTGCAGAAAGTGAAGAGGTTTGCAGCAATACTTGTCCCGGAGCTAAGGAGTATGTCCTATAAGGAAAGATTAAGGGAACTCAACCTGATGGCACTGGAGGACAGAAGAACCAGGGAGGATATGATAACGACGTACAAAATACCAAAAGGAAATAGGAACACGAGGGCACAGCTGGAAGTTGAAAGCTCAAATGAGTACTAGGGATGTTAGAAAGTATTTCTTCAGCCTTAGAGTTGTCGGGAAGTGGAACAATCTGGAGTGAAGTGGTAGAGGCTTTAAAACGAGTTATGATAAGGCTCTTGAAGCCAGGAGAGAAAGAAAGAGAGAGAGAGAGAGAGAGAGAGAGAGAGAGAGAGAGAGAGAGAGAGAGAGAGAGAGAGAGAGAGAGAGAGAGTGAGTTGACCTGGTAGAGACCAGCGAAGAGGTGCAGCCAGGAGCTGTGAATCGACTCCTGCAGCCACATATAGGCGACTACATATAGGTGTGTGTGTATGTGTGCGGGTGAATGCTTGTATTTAACTGTTCTGGTGTTGCTGGCAGCCTCCGTCACCGTATGCTTATTCTGTCACCGTAGAGACCGCTAGAGCCATGCTTCAGCTCACTTATTGTAAGTATCTTGATATACCCTTCTTGTTCCTCTTGCACCAGCTGCCATCATCACATTCTTAATACGCTTTTCAGTATACTCAAAATATGAGCTGATTGTATGTTAAGTTACACTCGACGCGGCATTTGTAGATAATGTAGTACTTGTTTACATGTGGAATGTAATTCAGGTGTACATATAAGTGGTTCTGGTGTGCTTCTGTAAGTGGTTCTAATGTGTATGTAAGTGGCTCTGGTGTACAGTAAGAGCGAACAAAGTTATTACTGTGGCAATTTTGGGTTCAGGATTTTGCACCATAATGAAATAAATGTACATGACAAGTAAGCAAAGTCCTCGATGAGAAGGACAGACTGGCTGAGGTCAGGGGTAATCACCAATTCATACCCACTCGTGTACTTGTCCAACTTAAATTTAAAGGTGCCCAAAGTTCTTGTCTCGATGATGCTACCTAGGAGCTTATTCTACTCTTCTACATCTCTGTTACCAAAGCTTTACTTAACACCGACATCCATGTGTGTCATACCGGGCAGACCGTGCTAAAGTAGGCACAGGTCAGGGGAATGAGGCTAGCTTCTGGTATATTGTAAGTCAAACATTACATGTGTTGCTGCCTCTACGACACTTGGTGTATGTCAGGCACATGTCGCTGCCCCCATCACCACTAACCGATTATCCCTCTCTCTTCAACCATATGTAATGTGCTATTTATAAGAGAAATATCAACAAATGATCTAATTCCTACAAGATTGTTTGTGGTGCCTGTTACCTGCCAGTTTCAAGATTTATTGCATTAACATAAAGACAGGCATGTTTCTATATTTCAAGCTGCAATATATACTTAAAGCCAAGAGAAAAGACCCGGGCCGGGAGAATACCGGCGAAAAAAAAAAAAAAAAAAAGAACTATATTAGAAGTTAATTTCCTGGACATAGAGGGAGGTTAGTGGGAGCCCGACTCACATTATTATTATTACAATCAAGGGGGAAGCGCTAAACCCGGAGGATTATACAGCGCCTGGGGGGGGTATGTGGAAGGCATTCAGGCTTAATTTGGGGAACTGGAGCATAGATCCAATTCCCTAAATCAAGAGCCCCTCACCAACATCAAGGAACCTTCCTTGAGGGGAGCCCGACTCACAGACAAAGATGTTGGAGAAACTTACCCATAACGATCCGAACAATTTCCCTGCCACTCTGTGAAGTTTCACACTTATCTTCGAGTTTCACCACTCACAAACTGCTGAATTATTTTCTAAGTAGTTTTCTTAAAAGTATGTATCTCAAGGAAACTGAACACAACCGTTAACACGAAGGAAACTGAACACAACCGTTAACCAAGAGCATCAAAAGAAGAGGAAATCAATGAATTCTTAAAGTTGGAACATAACGGTACAGCCTAGCTCAGCTCACCACCACTATACGCAAACAACGCGTCAAAGTTTATTCTCTATAAGGATTACAATGTTGAATTTACAGAATTTGGTTATTGTGTGGTTTACATGTAGTTAAATAATGATTACAGAGTGTACCACTAGAACGCCTAGCATGGCTAGGCATTTCGGGCAGACTTAGTTTAATTCTTTATTTTAAAATATTACAAATTATGAGGTAAGTTGGTATTATGGCTAAGTGACTAAATACTAGTTTGTGAGTTTAGCAATGTGAATGCTTTTGTTTTGGCACAGTACATAGTTTCAGTATTGGAGTATCACAGGATTCATTATTTTAAGATTGAGATTAATATTTCTGTTTATGGTGAAATGGGTGTGAGTGTAAGTGTGAACCACTAGGTGGTATTCGTGGAGTTAGTTGATGGGGTGTATCAGGGAGATAAGATGTTTTCTAATGGTAGTTTTAAAGGTGATGAATGTGTCTGCAGTTCTAGAGTTCTCAGGTAGGGTGTTCCAGATTTTAGGGCCTTTGACATACATTGAATTTTTGTAAAGGTTTAGTCGGACATGGGGAATGTCGTAGAGATGTTCGTGTCTGGTGTTATGCCTGTGGGTTCTGTCACAACTATCAAGAAAGCGTTTTAGGTCAAAGTTGATATTGGAGTTTAAGGTCCTGTAGATGTAGATTGCACAGTAGTAAGTGTGGATGTACTGAACAGGGAGTAAGTTTAGATCTATGAAGAGTGGGGGGGGGGGTGTTGCCAGGGATGGGATTTAGTGATTATTCTCATTGCAGCTTTTTGTTGGGTTATTATTGGCTTTAGGTGTGTTGCTGCAGTTGACACCCAAGCACAAATAGCATAGGTGAGGTATGGATAAATAAGTGAGTGAGTGGTATAATGTGAGAAGGGCATTTTGCGGCACGTAGTATCGTATCTTGGAGAGGATCCCAACCGTTTTGGATACTTTTTTGGTTATGTGTTGGATATGGGTGCTGAAATTCAGGTTGTTGTCAAGGTATAGGCCTAGGAATTTGCCCTCATTATGTCTGGTAATTAGAGTGTTGTCGATCTTAATGTTAATTTGTGCATCTCCTGCTCTGCTACCAAACATAATTGTTATATATTCCACACTGAAAAGAAATCGGAGATAAAACAGGATTCCATCAATTATAAAAAAATAAATATGTGGGGGGGAGGGTCGATCTCTAGCTCCTAGGCAAGACAACCAACAACAATTTCACTTAGGTTGTACCTTCTGAGTGACAGTACTCTTATCAACCATCATTCTTTCTGGGAGGACTTAAACTTGAGGTAGATTCTCACCACATGTGAGCATTAGAGGTCATCCTAAGTGAGCAAATGACAACACAGAGTCACAGGTTAATTCCACTTAACCCATATGTTGTTTATGATTAATTAAAATACACACCTATATAAATTACCTCCAATATGATATTGCTAAGGCCAGGCTTTAAGATATACTAAGGTAGGATAAAAGTTCTAAGTTTGTAAAATATGTAGGAACTCTGAGACCTTTTTGCGCAAAGATTTTTTTTAAGATTATTTCATATATATATATATATATATATATATATATATATATATATATATATATATATATATATATATATATATATATATATATATATATATATATATGTGTGTGTGTGTGTGTGTGTGTGTGTGTGTGTGTGTGTTTTGAGATGCTGAGATAGAAGATCGAGAATACCTCCTTTAATTTCTTGCATTGTGTGGAAGAGGTTATTAGGACATTCATTTAGTAGCGCTAAACCCGTAGAGGTCATATAGTGCCTAAGGAAAAGGGGAGGCAATCGGATTTGACCAAAGGATACGGAGAATTGGTCCAGTTCTTGGAGTCAGGAACACCTCACCGCCATGAAGGTACCTTCTTTGAGGGGACTGGATATTGTAAAAGCTGGAACTGTGTACCAATTGTAATAGCACCAATATAAATAGCATTAGTAGTAATAGTAGTATTATCCTTAGTACTAGTAGCAGTATCATCCCTTGTACTACTAGTAGTAGTATTATCCCTAGTACTAGAAGTAGTTCAAATAATACTGGTTGCATCAGGGATGGTAACATCATGGTGGTACTAGTTAAACTAGTACTAATATTATTAAAATAATATTGCCGACACTGGGTAGAATCAGCATTTTTTTTTCGTACAATTATCCGTAACACAGCGTACACAGTACGCTGTAACACGGTGGTACACCGTACCACACCGTACATAGTACGCTGTGCAGTCTCACAGCATTGATGTCTTGCTGTGGAAATTGTCACTCGTAGCTTTTCAGGGCAGTCTTAGGCAAGTCGAAATCATGTCAGAGATAATGAACCAGACATGGTGAAAAAACTGAAGAGAACATTCAGGGATTAATGTAGAAAAGGGCAGAAGAGATGATGTTGAATGAGTGACCCATGGCTAAGAGCAGTGTATGATGAGAACTTTAATGATATATTTTAAAAGGACCGTAACTGATAAGAACGAATGCAACAATATCTTTGAGACGATGAGTATTTTATAAGTTAGTGGACGAATCAGAAGCAGACAACGAAGACTATCTGAATTAACCTAATTTGGTACAGATGTATGCAGGATATTATTAGATTAAAGGAGAAAGCATAAAATCCGTAGGGGGTCATGCTACCGCCTAGTGAGTGAGTTGTAATTAGGTTTGATCAAGTCCTTCATGTTATCAAGGATGCAGATAATTAGAGAGATGAAAATCTATTGTTATTATTTGTTTATTAAGTTAACCATATATATCTACTATATTAACATATATAAAAATAGGCTGGTAGGTTCTTGCTTGTACTTCAGAAAGGTAGCAATTAATGTCACTAAACTAGCACATTAACAATTCAAAGAACTGGCTGTTTTGAAGAGGTATTCCATTAATGGTTGACTAAACTAAATTAGGTCCACTTACCGTTACTGGGAACCTCCACATTGTCTTGCTGGAAAATTTTCTTTGGTTTTAACACTTGACAAGTTGAGAACTAAATGTATTTTTTTATTTCTTAGTTCATGTAAGAATTTGTAAGCAAACTGAATTCATAAAATATTGCAACACTTCACATGTATTACTTTTCCTGTCGGTTAACACGCACCATTAAGAGCATCTACGGAGCTCAAGTGCTGTCTTTTGCTCACGGGTGTAAATGATTAAATGTTTCTTGTACTGATACACTCATGAGAGGGAGTTCTCTGTAGCAGCCTAGGCGGTATGTTGCGGTGTATTCTTATAATGATATACACAAGCGTGTAGTTTGCCTGCGAACCTAGGCTGTGTCCTGGGGTGTACCATACATGATGTGTACACACTGAACTGTATATATATTATTATTATAATAAAAAAGAAGCGCTAAACCTACAAGGGTCATACAGCATTGTATATATATAATTATATATATACTGAGTTTACCTTGGTTTCTATGATGGGGTTAAAAGTATATTTGGTTTTAGTGTAACATGTGGCCTTAATGACCCACATGAAGTCAACAGGCCTTAACCTAGCCGAAATAAGGATGTATCCGTGAAGGTGAGCGATGCAGTGATGCTTCTGCAAAGGAGCTCAGCGATATATAACAGCGGTAGCACTAGTAAGAAGCAATACAGAACAGATAACGTGCTACCAGCAGCAGTGCTGGAAGACTACTGACGGTGGAGCCACGGTGGAAGTGGGCCACCACAGCCACACTATGCTGCTGGCCCGCTGGTGGTGGCAGTGACTGTGGTGGTACGAGTGATGGTAGTGGTTTGGATAGTGGTACTCGCATATATGTGGTTGCTGGAGTCGAGTCACAGCTCCTGGCCCCGGTAGCGGCGGCGGTGGTAGTGGTTTGGATGGCGGTGCAAGTGGCTGTGGTGGTAGTGTTGGCGGTGGTAGTGGTGGTGGTGGTGGTAGTAGCTGTGGTGATAGTGCAGGTGATGTAGCCGCGTCCGTAGGTCACCGCCCCCGCGGCCTGGTCCCAGATCAGGCCTGGTCGCTAGCCTGATTGATCAAACTGTCGGTGTCCGTCGCCAGTAGCCTAACTTATACACCACAACCCAGCTGATCAAGAACTGACTTGAAGAGCCTTCGAGTTCCCTCTTACAGACGGACAAGGGTTTGTTGGTAATCCCCCTTATGCATGAAGGGTATTAAAAAGCCGTGGTCCCTTTACACTTACTGAATTCATTTGAGTGTACTCTTCGGTCCCCTGCTTTTTACCGGGGGTATCTTGCATTGTCTGTCCAGCCCTTTGTATTCATATATAGATATTTTGGTGTACGGGTTTGGGACCAATCCCTCCAGAATCTTCCAGTTGTAAATTTTCATGTATCTAAGGAGTACAGTTCGAGGGAATTAAGGTACTCCCAGTAATTTAGGTGGTTGACTGAGTTTATGAGCCGTGAAAGTTCTCGGTATATTTTCCAGCTCACACACACTGAGGTCCGGAGTTCGAATCTCCAGTACGGCTGGAAAACATTAGGACATGTTTCCATAAGACACCTGCTGTCTCTGTTCACACATCAGTGTAAAATTGATACCTGGGTGTTAGTGGACTGGTGTGGGTCGCATCCTGGGGCAAAACTAATAATAATAATAATATCTTTATTTACTACAAGTACATGTACATGGTATACAGACCTAACTGACATCAATGACATACTACAATATAGAAAGCCCTTTGTTATGCTGAACATTTCGGGCAAATTAGGTCAGTGTCCCAGGATGCGACCCACACCAGTCGACTAACACCCAGGTACCCATTTTACTGATGGGAAACATAGACAACAAGTGGAAAGAAACACGCCCAATATTTCTACTCAGGCTGGGAATCGAATCCAGGCCCTCGCCGTGTGAAGCGAGAGATTTAACCACCAGGCCTAATTTGCCCGAAATGCTCAGCATAACAAGCGACTTTCTGTATAGTAGTATGTCATTGATGTCAGCTAGGCCTATATACCTTGTACATGTAGTAAATAAATATATTATTATATTATTATTAACCTACAACTCGTTAGGCCCCATGAAGAGGGAGGTAGAACTTAATAGGGCTTACGATATGGTTACCCTTAACAACCCTAACAACAACAACGTTTCAAAGAGTTGCCTCGTGTTCTCTAAGTCATAAATATGACCAACGCACTCGAGAGTTACGTCAATCGTATCCTTATTAGCACTTAGGCGTTTTTTGTTTTTGTCAATGGTAGTTTACTAATCTGTGACCAGTCTAGGTCTGCATAGTGGTACAGTCATCGTAACTGCACTGCTTTCAATTTTTTTTAAGATATCCAGGGGTTAAGTCATCGTAAGTTTGTTTAGGTACAGGTACACATAAGTACAATAATGATATACAGTACAATAATGATATACAGTAACATATTTGTAAATTACCAAGGATAGCCCCCCAAAAAGTCAGACAAAATGACTTATTTTCATTTTTGTGTATCAGTAACAGTAATCAAGAACCCCAGTGAGTTATCCTAGATAATTTACACAATGTGTGATAATTGACCCCTCAAGGGAGGTTCCTTGATGCTGGTGAGGGGCTCCTGATCTAGGGAATTGGATCTGTGCTCCAGTTCCCTGAATTGATCCTGAATATTTTCCACCCCCTCCCACCACATGCGCTGTATAATCCTGCGGGTTTAGTGCTCCCTCATGATTATAACAATAATGATAATTGCACTTAGGTGTACTTCTGCCTAAATAAACTTATTTAATCTTTACGTTAGTACCCCTTGTACGGTACAATGGTTGCAATAAACATATAATTACTGTAGTTGTACACATGTTTTATCTCTAATGACTAATGCAGCATGTTAATATATTCACAATATAAATTATATGCCTACATATTGGTTGGTTATGTATTATGTCTGAACATGATTGTCACAACTAACCTTTGCTGGTATTATATGAGTACAAAGAGGAAGCTTGTCTCTCTCACTCTCTGCTGACGGAGGATCAAGCCTCCACCACATCATGTGCTGAATGACCCACACGGGTTTAGTACTTAACATGAATTAAATAAACAAAACAAGCAAGATGCAGCACTACAACATGTTTCCTTATACCTGTTTCCCCTGTTCATGTAACAGTAAGTAAGTACCTGGGTGTTAGGCAACTGTTATGGGTTGCATCTTGGGTGACAAGACTGAAGAATTCCACTGGAAATAAGACAGATAGTCCCTGATGCTGCACTGACTATTGGGTTATCCTGGGTGGATAAACCCTCCAAACAAAATCTTGTCTTATCTTACTTTAATTATTCACTTGTTAGATTTGTTCTTAACCCTTGGTTCAGATCTTGTCTCTGTTATAACAGCTGATGGGAGGAATATTGTGGTAAGTTTTACATTAATTAATTTATTATCAGTTCTAAGTATCCATCATTAACCTACCAAGAGTTTACTTAAAAAAAAATTGTGGGGAAAAGGGTAATTTTTGTCTTTTTAGCTTATCATTTTTGCTAACAGTTTCTTGAAACATTTTTGTTAACAGTTACTTTTAACATTTTGTAAGTAATTCCTTGTAACTTTGTAGTAACACTTCCTAGAAAAATTTTGTTAACAATTCCTTGAAAATATCTTTCAACATTTTCCTAGCAGTTCCTTGTAATTTTTTATTAGTCTTTCATTGTAACATATTACCATTCCTAATAACATTTTATTTAGTATGATTTTGTAAAATTCTGATACCTGCTAGCTATTACTGTCGTTTTTTGGGTCATCCTACCTTAGTGAGAGAGGGTAAGTATATTATAAAGCATTTTAATAAAAATACAGTATATTATAGTAAAAAGTTCAGAAATGTATATCTTATGATGAATTTTTCATAGTAGACCCTTGTATTACATGGATTTATTTGGCACGTTTTGGTTATTACACTGTTGAAAAATTGCAGCATAATTTTATACAACACTTCATAAAATTAACTTAACACAGCTCGGTTTGCGGGAGGGGAAAAAATTTGGAGTGTCGCCCTTGGGATATTTCCCTAGCACAAGCTGCCACCTGGCTGTGGGTGAGACCACTGTCTCTGTGGGGCTGCACCAGGCTTCAAGGCAGCAAAGGATCGCTTCACCTTGCTCCTTTGTGATAATGCATCAGGTGATTTCAAGTGTAAGCCCATGGTTATTTACCACTCTAAGAATCCTCGTGCTTTGAAAGGTGTAGATAAAAACGCCTTACCAGTAATTTGGAGGTCAAACCAGTCAGCATGAATGACAGAGGAAATATTTATTGACTGGTTTAAGCATAACTTTATTCCTGAAGTAAAGTTTTACCTGCACAGCAAGGACCTTGCATTCTAGGCTCTCTTCATTCTTGATAATTCCTGTACTCATCCACAAGCTTTGCTGGATGTGGCCCCACATATTAAAGTTGTATTTGTACTTCCAAATACAAAATCTTTAATACAACCAATGGATCGGGTAGTTATTAAGTCATTCAAATGTAATTACACAAGAAAAGTGATGAAAATTTAGTTCCATCAGCGGACTCTGACTTCAACCTGGCAGTACCAAGCTTTTGGAATTATGTATAATGTTCTACAGGGTAAAAGAAGCTAGAGATCCATTACAGAATTTATACACACTCCAATACAACCATTGACTTTAGTACCAGAACCTTAACCATCCTCTTCTGCCGACAACCAACAACCATCCACCTCAGCCCAGTAGGGCCACACCATGCATCCCCACTGATGAATTTGTAGTGAGACAAAACAAGGCCTGACAAAATTATAAGTTATATCAGATTAGGAATGTAAGAAACAAAAACATTATCATTTTTATTTTTGTAAGATCTGGATATCTAAAAAAGTTGTTGCTTTTGGGAGGGGGGGAGGGGGGGTTCCCAGAAATGTAACCCTATTTTTCCCATAAGTTCTTCACTTTATATAATACAGATTTATCTAAACTAGCATTTTCAGGAACATAACTACTGTGTAATATGAGGCTTTACTGTATCATTAAAAAATATGTAATCTTATCATTTAATAACCCTTTCACTTTCTCAACCCCTGCTCACAAACTTGCTCTCAGTGTCAAAGAATTTAAAAATTTTTTCTAATGGTAATGAAACCAAAAGTATGAAAATTGATGGAAAACTTATGAAATTACACTCTCACAATGTTAGCAGTCTTGGTTATATTTATGCATCGGCGATTTCGCCTACTTTGAGCCCTATTTGTGGCCAATTCCATTGTTCCAGTCGACTAAACTCATAGCTATTTCGCTAAAACTCCTTTTGTACTATCGATTGAGTACAAGAAACTGCCTGTTTACTTAAGGTAAGTACTTGTTTTCTAACAGAGTTGTGGATGCGTGAAACAATCTCCCGAGTAGGATGATCGAGGCTAGGACCTTGGGTGGCTTTAAAAAGAGATTGGACAAATATATGAGTGGGAGGGGCTGGGTTTGATTGGTGTCATTGGGTATGGGAGGATATTCTTGGGAAGCTTTGAGTAGGGGTCGTTTTGATAAGGACCTGCCTTGTATGGGCCAGTAGGCATTCTGCAGTGTTCCTCCATTTTTATGTTCTTAAAGTATTGGTTTGGAAATAGGGTAGTTGATGAGTGGAACAGTCTGCCTAGTAGGGTTATCGAGGCTAAAACCTTGGGTAGTTTCCAATTTAGGTTGGATAAATACATAAGAACATAAGAAGAACATAAGAACGAAGGAACACTGCAGAAGGCCTACTGGCCCATGCGAGGCAGGTCCAAGTCTCCTACCGGCTTAAGCCAATGCACCCAACCTAGTCAGGTCAGGTCACATTGACTTAAGGGAGGAACACGGCAACCGACCTGGTAGCACAAGCTATCAGGTCTAACTCACACCCACCCACATCTACTCATGTATTTATCCAACCTATTTTTAAAGCTACACAACGTTCTGGCCTCTATAACGGTACTTGGGAGTTTGTTCCACTCATCCACAACTCTATTACCAAACCAGTACTTTCCTATATCCTTCCTGAATCTGAATTTTTCCAACTTAAAACCATTGCTGCGAGTCCTGTCTAGGCTAGATATTTTCAGCACACTATTTACATCCCCTTTATTTATTCCTGTCTTCCATTTATACACCTCAATCATATCCCCCCTAATTCTACGTCTTTCTAGAGAGTGCAGTTTCAGGGCCCTCAGTCTATCCTCATAGGGAAGGTTTCTGATACATGGGATCAACTTTGTCATCCTCCTTTGTACATTTTCCAGAGAATTTATATCCATTCTGTAATACGGTGACCAAAACTGTGCAGCATAATCTAAATGAGGCCTAACCAAGGATGTATAGAGTTGAAGAACAACCTGAGGACTCCTATTATTTATGCTTCTTGATATGAAGCCAAGGATTCTATTAGCTTTATTGCGAACACTTATGCACTGTTGTCTTGGTTTCAGATTACTGCTAACCAGAACTCCTAAATCTTTTTCGCAATCCGTAATATTAAGATCTACATTATTTAGTTTATATGTGGCATGGTTATTGTCCTGTCCAACATTTAGAACTTTGCATTTGTCTATATTAAACTGCATCTGCCACTTCTCCGACCACTGCATCAGTCTATTCAAATCTTCCTGGAGTGCTCGAATGTCCTCGTCAGAATGAATTCGACGGCCTATTTTGGTGTCATCGGCAAACTTGCTGATGTCGCTCTTTATGCCCTCATCTATGTCGTTTATGTAGATTGTGAACAGCAGGGGGCCCAACACTGACCCCTGTGGAACACCGCTCGTGACGCTTCCCCACTCTGATTTCTCCCCATTTATGCAAACTCTCTGCTGCCTATTTGTCAACCATGCCTCTATCCAGGAAAAAATTTCTCCTCCTATTCCATGTGCTTTAATTTTCCTCAATAGTCTTTGATGTGGGACCCTGTCAAAAGCCTTACTGAAGTCCATATACACAATATCATATTCATTACCATGATCTACCTCCTCAAATACCTTAGTGAAAAAAGTTAATAAATTCGTAAGGCAGGAACGCCCCTTTGTAAAACCATGCTGAGATTCGTTGATTAATTTATGCTTATCAAGGTGGCTACGAATTGCCTCGGCAATTATTGATTCCATAAATTTTCCCACATGAGTGAGAGGGGTTGGATTTGAGTGGGACTTGCACATGGGTAAATAGAATTATCAAAGATTATTTCTTGGGTAGCATTGAAAATTGAGTTGGGCAAATATTTGGTTAGTGGGATGGATTGTGAAGGACCTGCCTAGTATGGGCCAACAGGCCTGCTGCAGTGTTCCTCCTTTCTTATGCTCTTAAATTGGTAATTTGGCCAATTCATACAAAATTCAAGGAAGGCCATTTTCAGAATAGGGTTCAGAATTAACCCTTTCAGGGTCCAAGGCCCAAATCTGGAGTCACGCACCAGTGTCCAAGAATTTTCAAAAAAAAAATTTGTTATTTTTTCTTATGAAATCGTAGAGAATCTTTTTGTGAAGGTAATAAAACAAAAAGTACGAAATTTGGTGGAAAATTGACGAAATTATGCTCTCGCGAATTTTGATGTGTCAGCGATATTTACGAATCGGCGATTTTGCCGACTTTGACTCCCATTTTAGGCCAATTACATTATTCCAATCAACCAAATTCTTAGCTATTTCACTAGTATTACTTCTATTCTATCGATTGAGCACAAGAAATCGCCAAGTCAACTGTTTCAACTACAAAATAAAGTGATCGGAAATTGTTAATTTGGCCAATTTAACACAAAGTTCAAAATATTCCAATTTCAAAATAGGGTCCAGAATGAACAATGTAGGCATTCCTGGCACTAAACTAACATTTCCTCTGTTCATTAGTTATGTTTTGAGGCTTTACAAATAAATTCCATTTTGATTTTTTATTCACAAAATGAATTTTTATTCACACCAAAAAATAGAAGATTTACTGTTATGCAATACTGTAATAATTGTATACATATCATCACCATATTTGTGAATATATATTAGACTCACCAGCTGATGTGTATTAGACGTGTGAGGTCGTTTGTTTACTCTTGAATATCGGCAAAAATTTAACATTTCCGCTACTTTGAGCTCAGTTTCAAGCCATTTCCAATGCTAAAACCAATCAAAATCATCTCTATTTCTGTAATATGTCTTCCATTCTATCAAATGAGACCAAGAAATCGCAAATACAACAATAAAAAACATACGAAAAAACACTGCAAAGTTGCTGTTTTAATCGAAAAATCATGATTTCATTTTTTTTCTCTCATTATACACAGTGTGCTGCAGGATCTGTTTTATGTGGTGCACACATACCACATAGATGTATTCTCTCATATCTAGGCCCAAATGTACCACTCACAGTGTATCAGAGTGAGCTGAGCTCATGGCGTAGATCTATGGTTTGGACCCTGAACGTAAAGCCGTAGATCTACGGGACGGACCCTGAAAGGGTTAACATTGCAAACATTCCTAGCACTACAATACAGTAGACTGTCATTTAACACGGTTTTGTGTGGCATGTTTTGGTTGTAATACTATTGAAGAATTGCGGCAATTTTTGTACAACACTTCATAAAATTAACTCAACATGGTTCAGTTTGCAGGAGGAGAAAAAATTTGGAGCATGCGTCCACCCCAGACACTCCCACCACACCCCAACACTCTCGCCACCCCCATCCCAGCATTCGTTCATATTTGTCCAGTTCCATTGTATTAGGAACTAGCTGTGTTTGTGAATAGTGTTTTGACATTTTAATTGCCATATCTTGTATCTGCCAAGCAATCATGGCACCCAGTACGCATACCAGTGTTGCCGAAAGTGGCAAGAAAAGTTATAAATGTTTAAGTCTTGAGAGTTAATGAAGAAAATAAGAGATATTAGACAAGAGATAGCCTGAGGCCTTAATGAAGCGTCAGTTTGTACAATTAAAAAGAATGAGGTAAGTATGTACGAGTTTGTGTGATGAATGACTGACTTGACTGACTTATTGACAGACTTGACTGATTTACTGACTGACATGACTTGCTGACTGACTTAAAGTTACACTTTTTTACTGAGGAGGACCCTGACAAATCTAAAAGCAGTGCTCTGAAACATTGTCTATTGCAGCTGATACATTATCTTCAGCTGTATAATGTACTGCAGGGTAAAATAGCCCAGAAATCCATAACAGAATTTATGCACACTCCAGTACAACCATCGACTTCAGTACCAGAACCTCTGCAATCCACCTCAGCCCAGTAGGGCCACAGCGTAACTCTCCACTCTCTTCACAATGATCAACAGACACCAGCACTCACAATTTAAGGTAAGAAATACTATTATTTCTGTTGCATTTGTAGTCTTAAGCAGTTAAAACACAATATATCACGACAATGAACTGCAATTACACATTCACTTTTATTTTTGTAAGATCTGTTGGTCTAAAAAAAACATTTCTTTGGCTTTTTGGGGGCTCCCAGGAACATAATCCTATTTTTCCCGTAAGTTCTTCAGTTTGTATAACACTTTTTTAACTACCACGGCGTTTTCAGGAACATAACTACCATGTTATACGACAGTCTACTGTAACATTTTCTCTGTTCATTAGTCATGTCTCCAGGCCCCTCTTATATTACGCTGGCTTTCCATTTTGAATTTTATTCACACAAAAAATAGAATATTTACTGTTACGCAGACTACTGCATTATTGTAAAAATGGTACAAGTAATATCAACATTTGTGAAAGCACATTAGACCCACCAGTTGATGTGTATTGGACATATGACGTGATTTGTTTACTCTTGAACATTGGCAAAAATCAAACATTTCCACTAATTTGACCTCAATTTCAAGGTACTTTTATTCTGTAAACCATTCAGAATCATCTCTATTTCTGTAATACATCTTTCATTCTATCAAATGAGACCAAGAAAATGAGAATATAACCATAAATACCTTACGAAAATACACCACAAATTCGCTGTTTTAAACCAAAAATAGTTGCCGTTTTTTTTTTCTCATTATGCACTGCAGTGCTACAGTTTTTTTTTTTTTTTTTTTTTTTTTTTTTTTTTTTTTTTTTTTTTTTTTTTTTTTTTTTTTTTTTTTTTTTTTTTTTTTTGAAACTGCACACACACTGACCACTCAGACCCATTCTCTCATATGTAGGCCTACCAGGTATCTCCCACAAGACTGTAAACCGCTAGAATTTTGGTGTCATATTACGGGATTGACACTGGCTTACAAGCCGTAATATTATGAGACCAACAGTGAAAGGGTTAAGATTAGAAAACTTGTTTTTATTATATATTTTGACATTTTACAGCAGTTTGAGGCATTTTGTGAAATATGTACAACATTTGAAATTTGTTGCTGTTATCAAAAATAATAGATGCATTATACTTAGTTGAAAAATTTTTCAAAATTTTAAGCAGAGTGCACTCTAAACTGCATTGAAAGGAAGTTATTGTCCTTAATTCCACTATTTCATATTCACTGAAAATTCTTGATTTTTTTTTTTTTTGCAATATTATTTTTTTTTTTATTATCACATTGGCTGATTCCCACCAAGGCAGGGTGGCCCGAAAAAGAAAAACTTTCACCATCATTCACTCCATCACTGTCTTGCCAGAAGGGTGCTTTACACTACAGTTTTTAAACTGCAACATTAACACCCCTCCTTCAGAGTGCAGGCACTGTACTTCCCATCTCCAGGACTCAAGTCCGGCCTGCCGGTTTCCCTGAACCCCTTCATAAATGTTACTTTGCTCACACTCCAACAGCACATCAAGTATTAAAAACCATTCGTCTCCATTCACTCCTATCAAACACGCTCACGCACGCCTGCTGGAAGTCCAAGCCCCTCGCACACAAAACCTCCTTTACCCCCTCCCTCCAACCTTTCCTAGGCCGACCCCTACCCCGCCTTCCTTCCACTACAGACTGATACACTCTTGAAGTCATTCTGTTTCGCTCCATTCTCTCTACATGTCCGAACCACCTCAACAACCCTTCCTCAGCCCTCTGGACAACAGTTTTGGTAATCCCGCACCTCCTCCTAACTTCCAAACTACGAATTCTCTGCATTATATTCACACCACACATTGCCCTCAGACATGACATCTCCACTGCCTCCAGCCTTCTCGCTGCAACATTCATCACCCATGCTTCACACCCATATAAGAGTGTTGGTAAAACTATACTCTCATACATTCCCCTCTTTGCCTCCAAGGACAAAGTTCTTTGTCTCCACAGACTCCTAAGTGCACCACTCACCCTTTTCCCCTCATCAATTCTATGATTCACCTCATCCTTCATAGACCCATCCGCTGACACGTCCACTCCCAAATATCTGAATACATTCACCTCCTCCATACTCTCTCCCTCCAATCTGATATCCAATCTTTCATCACCTAATATTTTTGTTATCCTCATAACCTTACTCTTTCCTGTATTCACTTTTAATTTTCTTCTTTTGCACACCCTACCAAATTCATCCACCAATCTCTGCAACTTCTCTTCAGAATCTCCCAAGAGCACAGTGTCATCAGCAAAGAGCAACTGTGACAACTCCCACTTAATGTGTGATTCCTTATCTTTTAACTCCACGCCTCTTGTCAAGACCCTCACATTTGCTTCTCTTACAACCCCATCTATAAATATATTAAACAACCACGGTGACATCACACATCCCTGTCTAAGGCCTACTTTTACTGGGAAATAATTTCCCTCTTTCCTATGTACTCTAACTTGAGCCTCACTATCCTCGTAAAATCTCTTCACTGCTTTCAGTAACCTACCTCCTACACCATACACCTGCAATATCTGCCACATTGCCCCCCTATCCACCCTGTCATACGCCTTTTCCAAATCCATAAATGCCACAAAGACCTCTTTAGCCTTATCTAAATACTGTTCACTTATATGTTTCACTGTAAACACCTGGTCCACACACCCCCTACCTTTCCTAAAGCCTCCTTGTTCATCTGCTATCCTATTCTCAGTCTTACTTTTAATTCTTTCAATAATAACTCTACCATACACTTTACCAGGTATACTCAACAGACTTACCCCCCTATAATTTTTGCACTCTCTTTTGTCCCCTTTGCCTTTATACAAAGGAACTATGCATGCTCTCTGCCAATCCCTAGGTACCTTACCCTCTTCCATACATTTATTAAATAATTGCACCAACCACTCCAAAACTATATCCCCACCTGCTTTTAACATTTCTATCTTTATCCCATCAATCCCGGCTGCCTTACCCCCTTTCATTTTACCTACTGCCTCACGAACTTCCCCCACACTCACAACTGGCTCTTCCTCACTCCTACAAGATGTTATTCCTCCTTGCCCTATACACGAAATCACGGCTTCCCTATCTTCATCAACATTTAACAATTCCTCAAAATATTCCCTCCATCTTCCCAATACCTCTTACTCTCCATTTAATAACTCTCCTCTCCTATTTTTAACTGACAAATCCATTTGTTCTCTCGGCTTCCTTAACTTGTTAATCTCACTCCAAAACTTTTTCTTATTTTCAACAAAATTTGTTGATAACATCTCACCCACTCTCTCATTTGCTCTCTTTTTACATTGCTTCACCACTCTCTTAACCTCTCTCTTTTTCTCCATATACTCTTCCCTCCTTGCATCACTTCTACTTTGTAAAAACTTCTCATATGCTAACTTTTTCTCCCTTACTACTCTGTTTACATCATCATTCCACCAATCGCTCCTCTTCCCTCCCGCACCCACTTTCCTGTAACCACAAACTTCTGCTGAACACTCTAACACTATTCTCATGTACATATTCTCATGTTTTTTTTTTATTTTCTCTCAAGAAATTTACTTTTATTAAAATACATACATAGGTACATGGTGTAAAACCATATACATATGTATCCTACATCTTATATGATACTGCTTGTAGCTTTTAATTTTAGTTTTTGTAAATGTATTACAATACAGTATCCATTGATGTGACCTAATACAGCACTTTCAATTGGTATTTTACCAGTTATACTTCTGAGTATTAATAGTGAATAAAATGCTGGGAGCAAGAGTCTAGTAACCCCTTCTCCTGTATACATTACTAAAGTTAAAAAGAGAGACTTGTTTCTTCCTTTTTGGGCCATCCTGCTTCAGTGGTATATAGCCAGTTTGTTGAAAGAAGAAAGAAGAGAAAAGGAACCCTCTACTTATATTTTGTGGACTGTTTTGTGTTTTACTTTTGTATGACAAGAATTCATCCACATTTTATTTTTGTGTTAAAATTAAGAACATTTAATTTTTATTGCCATATTTAGGATCATCTGAGATATTTTAGCTCAGAAGTACTGTAACAATTTCTTTTTATTTTCTTTATTAAACTTTTATCATCTTTCATGAAAAAGCCTTGATTTGATGAGTTTTCATTACTTTGCTACAAGAAATTTGCTTGAGAAATTGTCTCCTTATACTGCTAAAAGTTTATGCTAGCAGTACCAATAGTTTTGGAGAGTAAAGTCTTCACCAGCCTGCCCATCATTTATGTTACAGGCAGGGGTTGGAATTAATAAGTCAGTATTATGAAGTGTGTTATTCATTGTGATATTGCTCAGCATTGCTGTGTACTGGAATTCTAGGCAACATATGAAGATAAGTGTGTCAGCACACTTCAAGCAAAACAATTATTGAATGAATGATAGTAATGTGTTTTCTTCTTTAGGCACAGCCATTGAAGTACATTACATTATAAGCTTTTAAGGGTACATTATAATCTTGTATGAATAGTTTTTTTTAGGCATTAACAGATAAATATTAGAAATTTTCAAACACTTGGGAATATTCTTATTCTAAACAGTACACATAACCTGCACATACGAGAATGACACTTATGACGATGTTTCAGTAATTTAGTATTTTAAACTTTACATGTATTTAATTAGAGGCAAGACAGAACAGAATTGCATATGAACAAGGAGGCTTTAGAATAGGTAGGGGATGTGTAAATCAAGTGTTTACATTGAAGCATATATGTGAACAGTATTTAGATAAAGGTAAAGAAGTCTTCATTGCATTTATGGATTTAGAAAATGCATGTGATAGAGTGGATAGGGGAGCAATGTGGCAGATGTTGCAAGTGTATGGAATAGGTAGGAAGTTACTAAATGATGTAAAGAATTTTTATGAGGATAGTGAGGCTCAGATTAGGGTATCTAGGACAAATGGAGATTACTTCCCAGTAAAAGTAGGCCTTAGACAGGGATGTGTAATGTGACCATGGTTGTTTAATATATTTATAGATGGGGTTGTAAAAGAAGTAAATGCTAGGGTGTTGGGGAGAGGGGTGGGATTAAATTATGGGGAATCAAATACAAAATGGGAGTTGACACAGTTACTTTTTGCTGATGATACTGTGCTTTTAGTAGAATCTAAAGAAAAATTGCAAATCTTAGTGTACGAGTTTTGGAGGGTGTGTAAAGGTAGAAAGTTAAAAGTGAGCATAGTTAAGAGTAAGCTGATGAGGGCATCAAACAATTTAGATAAAGAAAAATTGGAGGAAGTATGGAAGAAGTGAATGTTTTCAGATATTTGGGAGTTGACTTGTCAGCAGATGGGTTTATGAAGGATAAGGTTAACCATAGAGCTGATGGAGGGAAAAAGGTGAGTGGTTCGTTGAGGCGTCTGTGGAGACAAAAAATGTTGCCCATGGAGGCAAAGAAGGGAATGTATGAGAGTATAGTGGTACTAACACTTATATGGGTGTGAAGTATGGGTTGTAAATGCTGCAGCGAGGAGGAGGCTGGAGGCAGAGATGTCGTGTCTAAGGGCAGTGTGTGGTGTAAATATTATGCAGAGAATTCATAGTGTGGAAATTGGGAGGAGGTGTTGAGTTACTAAAAGTATTAGTCAGAAGACTGAAGAGAGGTTGTTGAGGTGGTTCGATCATTTAGAAAGAATGGAACAAAATAGTAGAATGACTTGGAGAACGTATAAATCTGTAGCAGAAGGAAGGCAGGGTAGGGGTTGTCCTTGAAAAGGTTGGACGGAGGGAGGTAAAGGAGGTTTTGTGGGCAAGGGGCTTGGACTTCCAGGAAGTGTGTGTGAGAGTGTTAGATAGGAGTAAATGGAGATGAATGGTTTTTGGGACCTGATGAGCTGTTGGAATGTGAGCAGGGTATTATTTTGTGAAGGAATTCAGGGAAACTGCTTAGCTGGACTCGAGTCCTGGAAATGGGAAGTACGTACAATGCCTTCACTTTAAACGAGGGGTTTGGGATATTGGCAGTTTAGAGGGACATCTAAACTGTCATATCTGAGCACCTCTGCAAAGACAGTTATTATGTATGAGTGATGGTGAAAGTGTTGAATGATGATGAAATTGTTTTCTTTTTGGGTCACCCTGCCTTGGTGGGAAATGGCCGATGTGTTAAAAAAAAACTCTGGATATATTTTTATATCTTTTCATTTTATATTATTTTTCTGGATTATTTGCTGTTTAATTGTAAGTAAATAATAATTAGATGGCAGTGCTATACTGTATTTAATTTTTATTACACAATTTAGGGAACATTGAAAGGCTTTGATCAAACTGTGAACCTGATCATGGACGAGTGTCACGAGCGGGTCTACAGTTCTCATCGAGGTGTCGAGCAAGTTATTCTGGGGCTTTATGTCGTCAGAGGTGATAATGTGTGAGTAAATCATCAAACTAATGAATGAGATTTGTTGTACTACTGTAGAATTTATAATGCTGGATAGTTTTATGTTCTTTGATATGCCACCATCAGTATTTAATTTATTTTGTATAGTAATTTTTTAAAAATTTACTTTTTAGCACTTACTATTCTATGTCAGATACTTTTACCAGCCTAGGTTGGAATGTTATGTCCTCCTATCTTGCTAGTTCAGCTTTTGAATTTGAACACCAAGTCAATTCCTTTCCATTCAATGGATATTTTTTTTAGCTCTAGGGGGAAGCAGCACTCCAGATCTAGTGGAGCAGGCTCCACGAGGTGTCTGGGCCATGTTAAAGTGATTCTAATGGCGTTTGATTCCACAAAGCATAAAATACTTACCCTTGTAAAAGGAAAATGGTTTTTCTCTGCTGTTAAATGGCATCCCCTTCCCCATCTCCTAATTCCCATTTAACATAAGTTCTTATGTCGAGTGAATGACAAGTCAAAACCTACAACTGGTGGGGCTTAGTTGGCAGGATCCATGTGATTGACTTGGGAATTTGATTAACAATCACTTGGTGCCAACTGTTGAGCGGAAAGAAGGACTTTTAGCACTTTTAGGCTGTATTGTTTGTGAATGGGAGGCTAAGTGGCTACTATGGGCCCAAAGTAGTGTAGAGAATCCTCTTTTTCATTAAATGTAAATAAGTGCCTCACTGAAATCTAAAACTTAACATTTATGTTGAGCCCATTTAGGATTCCATGTTGCACATAGACTCTTAGCCCTTTGACTGTTTCAGTCGTATATATACATCTTATGAGCCAATGTTTCCGACATATTAATACGCGTAAATTCTAGCGGCTTCAAATCAAGTGGGAGAAAGCTGGTAGGCCTATATGTGAGAGAATGGGTCTGCGTGGTGGGTGTGCGCCCTGTGAAAAAAAATCTGGGACTCAGTGGTGCATTGCGGGAAATCCATCTTGGTAGTCCATTTTCACCATGCCTCGCTGTAAGAAGTACCTCACTCTTTGCCAAATTGGAGGTCTACTGTTCCCAAGTGATAGTTCTAACAGCGATGGAAGTGCCAGTGAAAGTGAATTCCATGGTTTTCAAGAGGGTGTGACCGAAAGCAGTGCCCAGGATAACGTAATTAGTGATGAAAACCCAGATGACCCACAACCTTCCACCTCTGGTGCTGGGCCGTCTCATTCACGTTCACCTGTACCAGGACTCGGATCTGAGCAGTGAAAGTGATAATGATAGGGATTTCCAAGTTATTGAAAATAGCTCGAGTGGTGACAGTGAGGGGGAATATTCGCCAGTGAAACAGCAGTATGTACGGCGCAGCATGCATTCTGGTAGTGTGCCATGTGCCCTTCCAAGGCAAAGGAGTAAATCTCGGAGTACATCCCGTGGCCCTACACCATGACCTGAGAGTGAAGATGATGATATTGTTACATTGGGGATGTGCAATGTGCGTGGGTAAGAAGGTGATGCTGGTGGTGGTGTTGGCGGTGGCATGAGTCATGTGACACCAGCAGCGGGCCACGCTACTACCCACGCTGCTAACTCAGCATAGCCACAGCCACCCCCACACTCCCACAACATCCACAACCACAACCACCTTTCAATATCCAGAACCCACCAGCAGACCACATCTGGGATTGGCAGCAAGGTGACAATTTTGTTCCCAGTCCCCATGACTTTGATGAAACACAGAGTGGAATACGGCCATCGTGTACACGGTGACAATGCCACTGAACTGGAATGCTTTCAGTTATTCTTTGATGAACCCCTGATGGAAATTATTGTCAGGGAAAGCAACACATACTATGAGTACACCATGGCAAATACAATTCTTTCACCAAGGTCACTGCTACACCAGTGGAAGGATACAACTGTGGCAGAGATGTAACTGTTCTTTGCCACAATAATGCTTATGCCACATGTGTACAGTGGACCCTCACCTAACGATATTAATTGGTACCCGAGAACGAATATCGTTAGGCGAGTTTTTTAGTGTTAGCCGAGGCAAAAGTTAGCATTAAAATGTATCGTTAGGCGAATTTAATGTTATGCGATGCGTTCGTTAGGCAAGGGTCCACTGTATAAGCATACTGTCACCACATACTGGTCAACAGAACGCCTGATTTCAACCCCAGGTTTTAGTGATATTATACCAGTGAATTGTTTTTTGATGCTGAAGTGACAGATTATATAAGATCAGGAATGTATTTATGTACCTGAAACAAAAGTGCTGTATGTATTTTTATCCCTTCAGGAAGCTTGTTATTGATGAGTCATTGATTTTGTTCAAAGGCAGACTGTCGTTCAAGCAGTACATACCAAGCAAGAGGAAACGCTTTGGTATAAAGTTATTTGCACTGTGTGACTGCAAAAGTGGTCTGGTTTTGGATATAATTGTGTACACAGGCAGTAATACATTGAGAGATACCAGGAAGTTATTGGGTATCTGGTGATGTGGTTAGAACAATGATGGAACCATATCTTGGTAAGGGGCATATATTATATACTGATGACTGGTACACAAGCCCCATACTCAGTGATTTCTTGCAAGTGAACATGACAGACGTGTGTGGCACAGTGCATGGTAATCATAAGCATATACAGTGGACCCCCGGTTAACGATTTTAATCCGTGCAAGAGGGATAATTGTTATGCGAAATAATCGTTATGCGAATGAATTTTCCCCATAAGAAATAATGGAAATAAAATTAATCCGTGCAAGACGCCCAAAAGTATGAAAAAAATTTTTTTTTACCACATGAAATGTTAATTTTAATACACACAAACTGAAAAAGGCATGCACAATTAAATGACACTTACTTTTATTGAAGATCTGGTGATGATTGATGGGATGGGAGGAGGGGAGAGCATTATCTTCTTACTGTTTAGAAGGGGAATCCCCTTCCATTAGGACTTGAGGTAGTAAGTCCTTTTCTGGGGTTACTTCCCTTCTTTTTTTAATGCCACTAGGGCCAGCTTCAGAGTCACTGGACTTCTTTCGCACAAGATATCTGTCCATAGTGGCCTGTACCTCTCGTTCCTTTATGACTTGCCTAAAGTGTTTCACAACATTGTCAGTGTAATAATCACCAGCACGGCTTGCAATAGCTGTGTGAGGGTGATTTTCATCCATGAAGGTTTGCACTTCAAGCCACTTAGCACAGATTTCCTTTATCTTTGTAGTAGGCAACTTCTTCAATTTCTCTCTCCCCTCCTCTGAACCAGTTTCCCCAGGTCTGGCCTCTTGCTCTTGAAGTTGATCTATCAGCTCATCAACTTTGCAATCACCACTAGCATTGGCACACATCAACAAAGTAAGCCTGTCTTTCATAGGCTTATGTCCTGGGAGTGCCTTTTCCTCCTGAGTAATGTAGGTCCTGCTTGGCATTTTCTTCCAGAACAGGCCTGTTTCATCACAATTAAACACTTGTTCAGGTTTCAGTCCTTCAGTTTCTATGTACTCCTTGAATTCCTGCACATATTTTTCAGCCGCTTTGTGGTCCGAACTGGCAGCCTCACCATGCCTTATCACACTATGGATGCCACTACGCTTCTTAAATCTCTCAAACCAACCTTTGCTGGCCTTAAATTCACTCACATCATCACTAGTTGCAGGCATTTTTTTAATTAAATCCTCATGCAACTTCCTAGCCTTTTCACATATGATCGCTTGAGAGATGCTATCTCCTGCTAGCTGTTTTTCATTTATCCACACCAATAAGAGTCTCTCAACATCTTCCATCACTTGCGATCTTTGTTTCGAAAACACAGTTGAACCTTTGGCAAGAACAGCTTCCTTGATTGTCTTTCTGGTGCCCACAATAGTAGCGATGGTTGATTGGGGTTTCTTGTACAGCTTGACTAGGTCGGCTATACGCACTCCACTTTCATACTTATCAATTATCTCTTTCTTCATTTCTATAGTAATTCTTACCCTTTGAGGTGTAGGGTTGGCACTAGAAGCTTTCTTGGGGCCCATGGTCACTTATTTTCCAGAAACAGCACCGAAAATACTGTAATAATACGAAATATTCCGAGTGTATGCTTGGATGTTACCGCGGAGGCTGGCTGGTAAACAATGGGACGGCCGGCACATGTGAGGCTGGCTGAGGGCACATTGGACGCGTCTCGGACGAAAATCGGTAAGCAGGTTTTTAATCGGTATGCGCGGCAAAAATTTTGCGATAAAAGTAATCGGTATGCGGAAAAATCGCTATGTGATGCCATCGTTATGCGGGGGTCCACTGTACCTAGGTTTGACGCTGGCACTCGCAGAGGTGAGGTACAGGCCTTTGCTGCCAATGACATCATGGCATTTTGGTGGCATGGCAAACATGATGTCACATTGTTGACATCAGTTCACTGAAACAAAATGGCAGACAATGGCAGGCAGAATAGAGAGACCAATGAACCCATTCTAAAACCTGCAGCTGTCATGGACTACAACCTCAATATGCGCTTAGCGGACAAATGTGACATGCAGATTGGGCTTCCTGATTGTGTACGCAAGAGTTATAAGTGATACATAAAACTTTTTTTCCATCTTCTTGATATTTCCATGCTGAATGCTTATAACATATACAAGTTGAAGACCAACAACAAACCAAAATATGGTGAATTTTGTTTGTCAGTCATCAGACAAATAATATTCAAGTACCAAGGAGCAACACCTGCAATAGACCAGCGCCCACGAAATTACCAACACATGCCATCTCGTCTGAGGCCTGGTGATCACTACCCCATACAACTGCCTCCTACTGGTTTCAAGAAAAGTGCTCAGAAGAGGTGTGTTGTATGTGCACATACCACAAAACACCCACAAAAATGCAGAGACACTCGTTTTATGTGTGAGGAGTGTCAAGTACCACTCTGCATATACCCATGTTTCAAAGAGTTCCACAAGCTGCAGCAGTTCTAGGAAAGTGTTCAGTGACTGTACATATGTATATATATTATAGAACAATGGTAATAAACAATGTTTTGTATTGTTGGTTTGTGTAAACAAGTTTTGTAAACAATATAATAATGATAATGTTTCTGCAGTTATTGTGTTGTATACAATTAGTGTATATTTGAACAATGCACCTTACTTTGGTCTCACAGGCCACATAAGTTACTTAGAAAAAAAAATATTGGAAAATACAAGAAACCTTTGAATTGGAATAAATAAATAGTATACCCGGTGAGCGGCATTCGCTGCTGTTGCCATATGCGGCTCATTTTCTGCCAACTTTGTGCCTCTATATCTCGGTAAGTACCGATGGCAAAAATTTAGGGTTAAAACACTCGGTAAAATAATTCTAACATTTTGGTAAGAAAAAGTTTTTTTTTTTTTTTTTTTTTTTTTTTTTTTTTTTTTTTTTTTTTTTGAATGCTTTTCGACATCAGGAAATAGAATGACAGTTTCAGAAAGGGGCTTGCGACAGTCACAGGGTTAAGGGGACTCAACATAGCACAGTATATACTATACTGCATTTAGTGCTTTGACTGTCGCAACCCCAAATCCTAAAGTGTCTCTCTGTGTGGCAAAATTTTTGAAAAAAAAAAAAATCTTAGGAAGTGATAGAGAACCTTTTCCTGATGTTAATGACACCAAAAGTACGAAATTTGATGGAAAACTTACAGAATTACGCTCTCGCAAAGTTGATGTTTACGCATCGGCAATATCGCCAACTTTGAGCCTTATTTTCCGCCAATTGCATTGTTCCAGTCGACCAAACTCATTGCTATTTCTTTAGAACTTCATTTGTTCTTTCAATTGAGTACAAGAAACCACCCATTTACCAATTTCAACTACCCAATAAAGTGGTCAGAAATTGGTAATTTGGTCAATTTCACGCAAATTAAAAAAGATGCCAATTTCAAAATAGGGTCCAGAATGAACAATGCAGACATTCCTGGCACTAAAATAATATTTTCTCTGTTCATCAGTCACATTTCCAGGCCCCTCTTATATTACTCTTGCTTTCTATTTTGAATTTTTATACACACAAAAAATAGGAGATTTACTGTTATGCAGATTACTGCATTATTGTAATGTATAAATAATGTCAACCCATTCATGACTGCGTATTAGAATGGCTAATTGGACACTTATTGGATGGTGATGTCATTTGTTTACTCTTGAACATCGGCAAAAATCGAACATTTCTGCTATTTTGGGCTCAATTTCAAGGTCTTTTTCATCATGGAACCAATCAAAATCATCTCTATTTCTATAATATGTCTTCCATTCTATCAAATGAGATAAAAAAAAACGAGAATACAACCATAAGTACTATACAAAAATACACCTCAGAGCTGGTGTTTTAATCCAAAAACATGGTCGGAGTTTTTTTTTCTCATTATGCACTGCGTGCTGCAGGATTTTTTTATATTGCGCACACTGACCACACAGACCCATTCTCTCACATGTGGGCTTACCAGCTTGATTTGAACCCACTAGAATTTTGGAGTATAAACATGTCAAAAGCACTGGCTTGTAAGACGTATATATACGACCAAAACAGTCAAAAGGTTAAAAGACCAGTCATTGTTCTGTATGCAGTTTGTCCCATAAATTATCATGGTCTCTGTAGATATAGTGTTTGGTGTGTGTGTGTGTGTGTGTAATAACTTAATTTTAACACTAAGTTTGTTCATTAAATTTTTGGTATAATACAGAACTGTATTTTCATAATTTTGTATTTATTAAGAGTTTAACAAAGTTCTGATATTTCAATTTATTTGAAGTTGTTTTTAAAAGGCTATTTTCTGACAGCTCTTGTCTTTGTTAAAAAGCAATTAATTTCTTAAATAATTTATTTAATAATAATACAGTATAAGTAGAATTTAGTAAACTTTCTTGCAGAGCTCTCATTGGAGAAGTTGATGAAGACTTGGATTCAAGACTAGATCTTGAAAATATTCGAGCAGAACCTCTGAATGAGTGTAAAACTTGATATCCTTATTGAAAAGTGTATGGAAAATTAAGTGTAAATCTTACAAAATGCACTGGAAAGAATTATTGTCATATCTCACATAAAGAAACCAGATTTATGTATCAGAGACAATGATGTGTGATTTTAAGACAGTCAAGAAATTTGGCATAGCTGTAATGTGAAATATTTCATATACTACAGATGCCTCCCAACTTACGAACAAGTTACGTTCCAGAAGGCTGTTCATATCTTGAATTACTCGTAAGTCGTTATTTTGTCATTTTTCTATTGTTACAATTATTATTATTGTTTTTAATATCATCATTGTTTTTATTGTTCTCTCTCTTTTTGTGCTGTTGTTCATTGAAAACTTAAAGATATTACTGTACAGTATCAGTAATGTATGGTTCTTAGTACTAAAGCATATTTTAATAATAAATACTGTAATAAAAACTGTCTGTTCATGAGTCTGTATGTTCGTAAGTAGGGTAGCGTCTGTGGTTCACTTGACAGTAAAAACTACAATTAATAAAATATCTGGAAAATGGAATGCTGTCAGCTCAATAATAGTCAAAATTATTGCTCTGTTTTACTATTTTATGATGATGAGGAACATTTTCAATAAAACATTATAGTCAATAGTATGTACAGTACTTGTACTGTACATACTATTGACATTACAGTCAGTAACATAGTACAGTACTGTACTTGTACTGTAGAGCATCAGACTTTACTACTACATATCCGTTTTCATTTTAAGTTATTTCGAAGTAAAGCGATTCTGAAAAGCATAGTATTATAACAACATAATTTGCTTTTGTTACATGGTTTGTTTGATTTTAATATATAATCAGATCTAATATTGATGCTACTTGTTTTTTTGCTAACTTTTGTAAAATTAGCAAAGATAATAGAAAAAAAATGGTTATTCAATTCCATGACTAAATTTTACATTGTATGAGTATTTCTTGATTTTTTCACATACAGGTACTGTACTTAAGACTTTCTTGTTCTTTAAAAAATTTATGATCTTGGATATTCATATTATGTACTGCCCTGGATAAATAATAGGATATTCACATTATGTACTGCCCTGGATAAATAACAGGATATTCATATTATGTACTGCCCTGGATAAATAACAGGATATTCATATTATGTACTGCCCTGGATAAATAATAGGATATTCACATTATGTACTGCCCTGGATAAATAACCTATTTTGTAATACTGTACTGTAATATGGAAATAGCACAGCAGTTTCAGAGCTAATTATAAATCTTAAATGCTAATTAATGAAGAATTTGAATCTAATCATGATTTAAAAGAGCATTTTAGCAAGTTTTTTATTATGGAGGATTTGTGGCAGTTTAAGTAAATAATAGTACAAAACTAAGATTAAAATGTGTAGGATAGTATCCCAGTAATTTATTACTCAAAAATTATTATGGTAGCCTTTGTAATCTTTTGTAATCTATCATTGCTACCTTTGTCTGTATTGCTTTATTAATGATGGTTTTATGAGTTTTCTTGGTGTCTATTTTGTCCCTGTGTATGATTATAGATATATTATTTTCCCCTTTTTTCAAATGTTATGGTGACCAACATACTGTATCTGTTAGTTCAAGAACAGCTTTATGAACAAAGTTTCAGATGAAATACAATAACTATATAAAAAAATGTCCTTGAAAACAAAAATAGATGAAAATGTTTTGAATGTGAAGAAAGTGTACTGCAAAATGTTTGCAGATGATAATTTATGAAGATAAAATGGCATAGGATTTCCTGGCTTCTGTTGAGATGTGTGTCAAGTCAGCAATTAAAGATTCAAGGTTTAGGATTGTGCTAGAGTTGATAAGAATCATTCACAAATAACCTGCACATAGGAGAGGAAACTTAAGACAACATTTTGGTCTACCCTGGACCATTATCAAGTCACAACTGAGTGAGAGAAAAAAAGAAGAGAATGTCAGATTACTAGTCAGGAAGAGGGAGGGGGGGAGAAAACAGTTGTAGTTGTAGTCATAGTAATGGTGGGATGGTAGTAGAAGAATGACATTAGTAATAATAATAATGGTAGCAGCAGTGGTGGTAGTAGTAATGGTAGCAGAAGTGGCAGTGGTAGCAGTAGTAAGGTAGAAGTAGTAATGGTATTACTAGCAGTAGACAGAATATTTAAGAATGTAGAAGCAGTGAAAGAATTAGTAGTAGTAGTAGTGGAAGTACATAAGAACAAGAGAACAGAGGGTCACTGTATGATGTCTACTGGCCCTTACCTGTGGGCTCCTACAGTGCCCTTCTCTTCTCTTATACCTCCACTAGCTCTTAATTTGACTAAATTGTATATTTTGTTTTTTAATAGTTGACCACCCAAGTGAGGTCCTCTTGATCCAAGGAAGTGGACTTATCATTCCCTTAGACTGAACCTGAATCTTTGAATTACCCGGATGTTATGTAACCCATGTGGGTTTAGCACTTCTCCCTGATTAAAATAGCAGGCTACATGAAGGAAGATATAAATGCAATCTTCTAAAAAATTACCACGTTACAATAACATCACAAAAATGCTTAGCACATACAAGTGCAATAACAGTATAGTAGAACATGATCTTCAGTGTGAGATGCAGAAAGATGATTAAAATTAAAATACAAATCATTTGTTTGTGTAGCTGAAAGTTATACAGTTGACCCTTGAACAACATGGGGATCAGGGGTGCCGACCCCCTATGCAGTCGAAAATCCGTGTATAACTTTGACTTCCCAAAAACTTAACTACTAATGGCCTACTGTTGACCTGAAGCCCTACCAATAACAGTCGATTAACACACATTTTGTATGCTATATGTATTATGTTCTCCATGGGGAAGTGGAACAGAATTCTTCCTCCTTAAGCCATGCGTGTCGTAAGAGGCGACTAAAATGCCGGGACCAAGGGGCTAGTAACTCCTTCTCCTGTATATATTACTAAATGTAAAAGGAGAAACTTTCGTTTTTCCTTTTGGGCCACCCCACCTCGGTGTTGAAAGAAAGATGTATTTTGTACTATATTCTTATAATAAAGGAAATTAGAGAAATTGTATTCATCAATACCGCAAGTTTATGTCATCTGTTTACAAGATGAATCGTCTGTCTGTCTGTCAGTACCGACATCAATATTGTCTTATATGATACATACATAACATTGTAGATGTTATGTTTTACTTGCACTAGACATCAAAATGAATATTTATTATGATTTAATATTTCATCCTTACATTTGTTTACATTTCTCTTGACTGCAAATGCAACATGTACAATCTGTAATTGTTTATGTGCATAATAAATTCTGATAAATTTTAACTTTTTATAATAGATTTGTGTATATTTTATGGTAGTAAATGATAAAATAGACTAGTATCTACATATATTTTATGCATACATTAAATACCTAACTTTTTCTTAATTTTTTCGGTCAAAAATTTCCAATATATTTATTGAAGAAATCTGCATATAAATGGACCTATGCAGTTCAAACCCATGTTGTTTAACCCTTTCAGGGTCCGTCCCGTAGATCTACGGCTTTACGTTCAGGGTCCAAACCGTAGATCTACGCCATGAGCTCAGCTCACTCTGATAAACTGTGAGTGGTACATTTGGGCCTAGATATGAGAGAATACATCTATGTGGTATGTGTGCACCACATAAAACACATCCTGCAGCACACTGTGTATAATGAGAGAAAAAAAAATGAAATCATGATTTTTCGATTAAAACAGCAACTTTGCAGTGTTTTTTCGTATGTTTTTTATAGTTGTATTTGCGATTTCTTGGTCTCATTTGATAGAATGGAAGACATATTACAGAAATAGAGATGATTTTGATTGGTTTTAGCATTGGAAATGGCTTGAAACTGAGCTCAAAGTAGCGGAAATGTTAAATTTTTGCCGATATTCAAGAGTAAACAAACGACCTCACACGTCTAATACACGTCAGCTGGTGGGTCTAATATACATTCACAGATATGGTGATGATATTTATACAATTATTACAGTATTGCATAACAGTAAATCTTCTATTTTTTGGTGTGAATAAAAATTCATTATGTGAATAAAAAATCAAAATGGAATTTATTTGTAAAGCCTCAAAACATAACTAATGAACAGAGGAAATGTTAGTTTAGTGCCAGGAATGCCTACATTGTTCATTCTGGACCCTATTTTGAAATTGGAATATTTTGAACTTTGTGTTAAATTGGCCAAATTAACAATTTCCGATCACTTTATTTTGTAGTTGAAACAGTTGACTTGGCGATTTCTTGTGCTCAATCGATAGAATAGAAGTAATACTAGTGAAATAGCTAAGAATTTGGTTGATTGGAATAATGTAATTGGCTTAAAATGGGAGTCAAAGTCGGCAAAATCGCCGATTCGTAAATATCGCTGACACATCAAAATTCGCGAGAGCATAATTTCGTCAATTTTCCACCAATTTTCGTACTTTTTGTTTTATTACCTTCACAAAAAGATTCTCTACGATTTCATAAGAAAAAATAACAAATTTTTTTTTTTTAAATTCTTGGACACTGGTGCGTGACTCCAGATTTGGGCCTTGGACCCTGAAAGGGTTAAGGGTCAGCTGTATTTTGTTAATGAAAACTTAAAGTTTAAAAAATATTTCTGTATAATCAGTGTTCAAATGAGATGTGTGTAGTTTTGTATAGTTTATATTTATGACAAAAGAGGTAAAAACAAATACAGAATAAGCAAATTTAGATATTGTTTGATTCCAAGATGCAACTTAGTTTAAAAGGAAGGTCTAGAAAAGCACTGCAAGATTTGGATTTGCAATGCAGAAGCAGTGAAGGTGATAGTGTGAGCATTTTACATAATTTTTGTGAGGTTTGTGAAATTGGGGTAAATATGATTGACCTAATGGAATGCTATGATAGTGAAGTGTAGGCTTTGCCCTAAGAAATCATAGAAGGGGTGGGGCTTGAACCTGTGGGTTTAAGCCCCTACACATACTGTGATTTTTTTGCAATTCTATAAATAACCTGATTCCTCCTTTTTATTCTTCTCCCTCTCCCCCTTTCCTCTTTCCTTTTTTTCCTTTGGGTAGTCTTTCTTCTGCCTTGTGTATTTGTTCCTTCATTATTTATTTACTTTTTCCCCCTCTCTGTGTTCTTGCTCTTACCCTCTGTGGGCACCTAGCTCCCTTGTAGTGCTCTTCTTTCTTAGTATTTGACTGGCTCCTCCTCCTCCTCTTTACTACCTTTCCCACTACTACTACCACCTCCTGCTTACATACACTCCTCCTCTCCTTTTCGTTAGTGTGACTTTGTAAATGGTCAAAGTCGGACCGAAACGTTGTCATAAGCTCCTCTCTTCTATGTGTGGGTTATTTGCATTATTACAGTTTCATGAATCATGATGGCAACTTTGCCCTTAGGGTTATTGTATATTTAGTTCAGTTCAAGGTGATTTTTTTTATTATACAACACTTTACAATAATCATGAGCAAGCACTACAAAATGCAAAAAAAAATAAAAAATGGGGAGTTGAATGATAGCTCTAGGCCTTGCATATTGCAATCAACACATCAGGAGCTTGCAATGTTGCAGAAATGAATTGGAAATCCAGGTAGATCCATTCAAGGGAATGACTAGAGTCGTTCCCTTGAACGATTCTACCTGGACTTCCTACTCATTTTTACAACATTTATTGGTCTAATGTATTGATATTTAATTTACAAATGTTTCAAAATTACAAATAATCTTCTACATCATCTAACATTATTTGCTTTTGCTGGTAAACCACATTTCCATAGCTGTTACTAATAGCCACATTATTATGTCTGTGCAAATTAGATATATCTACCGTCACATAACCCTTCAGAAAATATGGTAGATCTTTTAGGATATCACTTTCTAGCTTCTCCTCATTTCTGTTAAGTGGTGAAGATAAACTATAGTCATTAGCCATTGGTGCTATTGTAGCTGAAGTACCAGATGGTTTATAAATATCTTTATTGAACTGTTTGATATGCAAAGTATCCAGTGAGTCAGATGTAACTGATGTACTAGAGGGCTTATCATAAGCCTCTTTAGTAAATTGTTTGATATACAAAGTATCGAGTAAGTCAGACTGATTAAGCAGAATATGTCTTTCCTGATTATTATCTATTTCTTCAAAAGTAGCCGATTCAATTTCTCTCCTTTGACTTACTGGCCTTATCAGTGACTCCTTGTTAGTGAGTAAACCATCACTAGTGAATGCCATGGGAGGATTGTCTTCGACTTTATCATGAGAATTGGGAAACCAAGAAGTGGTCTGCATGACTTTCTCTGTCGTCTCATCTACTCTAGATAGTACCATCTGAGTTGAAAATGGAGATGTAGTAGAAGACTGGTCATTTACATTGAATAAAACGGTAGTAGACATTATTTTTCCTGTTTCAGGTACATGAATAGGAACAGTCCTCAAGGTATGTACAAGAGATATTGGATAGTCATTTTTGTCATTGACTTCCAGTGACGGTTTCTTGTTCATTCTGCTCTCAGTCACTGTTTTCAGATTATTTACATTTTCTGTTAATAAAGTAAGATTCTTTTTATAATTTAATGGTATCTGAACAGATGTATTATACACATTGCCTTCATTTTCCTCTGTAGTAATTTGCAAATTCTGAGTTTCATTGGGTAAGGGGCTGAAAAATGTGGGACCAGAAACCATATGGAAAGGATCAGGATGTAAATTGAGAACATTATCATTTTCTTTGCCATTACTATTAAATTTAATACTTGAATTATTATCAGTCTGTGTTAGGATGAACTTAAGACCACTTGTTGGACTAAATTGAGGTAAAATATTTGTATCATTGCTTTCTGATTGTGTTTGTATATTTTTTAACAATTTAAACTCCAAGCCACTAACTGGGCTGAACTGAGAAAGGATTCCCTGAGAACTATTTGACTGAGGTTTTGAAGGAGGTGGATGACTTTGATGCTGCCTTCTGATAACTCCTGGCTGGAAGGAACGTCGAGGAATTGTAGGTCGTGGCACAAGGAACCTTTGAGGCCTCATTCTGTTTTGTAAAGAATGGTTAAAATTATTGTGAACTCTCTGATATTGTGGCTGGCTATTTATTTGTATTGGTGTAACATCTTGGTCCTCTGCTTGACGTGAAAATTCTACAGGTTCTCGTAGAGATGAGGGATATTGGTAATGGGCTCTTTCTCTTTGTGTTCCCCCAATAGTTTTGACCATTTTTATATGTTTAGGAGTAACTCGAACTCTGTCACTTGGATGAGGGTGTTTACTTGTTTTTTGTACAAGATAAATACTCTTGTTTGTTTCTGTAGACGATGAGGGGGCACTAACTGGTTGTGAAGATTCATTGAATATCTGTGCAAAGGCCTCAGTAGTAGTCAGTTGCAAGGGTCCTGAAGGAATATCATCGCTTGGTTCCAGAAGTTCATTCCTTTGTCGATTATGAGCAGGTATTATTTTTGAAACAGGTGGTCGGAAAATATTATTATTAACAAGTGAAGGATGCACAATATTACTTTCAGTTAATTTTGGAGGAATTACTTCAACTATCCTAGATGTTTCGCTGCTCTTAATACTTTCTTTGGTTACTGCAGAAATATTACTTAAACCATTAAGTGTAGGAGATGAATTGTGAAATAAGAGACTATTGTCTTTATCAAGATTTAAAGACAGACTATCACTGGATTCATTTATGGAGGGAATTTTACTCTTCTGAAATGTGAAGTCTGCATAATTGGTGATTAGTGCATCATTAGCATTTTTATCTTCAGATGTTATCTGAGGCAAAGGAGGTGCAACCTGAGTGATTTCAGCTACATTTTTCATTTCATTGACAGGAGTGTTCTCATGGAGTTTCTTTTCATGGCAGAATCTCTTAGAATCAAGCTCTGATAATATTGCTGGAGTTTCTTCGCCAAATATCTCTTCTGTATTTTCATTACTTTGTTTAGATAAATTGTCTGTGCAATTTACAGGTAAAGGGACTGGTGACAAAATATGTTCATTCTTTTTAGTCTTTAAAACAATATGTACTGGTCTCATTGTGAATGGCCAAATTGAGGGATTCATGGTAGAGGCACTTGTAACACTATCATTTTCAGCAGGCAACAGCAGTGATGTAGTGTTAGTAATGGCAGTCTTCAAATCATCAGTTCCAAGCATATCTGAAACATCTGGTTTGCTGATATTGTAAGTTACAGTACTTGGTGAAAAGCTGGTTATACCAGTGTTTGTAGCTCTAGAAATCTTTGTTGTAGTTACATCTAAACCAGGTGGGCTGCTGTTTGTTCTTATACTATTTATAGGTATTGTATTTATTGAGATAACTGTGTTGGGAACTGAATTGTTGGCTTCAATTGTAACAAATGATGTGCTAGGCTTAGTTGATGTATTAATAGAACTGATTGAGAATGGCACTGTGAATGTGCTTGTTGGTGTGGTTGCTTCTGTGAAGAGAACTTGTCCCACATCAAAACGTGCCTCTCCATGCTTTTGCTGGTGTTGCCGTTGTCTGGGGATGAAAAAGACAACATAAAATTAAAAAAAAAAAACACCTTTGGCAGTGGACGGCCAATATGTCATTAACTTTTAATAATAATAATTTGGGATCTTGCTATTCTTGAGTACCTCTTCTTTTAGGAAATTCACAAGTTCTGCACACCAAGCCATAAATGCAACAACAACGATGGAGAAGAAATACTAAAGTTTATATTCGAGAGTGACAGTATGATCATCAGGATCATAATATCGAGAAAAGAGATGTGCTTTCAACTGAGACTTTAAAGCATAGACAGATTCCTTACTCTTAATACACACTGGCAACCTCTCGAACAATCTAGGAGCTGGACAAGAAAAAGCTTCCTGCAATGATTTCTTTCCACAGGATGAGGCTCAATCAGTCCAAAAGGTTCTAGGACAATTCACAGAAACATTCCTGAGCCTGATACAAACACATCGGCAAGTACCGAGTCTGTTAAACTTAATTACTTAAATGTCAATAAATGGAGTTTAAATTCAATTTTTGCCTTGATAGAGAGTAAAGGTCATACAAGTAGGGACTAGTGGGAACTCCAGTTAGGAGCGAAAATGTTGGTCTAGCTGTGCGATTTAGTGCAGACAGAAGTTTTGTTAGCAAGTTATGCAAACCTGCGAACAAACAGTTGCAAAAATCAGTTCGAGAGAAAATAAATGCATGGATAAGGACCAAGATACTCTGCTTTTCAAGATATTTTCTGACTGCAGAGAGATTACAAATATGAAAATTGCAAGATTTAACAATCTGGTTTGTATGTCCAACAAATGACACTGAAGAATTCAGGTAACATCTAGATCTCTCACTGATTCCATAGGCTACAAATTGACAATACCACAATTGAAGGCTCCAAAATTTCCAATTTGTACAACCCTTAGGTTTTCCCTAACAATCATAATCTCTGTCTTGCCCTCATTTAGTTTCAATTTTCTATTTGTCATCCAAGTCCGAATATCCAGAAAAAAAAAAAAAAGAGCTAAATCAGATTTTTTTGCATCTACCACATTTAGAACCCAGGTCTAGACCTGTATATCATCAGCATAAAAATAATAAACCCCATGAGCATCCAACAGTAAGGCAGGCCACTAATATAAACAATACCAGTCCAAAAACAGAGCCCTAAGAAATGCTGTACAGTAAGGGTGACGAATCAAATACAGAATCATGACTAGTGCTTGATGTGACTGACCAGAATGGTAGGATTTCAGATGCAACAATGCAGTATCCCTAAGGGTATAGCCAAAAAGATCACTTACCAGTAATTCATAATCAATTGTATCAAATGCAGCAGAGGTGTCCAGCAAAATTAGCAGTGATACATTTCCTAAACAGGTATTCAGTATGAAATCAAACTTTACACAAATCCATCTGAGCTTAATGAAATTGTCAATATGAAGATTGAACACATGGTAAAACATTACTCCACTTCAGAAAAAAAAAAAATTGATCAAAAATGGCAAGCTCAATCAATTTATCAAGGAACGTATTAGAAACAGGACGATAGTTTGACATGTTTTCCTAATCAAGGGAAGGCTTCTTGATGAGCAGGCAAAGCAAATCCTTCCCTCTACCTGTGAAAAGTACGACCCAGATCACTCTAGTATGCTGTGAAAAGCATTCTGATAATATCTGTTATCACCAAAAATTTTTTACCTTGCTAGAGTTATGATCAAAAGCATTGAGTACTCCAGACTGAACCCTCCTCACTATTATTCTCTACAGACTGCTGCCAGCAATGCAGGTACTGTAGAGATATGACACAGTGCCTAATTGAGTTATTATCACATTTGCAAATTTGGATTCGTGAAGATTCTTAGAGCGTTTATGCTCTCCATCATTCTGTGGATTTGAAAAAGAATTTCCAGAACTTGCTTTGCAGAAATATAACTGAAAATATAACTAGTATAACAATGAAATCACAACTTAGTATTATTTACATGTCAAAAAATTCTAAATTGTGAATTAATGGTTCCAAGAATGACTGCAACTGTAAAGGACAACTTCTCTGAAACAAAATTTATTTCTGAAATTTTCATTTGCAAAACTTTGCCCTTTATCAATTTAAAAGGAATTATTGCCAGAATTTTGTAACAAGGTTACTGATAATTTGCTCAACCATCAAGAATTCCATTAACTGTGAATCAATAAACCTTACATTTATTAATATTCACACATCAGTTTTATCAAAAAGCTTAAAAAGTGTCATATATATTCTCTGGCCATTTTTTTAAGACACCACGAATTATAGTGATAACTGCTGAAGGATTCTAAATTTAACTGTATCAACATTTAAGGGTTTATTGCTTCCCACTGAGTAATAATTAGGTTAAAATTTTAGATAGGTTTTAGAGGTGTTATAAAAATTTAAATTATTTTTTAATTCATAACAATAATTAAGACTTGTCTATTTACAAAATTTCATACCTCTGTACAGTTAAAAACACGTCTACATGACTTTTTTTTTTTTTCTTTTACTGGATGTTACTCCACTCTCCAGTCTGTAGAACGACAAACACAGGTAGGTACTGTACAGATGCTTTGTGATGTAATCTAACATGTAGTATATTTTTCAATTATTATAATAGCCATAATTTCCTGTAGCAATAATGTTCCAGACTGGTTGAGGGCTTACTGCTGGAGGAGTGTTTCAGTGAGGTAGTGTCATAACCAGTCAATCTACTTTGTAGCCAAGGTCAATTTTATACTCTGAGAACAACTAACCAATCACTGTTCATGTCCTGACATACTTAATCTAACCAGTAATCAATTACTGTACATCACATCTGCTATGAATGCTAGTGCCTATCCAACGAATGAAAAAAAAATTGTTTAAGCATGCCTGCAAGTATTATTTTTAGAATACTCTTACAGGCCAGAAGCCTAACTGCTTAACAAGACATCATATGAATAAAACCATGTTCATATGACACTATGCTGTTTCCTGATGAACAAAATGTCACCACTCACAATTTTACGTGATATCATAAGCAAATGTTCATTAAATTTCTAAAAAGTTTGATTGGTTATCTTCATTTTTATATTTTTAAATATTCACTATAAATTGTTAACAATTATAGTATGTAATTATTATTAACGTGAGGCATTACGTAAAATGAAAGGGGGTAAAGCAGCTGGAACTGATGGGATTATGACAGAAATGTTAAAAGCAGGGGGGGATATAGTGTTGGAGTGGTTGGTACTTTTGTTTAATAAATGTATGAAAGAGGGGAAGGTACCTAGGGATTGGCAGAGAGCATGTATAGTCCCTTTATATAAAGGGAAAGGGGACAAAAGAGACTGTAAAAATTATAGAGGAATAAGCTTACTGAGTATACCAGGAAAAGTGTACGGTAGGGTTATAATTGAAAGAATTAGAGGTAAGACAGAATGTAGGATTGCGGATGAGCAAGGAGGTTTTAGAGTGGGTAGGGGATGTGTGGATCAGGTGTTTACATTGAAGCATATATGTGAACAGTATTTAGATAAAGATAGGGAAGTTTTTATTGCATTTATGGATTTAGAAAAGGCATATGATAGAGTGGATAGAGGAGCAATGTGGCAGATGTTGCAAGTATATGGAATAGGTGGTAAGTTATTAAATGCTGTAAAGAGTTTTTATGAGGATAGTGAGGCTCAGGTTAGGGTGTGTAGAAGAGAGGGAGAATACTTCCTGGTAAAAGTAGGTCTTAGACAGGGATGTGTAATGTCACCATGGTTGTTTAATATATTTATAGATGGGGTTGTTAAGGAAGTAAATGCTAGGGTGTTTGGGAGAGGGGTGGGATTAAATTATGGGGAATCAAATTCAAAATGGGAATTGACACAGTTACTTTTTGCTGATGATACTGTGCTTATGGGAGATTCTAAAGAAAAATTGCAAAGGTTAGTGGATGAGTTTGGGAATGTGTGTAAAGGTAGAAAGTTGAAAGTGAACATAGAAAAGAGTAAGGTGATGAGGGTGTCAAATGATTTAGATAAAGAAAAATTGGATATCAAATTGGGGAGGAGGAGTATGGAAGAAGTGAATGTTTTCAGATACTTGGGAGTTGACGTGTCGGCGGATGGATTTATGAAGGATGAGGTTAATCATAGAATTATTATTATTCACAATTTATATTAGTTAATAAATTGGAATCACATTTTGCTTTCCACAATATCTAATCATATATGTATAGTAAAGTACAGGAGGGCCCTGCTTTACAGTGCTTTCCCTTACGGCATTATGCTATTGCAGCAGTTTTCAGTTATACCCATTCTTCATTTATTCAGACTCCCCTACAATAAATATATTCACCACTCAATATAAGGCAAAGACAAAAATATTTTAAGGTAAGTAATGTGTGTACTGTATTTACATTTTTTAGGCTTAGCTCTATTGCTCACTTATTATATGATAGAGTGTAAACATGTTATCAGATTTGTATATGCATTTGAAAGTGAAAATAGGCTACATTTCACTTTATAGCAGTAGCCCAGAACCTAACCTGCTGTATAAGTGGGGCCTCCCTGTACAAGTAGTCATTCGAAATTTCTTTGTTAAAATTGTCAGTACACTTTAAAACTGGTACCAAAAAGCACTGACATTACCATGCAACCATTTTACACATTGCCACCAGAAAACAAATACGTTAAAATGCCGCCAGAACATACCTGATGCGATAAGGTTGCAAGTACCATGATGATTTGAATCTTTTCTCTGAAGGCTGAACATGATGATATGGATGCTGTTTCCCGACTGGCTGTTGAGTGAGATGATGTCTGAACTGTTGTTGTGTCGCTGTAGTAGTTTTTTCATCGAGGTGATATCCATATTGCTGTTCTTCTAAAGGCTGATGAGTGTGATTATGTACAGGTTCTTGGGAGCTGATATGATGATGAGTGTTATTAGATACAGGTTGTTGAGGACTAACAGGCTTAAAAGTGAGCCTTTGTTTAGGTGGTTGGGAGCTTGCAAGGTGAATGGTTGTTTCATGTGTTTGTTGTTTGGCATTGCTAGGCTGATGACCATGGTTATGAGTAGGTTGTTGGGGGCTTACAAGTTCATTAGTGAAGTTATGTGCAGAATGTTGGGGTCTTTCAAGCTGATGAGTGTGATTGTGTTTAGATAGCAGATTGACAAGCTGGTGCGTGGAGTAGTGGGTAGGTTGTTGGAGGTTGAGAGACTGCTGTAATATTGTAATCTGTGATGGGTACCTTACAGGCTGGTGTCCTCTGTGAAAATACAAAGTAGACAGGTTTGAAACCTGTATCCTCCTTGGTTGTTGGTTGGAGGTATACAGTGGCGGAGACCGAGATGTAAAATGGCAAGTGTGTATGCTTGGTTGAGTTGAAAAATAATATCTCTGGACAGGGTACTGAGCAGAGTGGTATCTGTGGCCAGGGAATTGAACTGAATAATGATACTGCTGAGTAGGAGACTGTGTTTGGAATTTTGACCTAACTGACACATTGGAATGGTAATGGAAACTGTAATTCTTATCAGTGGATTGTGTGGTTTGTGCAGGCCTATACCTTGTATTGTATGTGTGTGTTGGGTAGTGAAAGGGCCATTGAGCTTGAGTGGCAACCATGAACACATTCAGCACTAGCACTGCCACAATTAAATGGAAACCTGAAAACAAAGTAACTGTTACTTAGATTTAAATAATTGTGTTCTCTATTGTCATAAAACTAATTCTTGTTTGTTTTTCATTTTTTATCTCTATACATATAGTGTACCTGTCTCATCAACATTTCTCCATTCCTGAGGTGAGTGACACCTGTGTTTGTGCACCAGTCACCACACTGAGATATACTGTTTGAATTTTTGTTTCTGTTGGGACATTTAATATAAAAATTTAATCAAATATAATGGCTTCAAAAAAATCACAACAAAGTTGTTGAGATGAGCTATTGAAAATTTGTCGTTTGTACCAGTTCATCTACTGAATATATTAAGATTACAGCACAGGGCAAGGATTGCTGATTGTAAATGAACACAAAGTATATTATAAATGAAAAAAAAATAAAAAATCATTATCTAAAATTTTATTTTACAAAAAAATATGAAGATACAGTATATGAAGCTGCAGCAATTCATGAAATTCCCTAATTATTTGTCACCATCTTTTGGTATAACACGTGGCTTAAAAAGTTAGCCACGTATGATCTACATTGAAATACGTACCAGTTTCAATTGATGAGTGTTGGAGTCTCATTGCTCATGAGTGACACCATACTGGTAGTGCTGAATTCAACTGGCAAAGTGTACAGAAGTACATATCAAGGTATTTTATTTATATTTTCAGAGTGAATGTATCTAAGCGACAGTATGAAAATAACATAGCATCAAAAATCAAGACTGACCCGAAACTGTTGTATAGCCACATCAGGAGGAAGACAACAGTCAAAGACCAGGTGATCAGACTGAGAACAGAAGGTGGAGAACTCACAAGAAATGATCAGGAGGTATGTGAGGAGCTAAACAGGAGATTTAAGGAAGTTTTTACAGTAGAGACAGGAAGGGCTTTGGGAAGACAGCACAGAAGGGAACATCAAGAAGGAATATACCAATAAGTGTTGGATGACATACGAACAACCGAGGAGGAGGTGCAGAAGCTGCTAAGTGACCTTGATACCTCAAAGGCGATGGGACCGGTCAACATCTCCCCATGGGTCCTTAGAGAAGGAGCAGAGATGCTGTGCATGCCCCTAACCACAATCTTCAACACATCCCTTGAAACTGGGCAACTACCTGAGAAATGGAAGACAGCAAATGTAGTCCCCATATTTAAGAAAGGAAACAGAAATGAGGCACTAAACTACAGACCTGTGTCTCTGACATGTATTGTGTGCAAAGTCATGGAGAAGATTATCAGGAGGAGAGTGGTGGAATACCTGGAACGGAACAAGATTATAAATGAAAACCAGCATGGGTTCATGGAAGGCAAATCCTGTGTCACAAGCCTTCTGGAGTTTTATGACAAGGTAACAGAAGTAAGACACGAGAGAGAGGGGTGGGTTGATTGTGTTTTCCTAGCCTGCAGGAAGGCCTTTGACACAGTTCCCCACAAGAGATTAGTGCAGAAGCTGGAGGATCAGGCGCATATAACAGGGAGGGCACTGCAATGGATCGGGGAATACCTGACAGGGAGGCAACAACGAGTCATGGTACCTGAAGAGGTATCACAGTGGGCGCCTGTGATGAGCGGGGTCCCACAGGGGTCAGTTCTAGGTCCAGTGCTATTTTTGATATATGCGAACGACGTGATGGAAGGAATAGACTCTGAAGTGTCCCTATTCGCAGATGATGTGAAGTTGATGAGAAGAATTAAATCAGATGAGGATGAGGCAGGACTGCAAAGAGACCTGGACAGGCTGGTCCAGAAACTGGCTTCTCAAATTCAACCCTGCCAAATGCAAAGTCATGAAGATTGGGGAGGGGCAAAGAAGACCGCAGACAGAGTAAAGGCTAGGTGGACAAAGACTACAGACCTCACTCAGGGAGAAAGACTTTGGGGTGACCATAACATCGAGCACGTCACCGGAGGCACACAACCAAATAACTGCTGCAGCATACGGGATCTGGCAAACCTGAGAATAGCGTTCCGATACCTTAATAAGGAATTGTTCAAGACACTGTACACTGTGTATGTTAGGCCCATACTGGAGTATGCAGCACCAGTCTGGAACCCACACCTGGTCAAGCACGTCAAGAAGTTAGAGAAAGTACAAAGGTTTACAACAAGGCTAGTCCCAGAGCTCAGGGGAATGTTGTACGAGGAAAGGTTGAGGGAAATCGGACTGACGACACTGGAGGACAGAAGGGTCAGGGGAGACATGATAATGACATACAAGATACTGCGGGGAATAGACAAGGTGGACAGAGATAGGATGTTCCAGAGAGGGGACACAAAAACAAGGGGTCACAACTGGAAGCTGAAGACTCAGACGAGTCACAGGGACGTTAGGAAGTATTTCTTCAGTCATAGAGTCGTCAGGAAGTGGAATAGCCTAGCAAGTGAAGTGGTGGAGGCAGGAACCATACATAGTTTTAAGAAGAGGTATGACAAAGCTCAGGAAGCAGAGAGGGAGAGGACCTAGTAGTGCTCAGTGAAGAGGAGGGGCCAGGAGCTGAGTCTCGACCCCTGCAACCACAATTAGGTGAGTACAATAAGGTGAGTACACGCATGCATGCACACACACACACACACACACACACACACACACACACACACACACACACACACACACACACACAAACGCAAACACACACACAACTATCCTCAGAACCAAGCAACCTATCACACCATCCCAACACGCACTACAATCCATACCCACAGCTTCCACCCAACCCCTAACCATAGAATCCCACAGTATGCTACCAGGTCTCCCACCCCTACAGGCCCCCCAAACCACAGTGTTGGAAAGGAAACTGAAGGTATGGTACACAAATGCTGATGGAATAACAAACAAGTGGGAGGAGTGGCGCAAAAGAGTCAAAGAGGCATCACCGGACATCATAGCGCTCACAGAGACCAAGCTTACAGGTATGATAACAGATGCCATCCTTTCAACGGGATACCAGATCCTGAGGAAAGACAGAAGGAACAGGGGGGGCGGATCAAACACCGATGGAATTTTGATGAGCTGGAGAGAGGAGACAGCGGAGAAGAGAGTGATTACATAGCGGGAACGCTTCACTCTGGAGGTCCCAAGGTGGTAATTGCAGTGATGTATAACCCACCACAGAACAGCAGGAGGCCAAGGCAAGAGTATGACGAGAGCAATAGAGCGATGGTCGACACACTGGCTGCAGTGGCCAGAAGAGCTCATGCATGCAGGGCAAAGCTCCTGATCATGGGTGACTCTAACCACAAGGAGATCGACTGGGAGAACTTGGAGCCACATGGGGGCCAAGAAATGTGGAGGGCTAAGATGATGGAGGTGATACTGGAAAACTTCATGTACCAACACGTAAGGGACACTACAAGAGAGGAGATGATGAACCAGCAAGACTGGACTTAGTATTCACCTTGAGTAGTGCAGATATTGAGGACATCACATATGAAAGACCCCTCGTAGGGAGTGATTTCTGTGTGCAGATTTGGGACCATTCCTTCCAAGATTTTCCAAGTGTAGATTATGATATATCTCTCCCTCCTGCGTTCCAACAAGTACAAGTCAAGTGCTTCCAAGCGTTCCCAGTAGTTAAGGTGCTTGACAGAACTTATATGTGCAGTAAAGGATCTCTGTACACTCTCTAGATCTGCGATTTCACCTGCTTTGTATGGAGATGTTAATGTACAGCAGTATTCCAGCCTAGAGAGAACAAGTGATTTGAAAAGGATCATCATGGGCTTGGCATCTCTCGTTTTGAAAGTTCTCATTATCCATCCTATCATTTTCTTTGCACGTGTGATCGTGGCACTGTTGTGATCCTTGAAAGTGAGATCCTCAGACATTACTACTCCCAGGTCCCTTACATTATTTTTCCGCTCTATTGTATGGCCGGAGTCAGTAGTATACTCTGTTCTAGTTATTATCTCCTCCAGTTTTCCATAACGGAGTAGTTGGAATTTGTCCTCATTGAACATCATATTGTTTACCGTTGCCCACTGGAAAACTTTGTTTATATCTTCTTGGAGGTTAACCGCGTCCTCAGCAGATGACAGCCTCATGCAGATCCTAGTATCATCCGCAAAGGATGATACGGTGCTGTGGTGTATATCTCTGTTTATGTCTGATATGAGGATAAGGAATAAGATGGGGGCGAGTACTGTGCCTTGTGGAACAGAGCTCTTCACTATGGCAGCCTCCGATTTAACTCTGTTGACCACTACTCTTTGTGTTCGATTTGTTAGGAAGTTGAAGATCCATCTCCCCACTTTCCCAGTTATTCCTTTAGCACGTATTTTATGGGCTATTACGCCATGATCGCATTTGTCAAATGCTTTTGCAAAGTCTGTGTATATTACATCTGCATTCTGATTTTCTTCCAGTGCATCCAAGGCCATGTCATAGTGATCCAGTAGTTGTGAGAGGCAGGAGCGACCTGCCCTGAACCCATGTTGCCCTGGATTGTGCAGATTTTGGGAATCCAGGTGATTTGCAATCCTGCTTCTTAGCACTCTTTCAAAGATTTTTATGATGTGGGATGTCAGAGCTATTGGTCTATAGTTCTTAGCTAATGCTTTGCTGCCACCTTTATGGAGTGGGGCTATATCCGTTGTTTTAAGTGACTGTGGAATTTCACCCATGTCCAAGCTCCTCCTCCATAGTGTACTTAGGGCACGCGAGAGGGGTTTCTTGCAGTTCTTAATGAAAACAGAGTTCCACGAGTCTGGGCCCGGGGCTGAGTGCATAGGCATGTTGTCAATGGCTTTTTCGAAATCTATCGGAGTTAGGGTAATGTTGGAAATCTGGCATACATTTATGGAGTTTTGAGGCTCATTCATGAAGTGTCGTCGATCCTCAGACCGATTAGTGGTTCACTAAACACAGAGTCGTACTGGGATTTCAATATTTCACTCATTTCCTTGTTGTCGTCTGTGTAAGTCCCATCCTGTCTGAGTAAGGGCCCGATACTAGATGTGGTATTTGCCTTGTTTTTGGCATATGATAAGAAATATTTTGAATTTCTTTCAATTTCACTAAGCTTTAAGCTCCTCCTGCCTCTCCTGGTTCCTGTAAGAGTCATTTAGCTTAAGTTCGATAGTTTCCACTTCCCTGGTCAGCGCCTCCTTTCGTGTATCAGATATTCTAGCACTCCTGAGGAGCTCAGTGACTCTTCGTCGTCTTCTGTAGAGGGAGCCAGCGATCATGTGGTTTTGAGCTTCGAATACATAGTAGAGCTACAAGTGGAAGGGGAAACAGGAAGGCCAGGACAAATGAAACCAAACTACAAGAAAGGGGACTACATGGGAATGAGGAACTTCCCGAACGAGGTTCAGTGGGACAGAGAACTGGCAGGGAAGTCAGTTAATGAGATTATGGAATATGTAGCAACAATGTGCAAGGAGGCTGAGGAGAGATTTGTACCCAAGGGAAACAGGAATAATGAAAAAGCCAGAATGAGCCCATGGTTCACCCAAAGGTGCAAGGAGGCAAAAACCAAGTGTGCTAGGGAATGGAAGAAATATAGAAGGCAAAGGACCCAGGAGAATAAGGAGAGCAGTTGTAGAGCCAGAAACGAATATGCACAGATAAAAAGGGAGGCCCAACGACAATATGAAAACGACATAGCAGCGAAAGCCAAATCTGACCAGAAGCTGTTATACAGACACATCAGGAGGAAAACAACAGTCAAGGACCAGGTAATCAGGCTAAGGAAGGAAGGAGGAGAGACAACAAGAAATGACCGTGAAGTATGTGAGGAACTCAACAAGAGATTCAAAGAAGTGTTCACAGAGGAGACAGAAGGGGCTCCAGAAAGACGGAGAGGTGGGGCACACCACCAGGTGCTGGACACAGTACACACAACCGAGGAAGAAGTGAAGAGGCTTCTGAGTGAGCTAGATACCTCAAAGGCAATGGGGCCAGATAACATCTCTCCATGGGTCCTGAGAGAGGGAGCAGAGGTGCTATGTGTACCCCTAACAACACTATTCAATACATCTGTCCAAACAGGGAGATTGCCTGAGGCATGGAAGACAGCAAATGTAGTCCCAATCTTTAAAAAAGGAGACAGACATGAAGCACTAAACTAGAGACCAATGTCACTGACATGTATAGTATGCAAAGTCATGGAGAAGATTGTCAGGAGAAGAGTGGTGGAACACCTAGAAAGGAATGATCTCATCAACAGCAGCCAACATGGTTACAGGGATGGGAAATCCTGTGTCAAAAACCTACTGGAGTTCTATGACAAGGTGACAGCAGTAAGACAAGAGAGAGAGGGGTGGGTGGATTGCATATTCTTGGACTGCAAGAAGGCGTTTGACACAGTACCACACAAGAGATTAGTGCAAAACCTGGAGGACCAAGTAGGGATAACGGAAGGCACTACAATGGATCAGGGAATACTTGTCAGGAAGACAGCAGCGAGTAATGGTACGTGACGAGGTGTCAGAGTGGGCACCTGTGACCAGCGGGGTCCCACAGGGGTCAGTCCTAGGACCAGTGCTGTTCCTGGTATTTGTGAAGAACATGACGGAAGGAATAAACTCTGAGGTGTCCCTGTTTGCAGATGACGTGAAGTTGATGAGAAGAATTCATTCGATCGAAGACCAGGCAGAACTACAAAGGGATCTGGACAGGCTGCAGACCTGGTCCAGCAATTGGCTCCTGGAGTTCAATCCCACCAAATGCAAAGTCATGAAGATTGGGGAAGGGCAAAGAAGACCGCAGACAGAGTACAGTTTAGGGGGCCAGAGACTACAAACCTCACTCAATGAAAAAAATCTTGGGGTGAGTATAACACCAGGCACATCAACCAAATAACTGCTGCAGCATATGGGCGCCTGGGAAACCTCAGAACAGCATTCCGACATCTTAATAAGGAATCGTTCAGGACCCTGTACACCGTGTACGTTAGGCCCATATTGGAGTATGCGGCACCAGTTTGGAACCCACACCTAGCCAAGCATGTAAAGAAACTAGAGAAAATGCTAAGGTTTGCAACAAGACTAGTCCCAGAGCTAAGAGGCATGTCCTACGAGGAGAGGTTAAGGGAAATCAACCTGACGACACTGGAGGACAGAAGAGATAGGGGGGACATGATAACGACTTACAAAATACTGAGAGGAATTGACAAGGTGGACAATGACAGGATTTTCCAGAGACTGGACACAGCAACACAGGGACACAATTGGAAATTGAAAACACAGATGAATCACAGGGATGTTAGGAAGTATTTCTTCAGCCACAGAGTAGTCAGGAAGTGGAATAGTTTGGGAAGCGATGTAGTGGAGGCAGGATCCATACATAGCTTTAAGCAGAGGTACGATAAAGCTCATGGTTCAGGGAGAGTGACCTAGTAGCGACCAGTGAGGCAGCTCTGATGAAAACTCTCACACGAGCTTTTAAATCTCTGCACAAAATTCAATTTAAACCAGCAAATAATAGAGCCTACTAGACTGGAGAATACACTAGACCTCATCTTCACTAACAATGATGATCTGATACGAAATGTCACCATATAAAAAGCAATATACTCAGATCACAGCATAATTGAGGTTCAGACATGCATGCGTGGAGCCCCAGACCAACATAATGAGATTAGTCACGAGGGAGCATTCACCAAATTCAACTTCAATAACAAAAAAAAAAAAACACAGAATTTGGTTAACACAAGCCTATCTGATGTTATCCTGACGCCAAATGACTTCGAACAGGCGATAAATGACATGCCCATACACTCTGCCCCAGGGCCAGACTCATGGAACTCCGTGTTCATCAAGAACTGCAGGAACCCCCTATCACGAGCTTTTAACATCCTATGGAGAGGGAGCATGGACACGGGGGTCGTCCCACACTTACTAAAAGGTCCTAGATGCACTAGAAGACAAAAAGAATGCAGATGTAATATATACAGACTTTGCAAAAGCCTTCGACAAGTGTGACCATGGCGTATTAGCGCACAAAATGCGTGCTAAAGGAATAACGGGAAAAGTCGGTCGATGGATCTATAATTTCCTCACTAACAGAACACAGAGAGTACTAGTCAACAGAGTAAAGTCCCAAGCAGCTACGGTGAAAAGCTCTGTTCCACAAGGCACAGTACTTGCTCCCATCTTGTTCCTCATCCTCATATCTGACATAGACAAGGATGTCAGCCACAGCACCGTGTCTTCCTTTGCAGATGACACCCGAATCTGCATGACAGTGTCTTCCATTGCAGACACTGCAAGGCTCCAGGCGGACATCAACCAAATCTTTTAGTGGGCTGCAGAAAACAATATGAAGTTTAACGATGAGAAATTTCAATTACTCAGATATGGCAAACACGAGGAAATTAAATCGTCATCAGAGTACAAAACAAATTCTGGGCCACAAAATAGAGTGAAACACCAACGTCAAAGACCTGGGAGTGATCATGTCGGAGGATCTCACCTTCAAGGACCATAACATTGTATCAATCGCATCTGCTAGTAAAATGACAGGATGGATAATGAGAACCTTCAAAACTAGGGATGCCAAGCCCATGATGACACTCTTCAGGTCACTTGTTCTATCTAGGTTGGAATATTGCTGCACACTAACAGCACCTTTCAAGGCAGGTGAAATTGCTGACCTAGAAAATGTACAGAGAACCTTCACAGCGCGCATAACGGAGATAAAACACCTCAATTACTGGGAGCGCTTGAGGTTCCTAAACCTGTATTCCCTGGAATGCAGGCGGGAGAGATACATGATTATATACACCTGGAAAATCCTAGAGGGACTAGTACCGAATTTGCACACGAAAATCACTCGCTACGAAAGCAAAAGACTTGGCAGATGCTGCAACATCCCCCCAATGAAAAGCAGGGGTGTCACTAGCACGTTAAGAGACCATACAATAAGTGTCAGGGGCCCAAGACTGTTCAACTGCCTCCCAGCATACATAAGGGGGATTACCAACAGACCCCTGGCAGTCTTCAAGCTGGCACTGGACAAGCACCTAAAGTCGGTTCCTGACCAGCCGGGCTGTGGCTCATACATTGGTTTGCATGCAGCCAGCAGCAACAGCCTGGTTGATCAGGCTCTGATCCACCAGGAGGCCTGGTCACAGACCGGGCCGCGGGGGCGTTGACCCTCGGAACTCTCTCCAGGTAAACTCCAGGTAATGAGGACTCAAAAGGGCAATGAGAAAAGAATAGTTGAAGTCAGAGGCGGAAGGGCGAGGTGCATGAGTCATCGTACAGCGAGCATCATTCAGCGAGCATCGTACATCAGGCATCTGGATGGATGTCCCCTCTGAGTTGTAACGTACAAATCACCTGTTTGTGGTTGGCGGGAAGTTTTGAGTGGTAGAGCCGGCCCTAGGATCACTGGTGGCTGGCTATCACAAACCCTGCTCCAGAGCGATTATCATACACACAACACCTAGCAGTAGTAGGAAGATAAAATTTGTAGGAGCAAGGAATAGGCAGGAGGATTAAGTCGGGGCTAATGGGACTACAGCCCTGACAACAGTTTCAAGAGACAATGTTTTAGGACACAAAGACAGTACAAGCTGAGAAGCAAGTATTGGGTACACATGTAGTAAAAGGTAGTACATAACTGGGGGAAATAAAGACTCGTTAACACACGCTAGCTAGTATTATAATTATTAGAATTACTCTCAGTGTTAATGGTATCTTATTAGTATTACGGATACACAGAGGTGAAATGTATTTCTGGGACATATAAACAACTGACGTGCTCACACACGCGCGTGCACACATACACACTTGGGGCCAGGAGCTGAGTCTCGACCCCTGAAACCACAACTAGGTGAGTACACACACCCACTCATTCACACAGCTGATCCTTGGAATTTGACCGCGTCCCCTCACCCCCACACACCTTTTTTTTCCCTCCCCCACAGACCTTTCCCCTCCCCTGCTCTTGCCTTCACTCCCTCCTATCTTTCTCTCCCCTCTCACTGGCGTTTCTCTCTCTCATAGCCTTTTTCCCTCCCCTTCCCCCTACTCTCTCTCTCTCTCTCACTCCCATAATTCTATCCCTCACCCTCCTCTCTATAGGCTTCTCTCTCCATCTCCCTTTTTCTATATTTCTACCCCTCCCTCGCATTTCTCTCTCTCATAGCCTTTTCCCTCACCCTCCTTTCTCCCTCTCTCTCTCCCCCCCCCCCTCTCTCTCTCTCTCTCTCTCTCTCTCTCTCTCTCTCTCTCCTCTCTCTCTCTCTCTCTCTCTCCCCTCTCTCCCTTTCTTTCCCCTCTCTCTCCCCCTCTCTTTCTCCCACTCTTTCTCCCTCTCTCTACCCTTTCTCTCCCCCTCACATTTCTCTCTCTCCCCCCATTGGTCTTATCCCTCACCCCCATACTCTCTCCTCTCTCTCCCTCTTTCTACCCTTTCTCTCTCCCCCTCTCCCTCCTTCTGTCTGTGGTAAAAAAAAAAAAAGGTGGCCCTAGAGGACAGAAAACCAGAGATCTGGTGGACGAACCAGGGAGGAAAGGCTGGGAGTTAGAGCTCCAAAAAAGGGAGGAAGAGTGGGGAAGGAAGATAGTAGAGCTTGGTAAGAAAATGGAGGAGCGGATAGCTGAAGAGTGCAGGAAGTGGGAAGTACAGGTCTTAGCAGCAGAAGCTAGGATACAGTGCTTAGAAGAGAAACTGCAAAGCCTGAAACAGATTAGAGAGACAAATGACAATTCAGATGTGACATCAGGAAATTCAATGTCAGGAGCAGACAAGGGGATGGTAAGCAACAAAGACATACCGTACTCGAAGGCCCTATCAGACCCACGTGGGGCCAGGGAAAAGACGAGGAGCACACTAAGATCAAATGACAGGTCTGAAGACAATGAAGGTATGCTATATGCAGAGATTCTAACAGCCAACTGCAGTAGCAAGGGACAGCTGGTCATGAAAGACAGTTCACTGAGAATAGAAGTTTCAGATATGACAGGGACTGAAGGCAAAAACATGTCAATGGAAGGAAATAAAATGCCTCAGAGGAAGCAGATGGAGACTCAGTGGGAGGAGGAAAGGGCGAGGTCAGTTTTTGTGTACGGGCTCCAAGAAGCCAAGGGGGACAACTTTGAAGAAATAAAACAGGAGAAAAAAATGATTGAAGGCATGAAAACAATAGGTTAGGGCGATATGACCCAGGTGACAAATTTTCAGAGAATTGGGTGGTTTGCGAGTGGAAGGATACGGCCTGTCAAAGTAATTTTCAAGGAAGAATCAGTTCAAACCAGGAGCACTAAACTATAGACCTGTGTCATTGACGTGTATAGTATGCAAAGTTATGGAGAAGATTATCAGGAGGAGAGTGGTGGAGCACCTGGAACGGAACAAGAGTATAAATGCCAACCAGCACGGATTCATGGAAGGCAAATCCTGTGTCACAAACCTTCTGGAGTTTTATGATAAAATTACAGAAGTAAGACACGAGAGAGAGGGGTGGGTTGATTGCATCTTCTTGGACTGCAAGAAGGCCTTTGACACAGTTCCTCACAAGAGATTAGTGCAGAAGCTAGAGCATCAGGCGCATATAACAGGAAGGGCACTGCAATGGATCAGAGAATACCTGACAGGGAGGCAACAACGAGTCATGGTACGTAATGATGTATCACAGTGGGCACCTGTGACGAGCGGGGTCCCACAGGGGTCGGTCCTAGGACCAGTGCTATTTTTGGTATATGTGAACGACATGATGGAAGGGTTAGACTCAGAAGTGTCCCTGTTTGCAGATGATGTGAAGTTAATGAGGAGAATTAAATCAGATGAGGATCAGGCAGGACTTCAAAGAGACCCGGACAGACTGGACACCTGGTAAAGCAAATGGCTTCTCGAATTTAATCCTGCCAAATGCAAAGTCATGAAGATAGGGGAAGGGCACAGAAGACCACAGACAGAGTATAGGCTAGGTGGCCAAAGACTGCAAACCTCACTCAAGGAGAAAGATCTTGGGGTGAGTATAACACCCAGCATGTCTCCAGAAGCACACATCAACCAGGTAACTGCTGCAGCATATGGGCGCCTGGCAAACCTGAGAACAGCATTCCGATACCTTAGTAAGGAATCGTTCAAGACACTGTACACCGTGTATGTCAGGCCCATACTGGAGTATGCAGCACCTGTTTGGAACCCGCACTTGATAAAGCACGTCAAGAAACTGGAGAAAGTACAAAGGTTTGCGACAAGGTTAGTTCCAGAGCTAAGGGGAATGTCCTATGAAGAAAGATTAAGGGAAATCGGCCTGACGACACTGGAGAACAGGAGGGTCAGGGGAGACATGATAACGACATATAAAATTTTGCGTGGAATAGACAAGGTGGACAAAGACAGGATGTTCCAGGGAGGGGACACAGAAACAAGAGGCCACAATTGGAAGTTGAAGACAAATGAGTCAGAGAGATATTAGGAAGTATTTCTTCAGTCATAGAGTTGTCAGGCCGTGGAATAGCCTCGAAAATGACGTAGTGGAGGCAGGAACCATACACAGTTTTAAGACGAGGTTTGATAAGGCTCATGGAGCGGGGAGAGAGAGGGCCCAGTAGCAACCGGTGAAGAGGCGGGGCCAGGAGCTAAGACTCGACCCCTGCAACCACAAATAGGTAAGCACAAATAGGTGAGTACAACAGGCCTAGTGTCTAATCGACATGTGCCTAGGACAAAATGGTAACTAACACAGACGAGGTATTCTTAAGTTAACACAATTTTTTTTTTAATAAAATTGAAAAATTAAGACTTGTACACTCCAGTCACAATACAAACCTTCCTTGAAGCAAAATACTGTACACCAGCACTAAAAACTTGAAGCTGATCAGAAGAGGCATACTTTAGTAATTCCACAAAACCCAATATTCTACACTTTCAGTTGTTTGAAAATTGGTAAATCCTTATTTAAATGGGCTAAAAATATGGTGAACCTTTCTATCAGTTAAATGCATCAGAACTTATAGTTTGAAGCTGTTCAGGAAAAACATTCTCAAGTTATCTTGGCATACCCTTCAGGGAAAGTAAAACCTTAGAATTATTTTCTCCGCTTTTCTCACGTTTCTTTGTCTTCCATGTTAAAGAATTGTGGTAAGGTAGTTGTGATGGATAAGTTGAGAGCGAGTTTAAACAATATGAGAGACCATATACGTCTGTAATCACAGATTGACTGGAGCAATTTGACAGGAAATTTAGAGTCAGGTGACTTTCTTGATACGATCCAGGATTGTTTTTTAAAACAGTTTGTGACAGAGCCAACTAGGGGAAATAACCTCCTTGACTTGGTTCTTGCCAGTAGGGAAACACTAATTAATAATCTTGAGGTTAATGATGAGCTTGGGGAAAGTGATCACAAATCACTCAGTTTTAATATATCATGGAATTCCCCTAATAATGGCAATCAAGTCTCCGTCCCTGACTTTCGCTTGGCTGATTTCATAGGACTGAAAAATTACTTAGGTGGGCTGAACTGGAATGACCTGACTAAGGGTCAGGTAGGTGGTGATGGTTGCCGATATGATGCTTTCCAGGGCATAGTTCTAGCTGCTCAGTCAAATTATGTTCCAAATAGGGAAATCAGATCAAACAAAAATGATCCTAAATGGATGAACAATAGATTAAAATATCTGATTGGTCAAAAGAGAGGCATATATAGGCAAATCAAAAGAGGAGAGGGGCAATTGAGAAATCGATATATTCAGTTAAAGAGAGAAATAAAAAAGGGAATTAGAAAAGCAAAAAGAGATTATGAGGTTAAAGTTGCAAGAGAATCGAAGACTAACCCAAAAGGATTCTTTCAGGTATACAGAAGTAAGATCAGGGACAAGATAGGCCCACTCAAAAGTTCCTCGGGTCAGCTCACTGACAGTGATAAGGAAATGTGTAGAATTTTTAACACATACTTCCTCTCAGTTTTTACACAGGAGGATACCAGCGATATTCCAGTAATGATAAATTATGTAGAACAGGACGATAATAAACTGTGCACTATTAGGGTCACAAGTGACATGGTCCTTAGGCAAATAGATAAATTAAAACCTAACAAATCCCCAGGCCCTGATGAACTGTATGCAAGGGTTCTAAAGGAATGTAAAGAGGTGCTTAGCACACCTTTGGCTAATCTTTTCAACATATCACTACAAACTGGCATGGTGCCAGATAAGTGGAAAATGGCAAATGTGATACCTATTTTCAAAACAGGTGACAGGTCCTTAGCTTCGAACTATAGACCAATAAGCCTAACCTCCATAGTGGGAAAATTTATGGAATCAATAATTGCCGAGGCAGTTCGTAGCCACCTTGAAAAGCATAAATTAATCAACGAATCTCAGCATGGTTTTACAAAGGGGCGTTCCTGCCTTACGAATTTATTAACTTTTTTCACTAAGGTATTTGAGGAGGTAGATCATGGTAATGAATATGATATTGTGTATATGGACTTCAGTAAGGCTTTTGACAGGGTCCCACATCAGAGACTATTGAGGAAAATTAAAGCACATGGAATAGGAGGAGAAATTTTTTCCTGGATAGAGGCATGGTTGACAAATAGGCAGCAGAGAGTTTGCATAAATGGGGAGAAATCAGAGTGGGGAAGTGTCACGAGCGGTGTTCCACAGGGGTCAGTGTTGGGCCCCCTGCTGTTCACAATCTACATAAACGACATAGATGAGGGCATAAAGAGCGACATCGGCAAGTTTGCCGATGACACCAAAATAGGCCGTCGAATTCATTCTGACGAGGACATTCGAGCACTCCAGGAAGATTTGAATAGACTGATGCAGTGGTCGGAGAAGTGGCAGATGCAGTTTAATATAGACAAATGCAAAGTTCTAAATGTTGGACAGGACAATAACCATGCCACATATAAACTAAATAATGTAGATCTTAATATTACGGATTGCGAAAAAGATTTAGGAGTTCTGGTTGGCAGTGATCTGAAACCAAGACAACAGTGCATAAGTGTTCGCAATAAAGCTAATAGAATCCTTGGCTTCATATCAAGAAGCATAAATAATAGGAGTCCTCAGGTTGTTCTTCAACTCTATACATCCTTGGTTAGGCCTCATTTAGATTATGCTGCACAGTTTTGGTCACCTTATTACAGAATGGATATAAATTCTCTGGAAAATGTACAAAGGAGGATGACAAAGTTGATCCCATGTATCAGAAACCTTCCCTATGAGGATAGACTAAGGGCCCTGAATCTGCACTCTCTAGAAAGACGTAGAATTAGGGGGGATATGATTGAGGTGTATAAATGGAAGACAGGAATAAATAAAGGGGATGTAAATAGTGTGCTGAAAATATCTAGCCTAGACAGGACTCGCAGCAATGGTTTTAAGTTGGAAAAATTCAGATTCAGGAAGGATATAGGAAAGTACTGGTTTGGTAATAGAGTTGTGGATGAGTGGAACAAACTCTCAAGTACAGTTATAGAGGCCAGAACGTTGTGTAGCTTTAAAAATAGGTTGGATAAATACATGAGTGGATGTGGGTGGGTGTGAGTTAGACCTGATAGCTTGTGCTAACAGGTCGGTTGCCGTGTTCCTCCCTTAAGTCAATGTGACCTGACCTGACTAGGTTGGGTGCATTGGCTTAAGCCGGTAGGAGACTTGGACCTGCCTCGCATGGGCCAGTAGGCCTTCTGCAGTGTTCCTTCGTTCTTATGTTCTTATGTTCTTACACGGGTGGGGTTTGAACCTGCGATCAAGAGTTTTGAGATACTGATCGCGGGTTCAAACCCCACCCGTGGTATGGTTAGGAAAAATACAGCCTTCCCTCGTCAACTGAGGCTTCCTCATCGCCACTCAAAACTGTCCTTAGCAGTACACACGTTACATCATTTTGGTTGGCGAGGGACCTCGATCTAAGGAATTGGACCTGATCGTCCTTTCCTTGGATCGAACCTGATTGCCTCCCATTCACGACCCCTACGGGTGTAGCGCACTTCCCTAAATATAATAACTAGTGATAATGACTCCTTAAAGTGGGGTTCTTTGATGACGGTGAGGGACTTTTGATTCAAGGACGTGGACCCCTCAGGGAAGGTTCCTTGATGTTGGTGAGGGGCTCTTGATTTAGGGAATTGAATCTGTGCTCCAGTTCCCCGAATTAAGCCTGAATACCTTCCACATTTCCCCCCCCCCAGGCGCTGTATAATCCTACGGGTTCAGCGCTTCCCCTTGATTATAATAATAATAATCAAGGACGTGGATATGCCCTTCCTCTTTCTTGGATCGAACCTAACTGCCCCAAATTTCCTCAGATGCTGTGTGATTAACAGTTCCTTCAAGTTGAACGTTCTTCCACACCTTTCCCTCCATGAATATAAACTATTTTTAAAGTGTCATCTTCACCCTGTTGAACAAACTAATCAACTTTGTTCAAGGGGTTGAACCTTTAAGACGATTCCTTGATGCCGGATATTTTCTTAATACAAGGAATGTGGCTTATCCTACATTTTCTTGAAACAAACCTGGTTGCTCCCCATTCTCCAGGCACTTTAATGACTCCTAGGGGTTTAGCACTTCCCCATGGATAGAATTATAATCAGGGTCTTGATCCAAATGACCTTTTAAGTGAAAGTGCCTTGATACTGGTGAAAAGTTCTAGATTCAAGGAACTGGAGCTGCCCTTCCCTCAATGGAGGTTCCTTGAGGGGCTCTAGGGAACTGGATCTGTGCTCCAGTTCCCTGAATTAGTGAATTAGGCCTGAATACCTTCCATCCCGCCCCTACAGGCGCTGTATAATCCTACTGGTTTAGCGTTTACCCATGATTATAATAATGTATAATCCTATGGGTTTAGCGCTTCCCCTTTGATTATAATAATACGGGTTTAGCGCTTCCCCATGATTATAATAATAATGGAGCTACCTACCCTTTACTTAGATCAAACCTTATCACCTATTTCACAGGAACTGTAGGAACCCCTACAGGTTTGGCGTTTCCTGAATATAATACTTAACAGTCAAATGTAATCTTACCAGTCATTGTTGTGTGAGGGGCAAAGCGTGTCAGTTGCCTACCAGTGCTTCACACTCCCAACTGACCTCCAGTGACCTCTATCACCTCACTTGACCCTTAGTACCTCACCTATCCCCACTTAAGTTATTCCAGTATTGCCACATTTGTTATCACCATATTTCACTTATCTTTCTCTTTAACAAATCTTGACCTATATTTGAACACCATTTTAATGACCTTGTCAAATAGCTTCCTCAATTACTTTCTAATTTTGTAATTCGTCTCTCGTTTCATTAAAAATTACAGGTGGTAGTGCCCACGGTGACAACTGTTCTTGTTGTCAGCTAAATATAGATGTGTGGGAAAAACATGTCTCTGACCACGCCTGGAGAAGTGATGTTTTGCGGTCTTGATATTTTCTCACACAGTTACCATCAAGGCTGTCTCACACAAAGTCAATAATGGCAAACGTACAAGATCTGCCTTAGTCAAAAGATAATAAAAGTCTGTATGTGCACTAACCCTTCTTTCCCCTCCCCTCCCTCTCACTCACTCAGGTCAGGTAATTTTATGCACGTAAGATAAGATAAGGTTTCGTTCGGATTTTTAATCCCCGGAGGGTTAGCCACCCAGGATAACCCAAGAAAGTCAGTGCGTCATCGAGGACTGTCTAACTTATTTCCATTGGGGTCCTTAATCTTGTCCCCCAGGATGCGACCCACACCAGTTAACTAACACCCAGGTACCTATTTGCTGCTAGGTGAACAGGACAACAGGTGTAAGGAAACGTGTCGAAACGTTTCCACCCGCCGGGAATCGACCCCGGGCCCTCCGTGTGTGAGGCGGGAGCTTTAGCCACCGGGCCACCGGGGCCACCGTGTATATATATATATATATATATATAGATATATATATATATATATATATATATATATATATATATACATACACATACACATACATATATATATACATACACATACATATATATATATATATATATATATATATATATATATATATATATATATAAATATATATATATATATATATATATATATATATATATATATATATATATATATATATATATCAAGGAACAATGATCCTTGATAATGTGAGTAGTCACGAAAGCTCTTGGAATTTCTCTATTCTTTCACAGTGGTTGTTTTGAATATTCTAAAATCACCTGTTTACTGTGATCTTATTGCATATATAATATCTTTATTTATTACAGGTACATGTACAAGGTATACAGACCTAGCTGACATCAATGTTAGTTTTACCCCATGGAAATAAGTCACTCTGACTTTTTTGGGTTATCCTAGGTTCTCTACACATATGCTGCTATGTATGATAATATGTGTAACTGTATTTGTGTATATCTGAATAAACTTTATTATGTACCCCATATCCATCCTGTGGGCGGTAGTCAAAAGATTACAGAGATACATAATAATATCAATGACGTGGCTCTGGTGGCCTGGTGGTTAACGCTCTCGCTTCACACGGTGAGGGCCTGGGTTCGATTCCCAGCCAGAGTAGAAACATTGGACGTGTTTCTTTCCACCTGTTGTCTATGTTCCCCATCAGTAAAATGGGTACCTGGGTGTTAGTCGACTGGTGTGGGTCGCATCCTGGGACACTGACCTAAGGAGGCCTGGTCACAGACCAGGCCGCGGGGGCGTTGACCCCCGGAACTCTCTCCAGATAAACGTATTACTATATAAAAAGCCCCTTGTTATGCAGAGCATTTCGGGCAAATTAGGTCACTTTTGTCCCAGGATGCGACCCACAACAGTCGACTAACACCCAAATACCCATTTTACTGATGTGTAAGTCCGATGTTTCCACCCCTTCGCCGGAATCGAACCCGGACCCTCACCGTACCACCTCTGGAGCTGTGCTGGGGACCCCTCATCCTCAGAGAAAAGAATAAACTACCTACTTCAGGGAAATATATATATATATATATATATATATATATATATATATATATATATATATATATATGCAAAACAACCACTCTGAAAGAACAGAGAAATTCCAAGCGCTTTCGTGACGACGCACATTATCAAGGAACTATGAAAGTAAAGCATCCAAGGAAGCTATATAAGGGGTCTGGCCGGCACCTCACTATCAGATCCCACAACGGTTAAATACCTGACGCGCGCCGACCCAACTTGGATAGGTCCTTGGCACAACTCACCTATCCAAGTTGGGTCGGCGCGCGTCAGGTATTTAACCGTTGTGGGATCTGATAGTGAGGTGCCGGCCAGACCCCTTATATAGCTTCCTTGGATGCTTTACTTTCATAGTTCCTTGATAATGTGAGTAGTCACGAAAGCGCTTGGAATTTCTCTATTCTTTCAGAGTGGTTGTTTTGCATATTCTGAAACCACCTGTTTACTGTGATCTTATTGCATATATATATATATATATATATATATATATATATATATATATATATATATATATATATATATATATATATATATATATATATATATATATCGAACTTCATGGTCTCGTGTGTCACACTGCAGAAGGGAAGTATGCCAGACATGAGGAGGTCAATGACATCATAAAGAGAAGCCTCGCCACAGCCCGTTGCCCAGCTCAACGGGAACCCCAAGTGCAGAGGTCTGTCGGAAGTCAAAAGCGTCCTGATGGAGCCACTATGCTACCTTGGAAGGATGGAAAGCAGATTGCCTGAGACTACACCTGTGCCTCCACATTGGCAGACACCTACTTGCCATACTCCGTAGTGGAAGGGGGTGGAGCTGCCAGCTACAGGGAGACCCAGAAGATCCGCAAATATGAAGACCTTCCCCCTTGCTATAACTTCATCCCAATAGGGTCGGAGACCCTTGGAGCATGGGGCAAGTGTGCTCTAAAGTTCCTCAAAGAGCTGGGTGAAAAGCTCATCATAGAAGCCAAGGATCACAGGGCGACCAGCTTTCTCTTTCAGAGACTCAGTGTTGCAATCCAGAGAGGAAATGCCTGCAGCATTCTGGGCACACGGCCCACCGCCGGGGAGTTGGACGAAGTATTCGAGAAGTAGCTCTGAGTTACCTATGTTGTTTTACTTTCTATTGTATCTTTGTGAATGTTTTGTCAACGTGTTTTGTCTTTAAATAAAATATATATCAAGTATAGGGGGTGGTAGGAGAAAATTCTCAAACAGCTTCAGGGAGAACCTTGAGTTTTCCCTGAAGCAAGTTTACTCTTTTCTCTGAGGATGAGGGTCCCCCGGACAGTTCTAGAGGTGGTACCTCCCTATATCTATATATATATATATATATATATATATATATATATATATATATATATATATATATATGTTTTGTATATATATATATATATATATATATATATATATATATATATATATATATATATATATATAGGATGGGGTCCACCTCTGGTGTAAATTGTGGGACCCATAGCCTCGGAGAAGTGCATAAAAAGGCTTCAAGGAAGAATATTTGGATTTCTTCCTGAAGCCGTTTGAATATTCCACTTCCCCTACCACCCCATCTTTTAGTATATATTTTTTTTACCAATAGGAATATTTTATTACATAATATGGTACAGAAGATTTAAGAGATACATTGTTGATATAAAGGTGGCATATAAGGTACATGTTACGTGTGTATCACCAATTATAAGGTGAAAATCTCATCCAGCTCCTCAGAGCTGGGGCGTGTTCCCAAAATACAGCAGGCATTACCCCTTTGAACAGCCGCACTGAGCCGCTGGAACAGAAAACTAGCTGCCCTGGGATCCCTAGTTACCCTGATGAGTCTTTTTCCCAGCTCCTTAAGGAATTTAGATGCACTCTTTCTCCATGAGCCAAGGGTCTCTGAGCCTATGGGAACAAACATATAATGATGGGCAAGTTCTCCATATTTTCTAGACTTTTGGGACTCCCTGAAGCTGGCAGCTGCCCCTCCTTCCTCCCTGGTGTATTGGAGATAGGTATCAGCCAAGGTAGATGCACATGTATAGTCCCACACCACCTGATTCCCATCTGTCCAGGCTTGAAGGGTGATACCATCTGGACGCTTCTGGCTGCCATCAGATCTGCATAGTTGGGGTGGCTCCCTTACTGCTGGGCATCCAGCTGTTGTGAGGCTCCTCTTGATAATGTTATTAACCTCCTCATGTCTTGCAATCTTTCCCTCGGATTTACGGCACACAAGACCATGGTACCCGAATCGGTCTGCTGCTTCACTCCCACAAATACACCTGTGTTCGGCGAGAATAGGGGCGGCAAGTCGAAGGGCAACACCGATGCGGATGGTCTGTGGGTCGAGGCGTGTGCCAAGGCTGGAGTTGGGAACAGCCAACAGAAAGTCCCCAGCATGAGGGGCTCTCACTGCCAGCAGGCAGGCTCTATCCTTCCCTGACACACTCTGAAGCATTGGACCATCCCAGTGCGATTGTTTGTAGTTGTTGGGGGGAGCAGGTCTGGTTTCTGAGCCCCTTAGATTATCCCAGATCATTGCTCCGTCAATTAATTTTTGGTCCTGGACTCCAATCTTGTCCCTAAGATGTTCAGGGAGAATCGCTGCTACAAGCTCTCTGGATGCAATACACGAAGACAGAAAAGCAGGTAACGCAATCTGTTATGACTTGCGGACACCAATGCCTCCTAGTCTGACTGGAAGTGTAGCTTGGTTCCACTGCCCGTCTTCTAGAGTAAGGTTAAGTACTTTCGTAAAAATCTGCCTCAGAATACTGTCATATTCGTGCAGTATAGGGTTATCATATGAAGGTGCACATCTTAGGAAATATGTCAACCTGGGCAGACTCAAGCACTTTGTGAGAAGGTACAAGGCATCGTGGGTGTCCAGATTGCCTATTCGTTGTTCCATTCTCCTTAACTCTTCTAATTTCTTCCTGAGAATTTGTGGGGGCAATGACTGCTGCTCCTGGTAGTTTTGATCTCACTGCATTTATCACTTGTTGACTGACTGAGATGATTTCACATTTGGATGGATTCAGGACGAGACCCATTTCCTGTCCCCGTGTCATTACCTGTGTAAGGTCATGTAGGAGGGACTCCTTTGTACCTGCTAGTGTGCCATCATCTAGGAACCAGATGTTTAGCTCGCTGGTCGGTCTGACTGTGATTTCCCTAACTGCTATACAGAAGAGAAATGGTGCAAGAGGATCTCCTTGTTGGACACCCTCCGATGATGTGATTTCATGCTCTCCAAAGAGAAGCATTGATTCCTTGCTATACCCAGCTGAAACAAAGGGGAAGAGACCAGGGAAATGTTCTTGTACTGCTGCTAATACCACGTCTCTTTTCAGGAGATTGAACGCATTCTTGAAATCTAATTTTACCACTGCATTGTCCTCAGGCAGGTTGTTGATATACGCCCTTGTTGCATGAACCGCTGCTTCGCTTCCTTGAGAGACCCCAAAGCCAAGCTGGTTTGGTTGAAGCATCATGGCTGCCTGTGCACGAATACTTCGGACAGCAGCTTTGGATACGAGGCGGCGTAACGTGTTGCCTACTGCAATTGGCCGAATTCCTCCATCCTTCTTCTTAAGTGCACAAAGTGTTGCACCAAAAAAGAAAGGTCTAATTTCATCAGGAATCAGACCAGCCAAGGAATTGTTGATGAACCTTGTGATCTCTGAAAGCAGTGTCTCTGCAATTTCCCCAATAACTGGATTAACCATTTCCTTTATATGCTGTGGCCTTATTCCAGTGTAACCCCCAGCAGAGCCAGATGGGAACGACATTATTGCTTTGTAAATGTCTGAGTCTTCCACAATCAATGGTTCCATAGTGGGGACAGAGGTGTTGGAACTGTTGGTGCCACTGGTTTCCCTGGCAGGGTGCTTTCCTCTAAGTGCTTCAGCCGTGTCAGCATCCCTGGGAGCAACTGTATCTTCACTGGTAATAATTCTGATTGCCCCCACTGTGTTGCCCTCTTCAATTTTCTTGCTCACTTGCACTCTGACTTTTTCACTGTCAGTAGAGTGAGTGGGGGTTCTGCCTCTCCCTTTTTTGTGTTGACGGGAAAAAAAATATATATCTATATATATATATATATATATATATATATATATATATATATATATATATATATATATATATATATATATATATATATATATATATATATATATATATATGTCGTGCCGAATAGGCAGAACTTGCGATCTTGGCTTAAATAGCAACGCTCATCTTGCCATATAGGACAAGTGAAAATTTGTGTATGCAATAATTTCGCCAAAATCATTCTGAACCTAACGAAAAAAATATATTTCACTGTGTTTGTTTAGTATTAAATTACTGTAAACAAATCTAAAATATATTTAGTTGGGTTAGGCTAAAATAATTTGTTATTGTTATAATAAGGTTAGGTAAGTTTTCTAAGATTCTTTTGGTGCAAAATTAAAAATTTTTACATTAAAATTAATGAAAAAAATATATCTTGAATCGTACAAGAGAAAATTTTAGAAAGGACTTAATTTTAAATGAGTTCTTGCTAATTGATCAGTTTTACATATTCGGCACGACATATATATATATATATATATATATATATATATATATATATATATATATATATATATATATATATATATTACCTGGAGTTTACCTGGAGAGAGTTTCGGGGGTCAACGCCCCCGCGGCCCGGTCTGTGACCAGGCCTCCTGGTGGATCAGCGCCTGATCAACCAGGCTGTTGCTGCTGGCTGCACGCAAACCAACGTACGAGCCACAGCCCGGCTGATCAGGAACTGACTTTAGGTGCTTGTCCAGTGCCAGCTTGAAGACTGCCAGGGGTCTGTTGGTAATCCCCCTTATGTGTGCTGGGAGGCAGTTGAACAGTCTTGGGCCCCTGACACTTATTGTATGGTCTCTTAACGTGCTAGTGACACCCCTGCTTTTCATTGGGGGGATGGTGCATCGTCTGCCAAGTCTTCTGCTTTCGTAGTGAGTGATTTTCGTGTGCAAGTTCGGTACTAGTCCCTCTAGGATTTTCCAGGTGTATATAATCATGTATCTCTCCCTCCTGCGTTCCAGGGAATACAGGTTTAGAAACCTCAAGCGCTCCCAGTAATTGAGGTGTTTTATCTCCGTTATGCGCGCCGTGAAAGTTCTCTGTACATTTTCTAGGTCGGCAATTTCACCTGCCTTGAAAGGTGCTGTTAGAGTGCAGCAATATTCCAGCCTAGATAGAACAAGTGACCTGAAGAGTGTCATCATGGGCTTGGCCTCCCTAGTTTTGAAGGTTCTCATTATCCATCCTGTCATTTTTCTAGCAGATGCGATTGATACAATGTTATGGTCCTTGAAGGTGAGATCCTCCGACATAATCACTCCCAGGTCTTTGACGTTGGTGTTTCGCTCTATTTTGTGGTCAGAATTTGTTTTGTACTCTGATGAAGATTTAATTTCCTCATGTTTACCATATCTGAGTAATTGAAATTTCTCATCGTTGAACTTCATATTGTTTTCTGCAGCCCACTGAAAGATTTGGTTGATGTCCGCCTGGAGCCTTGCAGTGTCTGCAATGGAAGACACTGTCATGCAGATTCGGGTGTCATCTGCAAAGGAAGACACGGTGCTGTGGCTGACATCCTTGTCTATGTCGGATATGAGGATGAGGAACAAGATGGGAGCTAGTACTGTGCCTTGTGGAACAGAGCTTTTCACCGTAGCTGCCTCGGACTTTACTCTGTTGACGACTACTCTCTGTGTTCTGTTAGTGAGGAAATTATAGATCCATCGACCGACTTTTCCTGTTATTCCTTTAGCACGCATTTTGTGCGCTATTACGCCATGGTCACACTTGTCGAAGGCTTTTGCAAAGTCGGTATATATTACATCTGCATTCTTTTTGTCTTCTAGTGCATTTAGGACCTTGTCGTAGTGATCCAATAGTTGAGACAGACAGGAGCGACCTGTTCTAAACCCATGTTGCCCCGGGTTGTGTAACTGATGGGTTTCTAGATGGGTGGTGATCTTGCTTCTTAGGACCCTTTCAAAGATTTTTATGATATGGGATGTTAGTGCTATTGGTCTGTAGTTCTTTGCTGTTGCTTTACTGCCCCCTTTGTGGAGTGGGGCTATATCTGTTGTTTTTAGTAACTGAGGGACGACCCCCGTGTCCATGCTCCCTCTCCATAGGATGGAAAAGGCTCGTGATAGGGGCTTCTTGCAGTTCTTGATGAACACAGAGTTCCATGAGTCTGGCCCTGGGGCAGAGTGCATGGGCATGTCATTTATCGCCTGTTCGAAGTCATTTGGCGTCAGGATAACATCGGATAGGCTTGTGTTAATCAAATTTTGTGGCTCTCTCATAAAAAATTCATTTTGATCTTCGACTCTCTGTCTGGTTAGCGGCTTGCTAAAAACTGAGTCATATTGGGACTTGAGTAGCTCACTCATTTCCTTGCTGTCATCTGTGTAGGACCCATCTTGTTTAAGTAGGGGCCCAATACTGGACGTTGTTCTCGATTTTGATTTGGCATAGGAGAAGAAATACTTTGGGTTTCTTTCGATTTCATTTATGGCTTTTAGTTCTTCCCGCGATTCCTGACTCCTAAAGGATTCTTTTAGCTTAAGTTCGATGCTTGCTATTTCTCTGACCAGTGTCTCCCTACGCATTTCAGATATATTGACCTCTTTTAGCCGCTCTGTTATTCTTTTCCGTCGCCTGTAAAGGGAGCGCCTGTCTCTTTCTATTTTACATCTACTCCTCCTTTTTCTTAGAGGAATAAGCCTTGTGCATACATCGAGTGCCACCGAGTTAATCTGTTCTAGGCATAAGTTGGGGTCTGTGTTGCTTAGTATATCTTCCCAGCTTATATCAGTTAGGACTTGGTTTACTAGGTCCCACTTTATGTTTTTGTTATTGAAGTTGAATTTGGTGAATGCTCCCTCGTGACTAGTCTCATTTTGTCGGTCTGGGGCTCCACGCATACATGTCTGAACCTCAATTATGTTGTGATCTGAGTATATTGTTTTTGATATGGTGACATTTCTTATCAGATCATCATTGTTAGTGAAGATGAGGTCTAGTGTATTCTCCAGTCTAGTAGGCTCTATTATTTGCTGGTTTAAATTGAATTTTGTGCAGAGATTTAAAAGCTCGTGTGAGTGTGAGTTTTCATCAGAGCTGCCTCCTGGTGTTATATATATATATATATATATATATATATATATATATATATATATATATATATATATATATATATATATATATATATATATATATATATATATATATGCAAAACAACCACTGTGAAAGAATAGAGAAATTCCGAGCGCTTTCGTGACTACTCACATTATCAAGGAACAATGAAAGTAATGCATCAAAGGAAGGCATATAAAGGGTCTAGCCCACACCTCACTATCACATCCCACAACAAGGCAGCACCTGATGCGCGACTCATTAGAAAGGGACACTGCAGCAGGCCCGCTGGCCCAACTAGACAGGTCGACCTCTTCACACAACCCACCAACAAACTATTCTACCCAAAAATTAAGAATTTTAAAATTTATTATTTGTCCAATGTATTATTAAATTCTTCCCAAATTCTATTAATTATAAATGGATCTAATTTATATAAACCAAAGGAAACAAGATTCAATTATATTCCTGTCGACCATGGACTTGCTTGATACAACTTTCTCAACTTTTTGAAAATCAATTGGATGGTTAAAATCTCTCACATGAATAAACAGAGCATTGGATTCTTGTCCAGTTCTAATGCTATATTTATATTGTTTTAATCTTAGTTCGAGTCTTTTACCAGTTTGACCGTAATAAACTTTATCGCAAATTTTACAAGGAATCTTATAGACACATCCGTCAGCATTTTGGGGGGAATTCTTTATCAAAAGTTGTTTTACTGTATCAAGATTTTTAAATACGACTTTGATATTAAAAGTCTTAAGAAGAGAAGGCATATCAACCAAGTTTTCATGGTAAGGGAGAACCAACATATTTTTAGTTGAATAAGGCTGGTTGTCCCTTTTTGGGTTGTAAAAAGTATTTCTAGCAATTTTAAAAGATTTATCAATTACGTTTCTTGGGTATTTCAAATCATTAGCTATTTCATAAATTTTGGATATTTCCTCATCTATGAACTCTGGACTACAAATTCGTAAAGCTCTCAAAAACATTGATGAGAAAGCAGACAGTTTAACTTTATCTTGATGTGAACAATAATAGTGGACATAGGAACAGTTTTTTTTAGGTTTTCTGTAAATTTTAAATTTGAATTCATTATTACCCTTAATAATTAAAACATCTAGAAAAGGCAATGAGTTATTTTCTTCAAATTCAACAGTAAAATTTATAGAATGGGCTAAGCTATTTAATTTGCCAAGGAAATGGTGTATATCTACATTCTTGGGCATAAGACACAAAATATCATCAACATATGTGAACCATTTAGCTCTATTAGGGAGGATTGTGTTAAGCAACCTTGTTTCAAAAAATTCCATGTATAGGTTACTAAGAACAGGTGAAAGAGGATTTCTCATTGCCATACCAAATTTCTGAGTGTAAAACTTATCATTAAATACAAATTTTGCATCAACAATGCAAAGTTTAATAAGTTTAATGATAGTAGGAACTGGCAATGGTAAATCATAATTAACGAGTTCTTCAGATAAGAAACTTAATAAATCATCAACAGGAACTTTCGTAAACAAGGAAGTAACATCAAAACTAATCATGTTAAAATCATTTAAGTCAATCAAGCAGCTTAATTTATCAACTAAATCTATGTTGTTTTTAACATTAAAGTTAGAAATTTTGCCAAAAATAGGGCTCAAAATGTCAACAAGCCATTTGGATAATTTATATGAAACTGATCCTATGGAGCTAATGATTGGTCTGACTGGATTCCCTGGTTTGTGTGTTTTTATTAGTCCATACATGTAAGGTAAAGATGGATTAGTGGAAGTAAATTGTTTGACTAATTCATCTTTGCTTTGAATTTCTCTATTCTTTCACAGTGGTTGTTTTGCATATTCTGAAATCACCTGTTTACTGTGATCTTATTGCATATATATCCACTAGGAATTTTTATTGACCTAAGAAAAGCTTTTGACACAGTAGACCACGACATCCTACTCCACAAACTTGACCATTATGGTATAAGAGGCCATGCGCTTGCTTATTTCAAATCTTACCTTACTAATAGGTATCAGTATGTCACCATTAAAGACACAGCATCAACAACACGGCCACTTGATACTGGAGTTCCGCAGGGAAGTGTCTTTGGTCCCCTGCTCTTCCTCATATACATCAATGATCTTCCAAACGTATCCCAACACCTGAAACCCATTCTCTTTGCTGACGACACGACTTAGTCATCTCTCACCCTAATCTTGCCACCCTCAACACCATTGTTAAGGAGGAGCTGATCAAAATATCGACTTGGATGACAGCCAATAAACTTACACTTAACACTGACAAAACCTACTATATTATGTTTGGTAGCAGAGCAGGAGATGCACAAATTAACATTAAGATCGACAACACTGTAATTACCAGACATAATGAGGGCAAATTCCTAGGCCTATACCTTGACAACAACCTGAATTTCAGCACCCATATCCAACACATAACCAAAAAAGTATCCAAAACGGTTGGGATCCTCTCCAAGATACGATACTACGTGCCGCAAAATGCCCTTCTCACACTATACCACTCACTTATTTATCCATACCTCACCTATGCTATTCGTGCTTGGGGATCAACTGCAGCAACACACCTGAAGCCAATAATAACCCAACAAAAAGCTGCAGTAAGAATAATCACTAAATCCCATCCCTGGCAACACACCCCCCCACTCTTCATAGATCTAAACTTACTCCCTGTTCAGTACATCCACGCTTACTACTGTGCAATCTACATCTACAGGACCTTAAACTTCAATATCAACCTTGACCTAAAACGCTTTCTTGATAGTTGTGACAGAACCCACAGGCATAACACCAGACACAAACATCTCTACGACATTCCCCGTGTCCGACTAAACCTTTACAAAAATTCAATGTATGTCAAAGGCCCTAAAATCTGGAACACCCTACCTGAGAACTCTAGAACTGCAGACACATTCATCACCTTCAAAACTACCATTAGAAAACATCTTATCTCCCTGATACACCCCATCAACTAACTCCACGAATACCACCTGGTGGTTCACACTTACACTCACTCACCCATTTGACCATAAACATAAATATTAATCTCAATCTTAAAATAATGAATCCTATGATACTCCAATACTGAAACTATGTACTGTGCCAAAACAAAAGCATTCACATTGCTAAACTCACAAACTAGTATTTAGTCACTTAGCCATAATACCAACTTACCTCATAATTTGTAATATTTTAAAATTAAGAATTAAACTAAGTCTGCCCGAAATGCCTAGCCATGCTAGGTGTTCTAGTGGTACACTCTGTAATCATTATTTTACTACATGTAAAAAACACAATAACCAAATTGTGTAAACTCAGCATTGTAATCCTTATAGAGAATAAACTTTGAATTGAATTGAATTGAATATATATATATATATATATATATATATATATATATATATATATATATATATATATATATATATATATATATATATATATATATATATATATATATATATATATATATATATATATATATATATATATGCAATAAGATCACAGTAAACAGCTGATTTTAAAATATGCAAAACAACCACTGTGAAAGATTTGTCAACGGTCTTAATGCTCACACCCCACTTAGCCGGGCATGGAGGGACATAAATAGAATTAAGGGTAACAGAACTGGGCAGATCGCGCACCCTCATCCCTTACATAGGGCGAATGAGTTAGTCAGTGCTTGGGCTGCTACATCTAGCTATGACAATCTTCCCAGTACCACACAGGAAAAATTAAATGACAAATATGATGCAAGGGAGAGACTTGTTTGCTTTATGCTCAGCAAGGAAGATGACTGCAACATTCCTTTCACTAATTATGAACTTGATACAGCACTAAGTAAGGGCAACTCCACGTCGCCTGGTGAGGATGGTATTACTTACAACATACTCACATTGCTGTGTCGAGTACCAGGTAATCCATTACTTGAATTATATAACATGAGCTATGTAACTGGGGAGTTCCCTCAATCTTGGACCAACAGCCTCATCATTCCAATTCCTAAGCCCAATCAACAAAATGCATTTCGCCCAATATCTCTTACTAGCTGCTTGTGTAAAACATTTGAGAGAATGATTCTTAATCGTCTCATGCACAGAATCAAACAATTTTTGTCTCCCCGGTTACATGGTTTCGTGCATGGAAGGAGCGTGCATCATTGCATAGCCACCTTTCTCACCCTGCACACTGACAGCTCATACACTACCTCCCTTGACCTTAAATCCGCTTTCGATGTAGCCAACCGACATGTAATCATTAGTGAACTTGCCAGAATGGATGTTTAGGATGGCTTCTCCGCTGGATTAAAGGCTACCTGTCCAACAGAAAATCGTCTGTGTTGTTCCAGGGACATATAAGTGTAACTAAAGACTTTGAATTAGGAACCCCACAGGGAGGTGTGCTAAGTCCCACACTGTTCAATATTCTAATTAATGCATTACTTAATGCTATGCGTAGTCAGCCCCATCATTATATGATTAGTTTTTCTGATGATATAATGATTCACACCACCGGATTCTCCAACACCCAAAACATTCTTAATCATGTACTAGCCTCGTGTCAGGACCTGGGGTTGATAATCTCTACTGATAAAACAAAGATACTCAATAGGCGTCCTCCTCGACAGAAAGGCACAGTTTGTCAGATGCAATTGCATGATGGGTCTCTTCTAGAATATGTAAGCAGATACAGGTATCTAGGCTTTGAGGTTCCGCTACTTGGACCTGTTGTAACAAGACTTTGTTGCCAAAAGCTCTGTTCCACAAGGCACAGTACTCGCTCCCATCTTGTTCCTCATCCTCATATCCGACATAGACAAGGATGTCAGCCACAGCACCGTGTCTTCCTTTGCAGATGACACCCGAATCTGCATGACAGTGTCTTCCATTGCAGACACTGCAAGGCTCCAGGCGGACATCAACCAAATCTTTCAGTGGGCTGCAGAAAACAATATGAAGTTCAACGATGAGAAATTTCAATTACTCAGATATGGTAAACACGAGGAAATTAAATCTTCATCAGAGTACAAAACAAATTCTGGCCACAAAATAGAGCGAAACACCAACGTCAAAGACCTTGGAGTGATCATGTCGGAGGATCTCACCTTCAAGGACCATAACATTGTATCAATCGCATCTGCTAGAAAAATGACAGGATGGATAATGAGAACCTTCAAAACTAGGGAGGCAAAGCCCATGATGACACTCTTCAGGTCACTTGTTCTATCTAGGCTGGAATATTGCTGCACACTAACAGCACCTTTCAAGGCAGGTGAAATTGCTGACCTAGAAAATGTACAGAGAACCTTCACGGCACGCATAACGGAGATAAAACACCTCAATTACTGGGAGCGCTTGAGGTTCCTAAACCTGTATTCCCTGGAATGCAGGCGGGAGAGATACATGATTATATACACCTGGAAAATCCTAGAGGGACTAGTACCGAACTTGCACACGAAAATCACTCACTACGAAAGCAAAAGACTTGGCAGACGATGCAACATCCCCCCAATGAAAAACAGGGGTGTCACTAGCACGTTAAGAGACCATACAGTAAGTGTCAGGGACCCGAGACTATTCAACTGCCTCCCAGCATACATAAGGGGGATTACCAACAGACCCCTGGCAGTCTTCAAGCTGGCACTGGACAAGCACCTAAAGTCGGTTCCTGACCAGCCGGGCTGTGGCTCGTACGTTGGTTTGCGTGCAGCCAGCAGCAACACCCTGGTTGATCAGGCTCTGATCCACCAGGAGGTCTGGTCACAGACCGGGCCGCGGGGGCGTTGACCCCCGGAACTCTCTCCAGGTAAACTCCAGGTAAACTCCAGGCACTTAGAGTTGTGGCTGGGTTTCACCCCAGGTATGGTGCTAATATTAAAATTGTGAAAATGATGTATCTTGCTTATATTGGATCATTGGTTGATTATGCTGCGCCACTACTTGCTCTTGTGTCTGACTGGAAGCTTGGAGGGCTGGAAAAACTGCAGAACGAAGCAATGAGGATCATTTTAGGATGCCCTCGTACTGCCAAAATTTTAAATATGCAAAAAGAACTTGATATTCCAAGCATCAGAGATCGTGTTACTGAAAGAAATATCCTAATTGGGGTTAATATGCTCAGGCAAGCCCATTCAAACCCCTGCACAGAAGCCGTCCAAACTTTCCTCAGCACTGGTGAACACTCCTCCAGATGGATCGAAAAAACTGGAACCGACCTCTGCATGAATCAGATACATGATCTATGTCAAGTAAGGCAACAGCGGCACTTCTCCGCTCCATGGGATATTACCCCATTCCAAACTACCATTCCTCCATTTCCCCCAAAACTACTTCTTATATCGCAACCAAAACTTCGCCTTGAAACCAAACATTATGCCTTAAGCTGCATTGATAACTTAGTCACACAGCACACACTCGCAAATTATTTACGCTGATGGTTCTGTTCACCAATCCACTGGTGCAGCTGGTAGTGCTACTGTTGTCGTACAGTGATGGCTCTCGAAAAGAACTTCAACTGAATTTTATGGACTTAAGGCTCAGGGAGATTGACACCAGTGAGTCCATCTATCATCATTCTATCATGCAGCAGGAGCCACATGTCTATGGTGCATCCAACAAAATAAGCACACTCTTGGATGTCACTACTGCCCGGCTCCGGCTGGGTTACAAGTATCTTTGGCAGGTTAAATCACCACCACCAGATGTAGACCAAACGAAATGTAAACTTTGCCAGATGGACTATTGTCACACCCTGCGTCATTATGTATTGGAGTGCGATAAAATTAATGAATTTAGAAACAACTCACTCAGAAGTGTTCAAGAAATGGCTAAGTATTTTATCCACAGTGGTATATTACAGACCATTCTGGAGAAATACCCTGACTTTGCTAGCTGTAAATAAAGCATTACCACATGTGTGCATGTGCGTGTGTGTGTGTGTGTGTGTGTACTCACCTATTTGTACTCACCTATTTGTGGTTGCAGGGGTCGAGTCCTAGCTCCTGGCCCCGCCTCTTCACCGGTTGCTACTAGACCCTCTCTCTCCCCGCTCCATGAGCTTTATCAAACCTCGTCTTAAAACTGTGTATGGTTCCTGCCTCCACTACGTCATTTTCTAGGCTATTCCACTGCCTTACAACTCTATGACTGAAGAAATACTTCCTACTATCTCTCTGACTCATTTGTGTCTTCAACTTCCAATTGTGGCCTCTTGTTTCTGTGTCCCCTCCCTGGAACATCCTGTCCTTGTCCACCTTGTCTATTCCACGCAGTATTTTATATGTCGTTATCATGTCTCCCCTGACCCTCCTGTCCTCCAGTGTCGTCAGGCCGATTTCCCTTAATCTTTCTTCATAGGACATTCCCCTTAGCTCTGGAACTAACCTTGTTGCAAACCTTTGTACTTTCTCTAGTTTCTTGACG